>NC_133508.1:126357500-126959166 GCF_049354715.1 Callithrix jacchus
CTCCCCTTCACCCACATTTGGCATTTCTCCCCAGGCTATCCCTCCCCACCTCCCCCTCCCACTGGCCCTCCCCTTTTCCCCCCAATAGACCCCAGTGTTTAGTACTCCCCTTTCTGTGTCCATGTGTTCTCATTTTTCATCACCCACCTATGAGTGAGAATATGCGGTGTTTCATTTTCTGTTCTTGTGTCAGTTTGCTGAGGATGATGTTTTCCAGATTCATCCATGTCCCTACAAACGACACGAACTCATCATTTCTGATTGCTGCATAATATTCCATGGTGTATATGTGCCACATTTTTCCAATCCAGTCTATTATCAATGGGCATTTGGGTTGATTCCAGGTCTTTGCTATTGTAAACAGTGCTGCAATGAACATTCGTGTACATGTGTCCTTATAGTAGAACGATTTATAGTCTTTTGGATATATACCCAGTAATGGGATTGCTGGGTCAAATGGAATTTCTATTTCTAAGGCCTTGAGGAATCGCCACACTGTCTTCCACAATGGTTGAACTAATTTACACTCCCACCAACAGTGTAAAAGTGTTCCTTTTTCTCCACATCCTCTCCAGCATCTGTTGTCTCCAGATTTTTTAATGATCGCCATTCTAACTGGCGTGAGATGGTATCTCAATGTGGTTTTGATTTGCATCTCTCTGATGACCAGTGACGATGAGCATTTTTTCATATGATTGTTGGCCTCATATATGTCTTCTTTCGTAAAGTATCTGTTCATATCCTTTGCCCACTTTTGAATGGGCTTGTTTGTTTTTTTCCTGTAAATCTGCTTGAGTTGTTTGTAAATTCTGGATATCAGCCCTTTGTCAGATGGGTAGACTGCGAAAATTTTTTCCCATTCTGTTGGTTGCCGATCCACTCTAGTGACTGTTTCTTTTGCCGTGCAGAAGCTGTGGAGTTTCATTAGGTCCCATTTGTCTATTTTGGCTTTTGTTGCCAATGCTCTTGGTGTTTTGTTCATGAAGTCCTTGCCTACTCCTATGTCCTGGATAGTTTTGCCTAGATTTCCTTCTAGGGTTTTTATGGTGCCAGGTCTTATGTTTAAGTCTTTAATCCATTTGGAGTTAATTTTAGTGTAAGGTGTCAGGAAGGGGTCCAGTTTCTGCTTTCTGCACATGGCTAGCCTGTTTTCCCAACACCATTTGTTAAACATGGAATCCTTGCCCCATTGCTTGTTTTTGTCAGGTTTATCAAAGATTGTATAGTTGTATGTATGTTGTGTTGCCTCCGGTGCCTCTGTTTTGTTCCATTGGTCTATATCTCTGTTTTGGTACCAGTACCATGCTGTTTTCATTACTGTAGCCTTGTAGTATAGTTTGAAATCCGGTAGTGTGATGCCCCGCACTGTGTTCTTTTTGCTTAGAATTGACTTGGCTATGCGGGCTCTCTTTTGGTTCCATATGAAGTTCATGGTGGTTTTTTCCAGTTCTGTGAAGAAAGTCAATGGTAGCTTGATGGGGATAGCGTTGATTCTGTAAATTACTTTGGGCAGTATAGCCATTTTCACAATATTAATTCTTCCTAACCATGAACATGGAATGTTTCTCCATCTGTTTGTGCCCTCTCTTATTTCGTTGAGCAGTGGTTTGTAGTTCTCCTTGAAGAGGTCCCTTACATTCCTTGTGAGTTGTATTCCAAGGTATTTTATTCTTTTTGTAGCAATTGTGAATGGCAGTTCGCTCTTGATTTGGCTTTCTTTAAGTCTGTTATTGGTGTAGACGAATGCTTGTGATTTTTGCACATTGATTTTATATCCTGAGACTTTGCTGAAGTTGTTTATCAGTTTCAGGAGTTTTTGGGCTGAGGCGATGGGGTCTTCTAGGTATACTATCATGTCGTCTGCAAATAGAGACAATTTGGCTTCCACCTTTCCTATTTGAATACCCTTTATTTCTTTTTCTTGCCTGATTGCTCTGGCTAGAACTTCCAGTACTATATTGAATAGGAGTGGTGAGAGAGGGCATCCTTGTCTAGTACCAGATTTCAAAGGGAATGCTTCCAGTTTTTGCCCATTCAGTATGATATTGGCTGTTGGTTTGTCATAAATAGCTTTTATTACTTTGAGATACGTTCCATCGATACCGAGTTTATTGAGGGTTTTTAGCATAAAGGGCTGTTGAATTTTGTCAAATGCCTTCTCTGCGTCAATTGAGATAATCATGTGGTTTTTGTTTTTGGTTCTGTTTATGTGGTGAATTACGTTGATAGACTTGCGTATGTTGAACCAGCCTTGCATCCCCGGGATGAATCCTACTTGATCATGATGAATAAGTTTTTTGATTTGCTGTTGCAATCGGCTTGCCAATATTTTATTGAAGATTTTTGCATCTATGTTCATCATGGATATTGGCCTGAAGTTTTCTTTTCTCGTTGGGTCTCTGCCGGGTTTTGGTATCAGGATGATGTTGGTCTCATAAAATGATTTGGGAAGGATTCCCTCTTTTTGGATTGTTTGAAATAGTTTTAGAAGGAATGGTACCAGCTCCTCCTTGTGTGTCTGGTAGAATTCGGCTGTGAACCCATCTGGACCTGGGCTTTTTTTGTGAGGTAGGCTCTTAATTGCTGCCTCAACTTCAGACCTTGTTATTGGTCTATTCATAGTTTCAGCTTCCTCCTGGTTTAGGCTTGGGAGGACACAGGAGTCCAGGAATTTATCCATTTCTTCCAGGTTTACTAGTTTATGTGCATAGAGTTGTTTGTAATATTCTCTGATGATGGTTTGAATTTCTGTGGAATCTGTGGTGATTTCCCCTTTATCATTTTTTATTGCATCTATTTGGTTGTTCTCTCTTTTGTTTTTAATCAATCTGGCTAGTGGTCTGTCTATTTTGTTGATCTTTTCAAAAAACCAGCTCTTGGATTTATTGATTTTTTGAAGGGTTTTTCGTGTCTCAATCTCCTTCAGCTCAGCTCTGATCTTAGTAATTTCTTGTCTTCTGCTGGGTTTTGAGTTTTTTTGATCTTGCTCCTCTAGCTCTTTCAATTTTGACGATAGGGTGTCAATTTTGGATCTCTCCATTCTCCTCATATGGGCACTTATTGCTATATACTTTCCTCTAGAGACTGCTTTAAATGTGTCCCAGAGGTTCTGGCACGTTGTGTCTTCATTCTCATTGGTTTCGAAGAACTTCTTTATTTCTGCCTTCATTTCGTTGTTTACCCAGTCAACATTCAAGAGCCAGTTGTTCAGTTTCCATGAAGCTGTCGGTTCTGGGTCGGTTTCTGAATTCTGAGTTCTAACTTGATTGCACTATGGTCTGAGAGGCTGTTTGTTATGATTTCAGTTGTTTTGCATTTGTTGAGCAGTGCTTTACTTCCAATTATGTGGTCAATTTTAGAGTAGGTGTGATGTGGTGCTGAGAAGAATGTGTATTCTGTGGATTTGGGGTGGAGAGTTCTGTAAATGTCCACCAGGTTTGCTTGCTCCAGGTCTGAGTTCAAGCCCTGGGTATCCTTGTTGATTTTCTGTCTGGTTGATCTGTCTAGTATTGACAGTGGAGTGTTAAAGTCTCCCACTATTATTGTGTGGGAGTCTAAGTCCTTCTGTAAGTCATTAAGAACTTGCCTTATGTATCTGGGTGCTCCTGTGTTGGGTCCATATATGTTTAGGATCGTTAGCTCTTCTTGTTGTATCAATCCTTTTACCATTATGTAATGGCCTTCTTTGTCTCTTTTGATCTTTGTTGCTTTAAAGTCTATTTTATCAGAGATGAGAATTGCAACTCCTGCTTTTTTTTGCTTTCCATTAGCTTGGTAAATCTTCCTCCATCCCTTTATTTTGAGCCTTTGTGTATCCTTGCATGTGAGATGGGTTTCCTGGATACAGCACACTGATGGGTTTTGGATTTTTATCCAATTTGCCAGTCTGTGTCTTTTGATTGGTGCATTTAGTCCATTTACATTTAGGGTTAATATGGTTATGTGTGAATTTGATACTGCCGTTTTGATTCTAAGTGGCTGTTTTGCCTGTTAGTTGTTGTAGATTCTTCATTATGTTGAAGCTCTTTAGCATTCAGTGTGATTTTGGAATGGCTGGTACTGATTGATCTTTTCTATGTGTAGTGCCTCTTTTAGGAGCTCTTGTAAAGCAGGCCTGGTGGTGACAAAATCTCTGAGTACTTGCTTGTTCGCAAAGGATTTTATTCTTCCTTCACTTCTGAAGCTCAGTTTGGCTGGATATGAAATTCTGGGTTGAAAGTTCTTTTCTTTAAGAATGTTGAATATTGGCCCCCACTCTCTTCTGGCTTGTAGTGTTTCTGCCGAGAGATCTGCTGTGAGTCTGATGGGCTTCCCTTTGTGGGTGACCCGACCTTTCTCTCTGGCTGCCCTTAGTATTCTCTCCTTTATTTCAACCCTGTTGAATCTGACGATTATGTGCCTTGGGGTTGCTCTTCTTGCGGAATATCTTTGTGGTGTTCTCTGTATTTCCTGCAATTGAGTGTTGGCTTGTCTTGCTAGGTGGGGGAAATTTTCCTGGATGATGTCCTGAAGAGTATTTTCCAGCTGGGATTCATTCTCTTCGTCACATTCTGGTACACCTATCAAACGTAGGTTAGGTCTTTTCACATAGTCCCACATTTCTTGGAGACTTTGTTCATTCCTTTTTGCGCTTTTTTCTCTGATCTTGGTTTCTCGTTTTATTTCATTGAGTTGGTCTTCGACTTCAGATATTCTTTCTTCTGCTTGGTCAATTCGGCTATTGAAACTTGCGTTTGCTTCGCGAAGTTCTCGTATTGTGTTTTTCAGCTCCTTTAATTCATTCATATTCCTCTCTAAGGTATCCATTCTTGTTATCATTTCCTCGAATCTTTTTTCAAATCTTTTTTCAAGGTTCTTAGTTTCTTTGCATTGATTTAATACATGATCTTTTAGCTCACAAAAGTTTCTCATTATCCATCTTCTGAAGTCTAATTCCGTCATTTCGTCACAGTCATTCTCCGTCCAGCTTTGTTCCCTTGCTGGTGAGGAGTTTTGGTCCTTTCTAGGAGGCGATGTGTTCTGGTTTCGGGTGTTTTCCTCCTTTTTGCGCTGGTTTCTTCCCATCTTTGTGGATTTGTCCGCTGGTCGTCTGCGTAGTTGCTGACTTTTCGTTTGGGTCTCTGAGTGGACACCCAGAATGTTGATGATGAAGTATTTCTGTTGCTTGGTTTTCCTTCTACCAGTCTAGCCCCTTCGCTGTACGACTGTTGAGGTCCGCTCCAGACCCTGCTTGTCTGGGGTGCACCTCTAGTAGCCGTGGCACAGCGAGGGATGCTACCAGTTTCTTTTTCTGCTCTCTTTGTCCCAGGATGATGCCTGCCTAATGACAGTCTTTTGGATATAGAGGGGTCAGGGAGCTGCTTGAGGAGACAGTTTGTACTTTATAGGGGTTTAATTTCTGAGCTGTGCACTCTGTTGTTCATTCAGGGCTGTTAGGCTGCTATGTTTGATTCTGCTGCAACACAGCTCATTAAACAACCCTTTTTTTTTTTTCTCAAATGCTCTGTGTTGAGGGGTTTGGGCTTTATTTTTGGATGTCCGATCAGGTGTCCTGCCCAGCTCAAAGGCAGACTAGCCACTGTTTGGCTGCCGAGGCTCCGCCCTGCTGTTGTGTGATTCGCGCTGTTCCTGCCAGCTCTGCTGTGGTCTCCGCCACGCCCTGCGTCGGAGTCTCTTCTTCGTTGTAGTGTGTTGCCTCAGCAACGGCAGGCTGCGTCAGCAGTGGGCGTGTATCTCAGTAGGGACGGGTTGCCTCGGCAACGGCTGGCTGCGTCAGCAGTGGGCGTGTATCTCAGTTGGGGCGGGTTGCCTCGGCAACGGTTGGCTGCGTCAGCAGTGGGCGTGTATATCAGTTGGGGCAGGTTGCCTCCGTAGTGGTGGACGCCCCTCCCCCACAGAGCGTCTCGGACCGTCTGCCCGGGATAGTTTGAAATGGCGGTTTTGTTCGTCCCACTGGGTATCCCAAGCGATCTGTCCCTGCAATCCCCTGGGCTGGGCTACTGTGCAAGTCTCGTTCAGTCTCAAGTCCAGCCCTCTCAAGTCTCGGGTTGCCGGTTCAACAAGGCACCCGGACAAGCGCGCCCTGTGGGGATTGCTGGGTAGGGCCGGCCGCCGCCGCCCCGGCTGCCGGCTTCGCCAGGCAGACCTACTGCCTGGCGTCCTGTGTCTTTTTATACTTGGGAGTTTCCCCGTTCTGTGGGCAACAAAGATCAGTCTGGAAATGCAGCACTGACTCACCGTTTGCGAATTCAACGCGGGCTCCAATCCTGGGTTGTTCTCACAGCGCCATCTTCTTGAGTTCATATTTGTAAGTTATAAGGTAACAGCCCAACTTTTTTTAAGGAGATAATGTCATTTGTTAAAGAGATTCTCCTTTCTTCATTAAATGATCTTGACACCTGTATTGGAAATCATTTGACCATATATGTCAGAGTTTATTTATGGGCTCTCTATTCTATTCCATTGGTTTATATGTCAGTCTTTATATCAGTACCACACATGATATTGTAATAGGTTTCAGAACTCAGAAACTGTTAGACTCCAACTTTGCTCTTCCTTTTTCACATTGTTTTCATAATTAGGGGATCCCTGGAAATTTAATATGAAAGTTTGGTGGATTTTTCTATTTACACAAAGTAATTGGAAAATGGTAAGAATTATATCAAACTTGTACATCAGTTTGGGTAGTAGTGACATCTTAAGAATATTAAGTTTTCCAATCCATAAACACAGGATGTCTTTCTAATAATTTATGTCATCTATAATTTATTTAAAGGGTGTTTGAAGTTTTCACTCTGCAAGTCTTTCACCTGCTTGGTTAAGTTTATTCTTAGGTAGTTTATTCTTTAGGTGCCATTAAATGGGATTGTTTTTGAAATTTCCTTTTGTTTTGTTTCAGAAAGGAAATTAGAATTTCTTTTCTAATTCTATTTTTATACATTAACAACTGATTTCTCAATATTGACTTTGCATGCTGCAACTTTGATGAATTCTTTTAGTAGTTCTAATAGTTTTTTGTGGAATATTTAATGTTTTCTACAAATTAGATTTAGATAGTATCATCAGCAGAGATAATTTTACTTTTTCATTACCAATTAGGATGCCTCCTTTATGCTTTTCCTGTCTAATTACTCTTGATAGGACTTGCAGTGTTCTCTGGAACACAACCGGCAAAAGTAGGTATCCTTTTCTTGTTCCTGATATGATAGGAAAAGCCCTGATGCTTCATCACTAATTGGAAATGAGCTGTGGGTTTTTAATATATGGCCTTTACTATGTTGAGGTACTGTCTTTCTATTTCTATTTTGCTGATTGTTTTTATCATGAAAGCCTCCTGAATTTTTCCTTGCATTAGATATTCAAATTTCCTATTTCTTTGATTGTAAGTAAGGTGAATACTGATTCTTCTTTCGGTTCTCTCTTGACCTTGAATATGTTACCTTTTCCTTCAATTGCCAGAACTGCCTGTTACTAAATCTCTATCTCTGATCTCTCTCCCTTGCAGGCTTCTCTCTGGGCTCCACGGTACAGTCTCACACTAAAGGAATCTGGATGTGGTGTGTGTCACATCCCAAGAAACCTGACCACATCCTAGTTCTGCTGGACACTGAGGGCCTGGGAGATGTAGAGAAGGTAAGACTCAAGGATTCAATTGTGGAGTGAGCCCCCATTTTCTGATTGTTTTATGCACTGTTTAATTGTTTATTAGCTATTAACTAAGGCTGTAATATGTGTGGGTTAACACAGATGCATAAGGGAGCACAAATAATCCCAGTGTCGTGAGTCTTATCTTGAGAGAACTTTCGTTAAAGAATGTGGCGACTAAAGCCCCATGACTTTGTGTTTAAAATTAAATTCTGTCACCAGTTCAGTAGCCTGAGAAAAGTGACATACTTAGCTTCAGCATTCTAGTCTTTAAACTGTATGAAAAAAAAACTATGTTGGCCACATAGTATTATTTTGAATATTTAATAAAATAAATTATATGGTTCAGGTATATATTAATTATTCAACAAAATAGTAACTAATACTATTAATCGTATATGTGAATCTTGTTATTGAAAAAAGAAGAGAAATTTTGACATTTAAATTGTACTTAAGGCCTTAAAATGCTCACCAAAAGTTGAATTTTATTTTTACAATTATCTGTTGATGATTATTAGAAGACCTAATAAGAGTCATTGTAACCCAAAAATACTCATAGAAAAACTACCCAAAAGCCATAGCCTACTGAGAATAATTTTTGTAATTGGCTTCCTTTAATAGGTCATTAGTGTTAAAAAAAAAAACAACCTCTAACATATGAGCATAGTTTTACTACTGCTAATCTGGAAAGTACTGTAACAATGAAACTTGCTGCTGACTCCAATGTGACTTGATTTCCAGGGTGACAACCAGAATGACTCCTGGATCTTTGCCCTGGCCATCCTCCTGAGCAGCACCTTTGTGTACAATAGCATGGGAACCATCAACCAGCAGGCCATGGACCAACTGCAGTATCCTTTTGTGAACCAGAACAGCACCTGGGTCAGAAGGGACACCTGTATTCAAACCAGCTGCCTAGTTGTGAATCCCGATGAATCAAGCTCAAAAGGAGAAAACATAAAAAATAATGCAAGTACGGGGAAGAGATCCCATGTATCCACTTTAGACTTGACACTTAGGTTAAGAACAAGGGAAAATGGAAGGTTTGGGAATATGTTGAGCTAATAGGGAATGAGGTCCCTGTTCATTTTGCAACATTTCCTTAGTTAGCTACTCAGCTATGTGACAGAGCTCACAGATCGAATCCGATCAAAATCCTCACCTGATGAGAATGACTATGAAGTTGATGAGTCAGCTGACTTTGTGAGCTTCTTCCCAGACTTTGTGTGGACACTGAGAGATTTCTCCCTGGACTTGGAAGCAAATGGACAACCCATCACAGCAGATGAGTACCTGGAGTACTCCCTGAAGCTGAAGCCAGGTAACAGAGAGCTTCACTTGATAAATGAGGATGAGCAAACACAAGAAATTCTCGTTTTTGAGTTTACTATTGCTAGTTTTCCCACATTTGCAGTTTTCTATGTCTGCACCTGGCTATTCCTAGAAATTAATGCTTGTTGAATGTCTGAATTAATAGATTGTATTTTAAGTTACATTTGTCCTTGTTCCAGAACAAGTTTCTTGTTCTTTCTACTGATCATCAACAGATGATTGTAAAGTGATGACGCTATGGTTAGGTTAATTTTATCTCCCTGCCTGGGGTTTCAGATCTTATATTTAGCCACAGAATATGGAGTAAAATTGATATTTATTTAAAAAGCATAGACTAAAACATGAACCGTGTGCTAGTCCAAGCATTGGCAAACTACAGCCCAAGACAAATCACAGCCAATCCTGCCTGCCAGCTGTAAATAAGGTTCTCTTGGAATGATGCTATGCCCATTCATTTACATATTGTCTAAAGCTGTTGTCATATGCTCTAATAACAGAGTTGAGTACTTGGAAGAGACCACCCAGCCTGAAGAGCCTAAAATATTTACCATTTGGCCCTTTACAGAAATACTTATAGTAGACAATTCTATGATTTTTTATGTTTTTCTAGGTACCAGTCAAAAAGATAAAAATTTTAATCTGCCCCGACTCTGTATCCGGAAGTTCTTCCCAAAGAAGAAATGTTTTGTCTTTGATCGGCCTGTTCACCGCAAAAAGCTTACACAGCTCGAGAAACTGCATGATGAAGAGCTGGACTCTGAATTTGTGCTACAAGTAGCAAACTTCTGTTCCTACATCTTTACCCATTCCAAAACTAAAATTCTTTCAGGAGGAATCAAGGTCAATGGGCCTCGTAAGTCCCCTTCCTAGTACTTCCACTCATTGTTTAAGACTAGAGGAACATAGAATAACTTCCACCTAGTTTCAACTTTGAAGTCCTAATCTACTACGGTATTTGCATTAAATTCTAGACAGCACCAACATTTCTAATATATATCATTAGTCAAATTCCAGTCTAGAAAAAGGCCAAAGGAAAAAAAGTTCTATTGCTTAAAATTTTCCTAGTGAACTGGAACTGCACTATGCAATACAGAAGCCCCTAGACAAGTGTGTCTATGAAAATGTAAAATGTCAATAATTTAAATACAGAAATTTTAAAAGTCAATTCACATGGCTGTATTTTCAGGACTCATATCTTCATGTACTTAGTGACTAGGGTACTACACAGCACAAATAGAACATTTCCAGCATTACAGGAAGCTTTTTTGGATAATATTGTAATAAAATAAATGAAGGGGAGGACTCCTTTTTATTGGAATAGTATCATTTGTTTCATACATATTGATCAAAGGCTTACTATGAATAGACTGAAGATACCAATATAAATGAAATAGATATGGTTCCTGTCCTAATGGTGCTTGGGTTAAAATGGATGCAAACATTCAATTAACACAAGCCTATGTAATCTAGTACAAGACCTCTCAAATGTTGATGTGTATGTATATATATACACATACACCTATATATGTTCTGAGGATCTTACCAAAGAGAAAAGTTTAATTCAATAGATCTTGGACAGGGTCTCAGTATTTCTAGCAAGCTTCGAGGTGATGCTGAGGACATTGATGCTGTAAGGAAAACAGGTGTTATTTGACATGCTTAGAATTACAGGTTTTCCTTACTACAAGAAACATTATCATTTGTTCTCCATATGCAGGTCTAGAGAGCCTGGTGCTGACCTATGTCAGTGCCATCAGCAGTGGGGATCTGCCCTGCATAGAGAATGCAGTCCTGGCCTTGGCCCAGATAGAGAACTCAGCTGCAGTACAAAAGGCCATTGCCCACTATGACCAGCAGATGGGCCAGAAGGTGCAGCTGCCCATGGAAACCCTCCAGGAGCTGCTGGACCTGCACAGGGACAGTGAGAGAGAGGCCATTGAAGTCTTCATCAGGAGTTCCTTCAAAGATGTGGACCATCTATTTCAAAAGGAATTAGCGGTAATTTTTGTCTCAAATTTATATGGTTTAGGGTCATGGAAGCCAAAGTACTACAACGAAAGAAAATGAGTATTTATGTGGATAGAAGTAATTCTTCCTAGCTTTCATATTGGTAAAAACAACAGATTTGTAATCACTTCAATCAGAAGGACCAATTGTATTACTACAGACTCCAAGTTTTAAAACATTTTTTCCCGAATAATCTCCATTTAGTTAAATTCATATAACTGACAACCAGAGCTTCTAATCGAATTACCTGCCCACTCTTCACAGACTGATTTGATATTCTAGCCAAACGCAAAGAAAATTTTCCTCCTAGGTATCTTGAGCAGGCTTCTGTTCAGCCACATTTATTCCATATAACATCATTACTCCAGTATGAAAAAGCAGAATTTTCCTCTAACAGGTGACATAAAGCTATCAATCTCTGCCCTGAAACCCACCTCCAAGGAGAAAGCAACCTCAGTAGAAAGTTGGGTCAGGGAGGAAGAGTGTGGTCCTGCTGGGAAGCCTGTCAGTTTCTTCAGAGTCACTGACTTTTTATTTTCAGAAGTCTTTCCAGAAATTCTGAAGTCAAGCCAGCCTCCTTTTCCTGTTACTCTTTTTACTTCCTGTTTTCACATTAAAGGCCCAGCTAGACAAAAAGCGGGATGACTTTTGTGAACAGAATCGGAAAGCATCATCTGATCGTTGCTCAGCTTTACTTCAGGACATTTTCAGTCCTCTAGAAGAAGAAGTGAAGGAGGGAATTTATTCTAAACCAGGGGGCTATCGTCTCTTTATTCACAAGCTACAAGACCTGAAGAAGAAGTTCTATGAGGAACCAAACAAGGGAATACAGGTAACCAAGACTTATCAGTCAATTATGGAAGGCAGATGACCTGCCTCCTGCAAACACCAAGGTGACCAAGACTCATTGCACACAGATGTGCTTTTTTTCTTTGCATAACATTCATACTTTTATTCAATAACATATGCAAAGAGGCTATTATACCAGATATGTCCTAGGTGCCTATCCAAGTGTGCAGTCTATTAACTATTGAGTTATAAATACAATTGTCAGATGAAGCACCAAGCTGTTATTATCATTACAGCTGGGCTTTTTCTGTTGCAAGAGACAGAAACCTAATGATGGTTGCTTAAACAAAAATAGTAATTCATTGATTTAGGCTGCAAACTGGCTTTACAGGACAGGTGGATCTAAGGTTTCAAATAACATCATGAACTGTCTCTCTCTCCAGTGTTCCCCCGTCTCCACAGTTTTCTCTCTCCTACCCTCCCTCATTCTGAGTCACTCTGATATTTGCTTTCTTAATGATGGCTTCATTCCCGAGCAGACTCAGCCCATACGAGACCACAGCATTAACGGTTTCAAACTTAGAGCCCTTAATCTAAACAGCATAGAGAATCTCTTTTTCCCAGTATCTATATTAGCCTACTAAAAATGACTGCTAAGTAGGATGCTCTGATCAGCTTGCCAGGAACATGTGCCTGTCACTGTGACAGGGAATTTGACCACCAAGCACACCAGGACCAAGAGAAAGAATTCCCAGAGGAAAGATGGCAGGAAGACAAACAAGAACACCTGCTTACAGCCATTTCCCACTGCTCACTCTGTGTTCTCTGGGTCCTAAGGCTGAAGAGATGCTGCAGATGTACTTGCAATCCAAGGAGTCTATGACTGATGCAATTTTACAGACAGACCAGACTCTCACAACAAAGGAAAAGGAAATTGAAGGTGAGGAGGGAGTTAAGAGATTAGATGGCCTCCAAAGCTCTAAAAATTTAAATAATTTGACTGAATAAACGTGGAACCCTTTAACTAGAGCAAGATCCACAAAGATGCGTCTTACTTGTGGAGGTCATCTCTAAGTAGGGCATATGCAGTCAACAACAACGACAGGCAAGTGTATAAGGAAGAATGACGCAAAAAAATAACCCCACACAAATTTTTCTTCTTCCTTTTCTTCCACAGTGGAACGTGTGAAAGCTGAGTCTGCACAGGCTTCAGCAAAAATGTTGGAAGAAATGCAAAGAAAGAATGAGCAAATGATGGAACAGAAGGAGAGGAGTTATCAGGAACACGTGAAGCAACTGACTGAGAAGATGGAGAGGGACAGGGCCCAGTTGCTGCAAGAGCAAGAGACGACCCTTGCTCTTAAACTTCAGGTATCTAATTGCATCACCTTGAGATTTCTGTTTTTCTGTTTTCTCTCCATTCTCCCTGATCCCAACCTTAGTGTGGCAGGGAGAACATGAGGCCCAGAGGAAGGACCCTGCTTGCTCACTTGCACTTTTCAATTCCTGTCTGTCCAGGCTGAATTGGCTACTGCCAAGTCTGATCACTAAAAGTTTTTTATTTGCAGTTCTGTCACATTTAGTCCTTTATCAGTATATCCTTCATTTAAAGGCAGTTATTATCTGCTAGACATCATTAAAATATCTTATCTATATCTCTTTCTTAATACCATATGAAGCAAGAACTATATCCTTATTACTTAGGAGAAGAAACAAAGTTTCCAAAAAGGACAAATAAATAAATGAATAAGGTCACACAGCTGGTAAATATATCTGAGCTGTCTTCATCACTTAGTGGAATCCATAATGATTTTTTTTCTGTGATAACTGGTATGAAATTAGATTTAAGAAAACTTTTATGAGTAGAAAGGCTCCTAACCCTCACACCTGTGTGATACTCCACGAATTCTGACCATTTTTATGTCCTGCTCCCAGTTTGTTTTGAGTTGCGAGTTGTGTGCAGAAACTCAATATGGTCAGTCTGGCACGTGCGTTTCTTCCCTATCTTCTACTACCCCTGACAACAAGGTGTGGCAGCTTAGATCAAATTTCCTAATCCATGATTCATATACCTTACGGGATTTTGAGGATCCTTTTTTCTGTGTATGTTATATACATAATGGTGTAAGGAACATGGCTGTGTTTTGGTCAAAGATGGGCTGAGGTAGGATGTTTGCATCTTAAGTGACTCAGTGAGTATAACTCCACTTGATATCATAGCCATGCAGACATAACATAGAGAAGCTCACCACCATAACCACAATATAGGGAAGGCCATCACTTGGCCACGACTGTCTATAAAAGGTATAATTGCCCTGTTGACACTGTGCAAGCGCTGGCGCCCAAAGAGAAAGCCAAAACTGTCTGTCTTTGCAGACAGAGGAGAACCAGGACACGGCTCAGGTCACTTGTGCCTAGAGAGAGAGAAGAGTTAAGCTGCTGACCCTTAAGGCAAGGGAGAGCCAGCTGCACAGCTGTGTGGGTGTGGGGGAAAGGGTGGCAGCACTGCCGGGCTAAGCAGCTGAGACAGGGCAGACAGTGTAGACAGCTAGTGTGAGAAAGCTGTTGATAAGAGCTGCCACTGAATAAAACCATATTCACCTGCCTACGTCCCTCCCTGCCAAGTGTTCTTTCTGCTTATCCACCCACTCCCTCCCGATCTCAACATGACCTATGGCATAGATGTGAACCTGACAAATGGTATATGTGTAGGTAGGTATATAAAAGAACGTATAATGCAAAGATAAGAGTTGAAACCAAACATATGATCAAGATTACCCTCCAAGGCTGTAAACAATTAATGGGGTGGGAAATCAAGACTGGTAATTTAGGTTCATCATACAGAGCAAAATGTATAAGCTGAAACTCTTTCTTAACTAAAGAATTCCCAGGAGAAGAAATTACTGAGCCTGGATGCCCAAGCAAAATATGATGAAAATTAAAGCTAGAGAAAATTTTAAAAGAAAATTAAATAAATCATTAAATGTGGAAATCAGTTAGAATATTTCAATTTGCCTAATGCTACACTTTATTCAGCCTCTGTTTGTCCCTTTTTAGGAACAAGAGCGACTACTAAAAGAAGGATTTGAAAATGAAAGCAGAAGAATGCAAAATGAGATACAGATTCTCCGGAATGCAATGAAGAACGTTTTCTTTCCTTTATCAAGGAGATGCACCATAAGCTAAAACACCAGAGCCTTCCTGTCACTCCTACCCAAGGCAGAATTGAAACAATTTTAGAATTTGGAACTAGTATTACTATATTTTATGATAATTAGATCTTGCACCATAACACCAAAAGTTTTCAAAAACAATATATAATTTGCAAATGATCAAAATCATGTTTTTTCCAAAAAAAGACTGTAAATAGTGCATTAAAGATGCATTTACCTCTGTACCAACTCAGGAAGTTTCATGAGCTAGTACCATTCAGGAGAATTTTATTCTTCCAGATAACCAGCAGTAGACAAATGGATACCAAGCAAAGTCTTAGGCAAAAGTCTTGGGAAATATTTGGGCATTGGTCTGGCCAAGTCTACAATGTCCCAGTATCAAGGACAACCACCCTAGCTTCTTAGTAAAGACAATGTACAGTTATCCATTATATCAAGGCTACACAGTCTATGAGCAATAATGTGATTTCTGGATATTGTCCATGTATAGCCCTTACTGATGAGTTCAAGCTAAAGCAAACCACCTTATACAGAGATCTAGAATCTCTTTATGTTCTCCAGAGGAAGGTGGAAGAAACCATGAGCAGGAGTAGGAATTGAGTGATAAACGAATGGTCTAAAGAGGAAAACTTTCTTCTTGTTCACTTCATCCAGATTATAACTTTAATGGGACACTTTAGACCATTAAACAATTGACACTGGATTAAGCGAAGTCACATGATGTCAATTACACACTCTGTATTTATAGCAATGTATAATTTGCAAAGATGGACTTTAAAAGATGATATGTAACGAAACTGAACTAATTTAATTACTTATTATTTAGAATGCTAAAGCTTATGCTACTCTTTTCTAGTTCTTTACAGTCATACTTGAAATTTTGCTCAGTTTCCCCACAAGAGAATATGGAATGCTTTTTGACATTTTTGACCCATTTTATAATGCTGTTGTGTTTACTTAGTATATGTAGACTTTATCTCGTGTGTCAAAAGTCCTAGGAAAGTGGTTGATGTTTCTTATAGCAATTAAAAATTATTTTTGAACTGATAATACAATGTATTTCACTAGGCTTCTTATTTCTGATTAAGTTTTCTTTTTTTGCAGTTCTCTTTTTCAGAAAATAAGGGTTTAGTCTTTATAGCAATGGTTGGCAATCTTTGTGGTAAAATACCAGATAGTAATGATTTATGACTTTGCAGGTCATACAATCTCTATCTCAAGTACTCTGCTCTGCGTGTAGTGCAAACACAGACATAGAAAATACATAAACCAATAGGTGTGGCTATGTTCCAATCAATTTTTATTTTCAATAACAAGGTGGCACCCATAAGCCATAGTTTGCAGAACTCTGCTTTACAAAAACATTGGTCAAAGTTTTATATACCTTTTGTGTTACTCACACTTACAAAATCATATGGATTAGATTATATATATCAGAAACTTGAAAAAACTATGTGGTTATTCAAAATAACACAATAAGGAAAAGGCAGGGAAGCAGCTAATGCCATGAAATCCACATTAATAATCCTGTCTTTCCTAATTGCTTTGAGGCCTCTTATTACCTTGAACTACCTCTGATCCAATCAGATGGCCAGTGCCTCCTTTCACAATACAGCATGGTGCTGCCAAGCACTGCTGCTTCACCTGACCTGAAACTTCATAGAAGACCAGGTGAGACAGAATACTAGATGAAATGTTCATGTAGATATTCTTTTTATTTTTTCCCAAGATCTATTGCTACAAAGGTATAAATAAAATAAATTTTTATGAGTTGACATGTAGATATTCTTTTTATTTTTTCCCAAGATCTATTGCTACAAAGGTATAAATAAAATAAATTGTTATGAGTTGAAGTAACTTCACAGTAAAAAAGAATAACTCTGCCTTATTATTTTTGAACTGAAAATACAGTGTATTTTACTAGGCTTCTTATTTCTGGTTAAGTTTTATTTTTTGCAGTTCTTTTTATCAGAAAATAAGGCTTTAGTCTTTATAGCAATGGTTGGCAATCTTTTCTGTAATATACCAGTTAGTAACGATTTATGACTTCGCAGGTTTTACAGTCTCTGTCTCAAGTACTCAGCTCTGCGTGTAGTGCAAACACAGCCATAGAAAACACATAAAACAAAGGTGTGGCTATGTTACCATCAATTTTTATTTTCAATAACAGGGCGGCACCCATAAGCCATAGTTTGCAGAACTCTGCTTTACAGAAACATTACAGAAGCAAATAATGGTTTCTTTGTTAACCAATAAAGTATAAGAAACTGAAAAATCAGCAAAATTAAGTTACTTCCTCCGCAGTTTGGTAGCATTAATATTTAGACCACATTCCAAACCATCTGACTTGGTTTAGTACTTTTCTCTAATATATGCCAGAGTACCATAAAGCTCTCTTTCTAGGGAGGCATGTTGTTTTCCTGTCCTTAGGCCCTCCAATGGTGTGCAAGGGTGCAGGCTATGCCGAGTAGGGCAGGGCAATCACCAGGACCCTGGATGGCTTGCTCGGGTGCCAGTGGAAGGTGACCTGGGCCTGTTGTCAGACTTCCTGAGGTTGTGTGCATATGGCCGCAGCAACAGTTGAGGCAGCATGATCCCCAGGCCCTGGGAAGCTTGCTTGGGTGGTTAGTGGTATGAGAGCCTGTCCTCAGGACAGAGAACAGTGTCCAGGCAGGCCAGCCCCAGGACCACTGGAGGAAGGCACATGTAGATGCTTGGTGGCCCTGCTTCGTGTGGAAGGTTGAGAGGGTTGCTGTCAGTGGTAGTGGCCCCAGGTGAGTGGCTTTCAGAAACTGAGGAGTGTGTGTTTTGGCTCCCTTTGTCCTGGGGGCAGCCTCCTTAGTGTGGTGCACTGCCTGTGCCTTACTGCACCACTGAATTAGCACATAGGACAAAGTTGCAGCCCTCTGAGTGGAAATGAGGACATGTCAGCAGGCCACCTGGGGTGTGGAGACGCAAGGCCTTTAGGCCCCAAAACAGGATATGGTCTGGTTGGGGCTGGGCTCTCAAAACAGTGATGCGCTGCAGCTCTTTGAGTCTTGGGAATGTTTGCTACCTAACCCAACTGAGGCTGTTTGCATGATTGCAATGGAAAGTCAAACAAGGAAACACAGGGGTTTTATAGAAGGAAAGGTTTATTTTTAGTAAACTAGCAAAGAAATGGGAAAAATATTCAAATTTGTCTCTCAGAGCTGGGGTTGGGGCAGGTTTTATAGACAGAGGATAATGAGGTGTGATCTGACTGCTTCATGTCATGAGGTGATGTCAGGGCTGGATCTGATCAGATCACATATTAAGCCCTAAAGTGTCTGCTTCTTAATTCAGCCCTGCTCCTTGGTCCAAGCACTTAGGTTCCACCGTGGTTACATGCTGAGTGAATCTGGGAATGCTCAGGTAATAAAACTTGAAACCAGGAGTCCGTGACAACAGTAAAACAATGCATTATTTTATTTCACAAACTTGAAACACATTGGACTGGTTCTGCAGTTTCAAATCCCCCTTTTTTGTTGAGTTGGTGGCTCAAGCCTATAATCCTAGCACTTTGGGAGGTCACAAGAGATGCATTACTAGAACCCAGAAGTTCAAGACCATCTTCAGCAACATGCCAAAACCCCATCTCAACTTACGGTTAGAAAGAGTAAAGGGAAAGACCTATAGCACCACAATGTTTCAGTCCACGTTGGCAGAATATAGAACCACCTACGAACCTAATTTGATCCTAACACACTGATTCAACATTTGAAGAAACCTCAAATCAATCAACTGTCAGAGCCTTATATCCTAATAAACTGGTATTAAAAAGCCATTAAACAGCCAGGCATGGTGGCTCACGCCTGTAATCCCCATCACTTTGAGAGGCCGAGGCAGGCAGATCACGAGGTCAAGAGTTCGAGACCAGCCTGGCCAATGTGGTAAAAACCAGTCTCTACTAAAAATACAAAAGATAGCCAGGCATGGTGGCATATGCCTGTAATCCCAGCTACTTGGGAGGCTGAGGCAGGAGAATCACTGGAACCTGGGAGGTGGAGGTTGCAGTGAACCAGGATCGTGCCACTGCACTCCAGCCTGGGCGACAGAGCTAGACTCTGTCTCAAAAAAAAAAAAAAGCCGCTCAACATATTTAAACTGTATTTCCTGGTCTTTAAAATGAAAATAATACTACCTACATCGTAAGTATGTACTGAAAAATGGAGTTAACTGATAACACCTGTAAAGACTGTAGCACAATGACTATCATATAGTAGACACCAAATCTGTTTGACTTCTTGTAACACTAATTCAGGCTTCATCAGCTCAAGGAAGCCTACATACTATGAGATAAAATGTGGTGAAAATAATTATCTAAATATATATTCTTTTTCAGTGGAAATGTTAAAATTGCTTATTTAGAAAACATGTCATTTTATACCTGTTAGTGGAGTTAAGATTAAAAATCCTGATTCCACATGGTTGGAAGGAGTTGAAAGGCATGATAAACACTTGAAGGAGTGAGAGGAACTGCAAATACTTCCAGAGGAAAATTCTATAACGTATCTCAAAAATCTTGAAAATGAGCATAATGCTTTTGTTCACTTCCACAGTTTTGACTTATTCAATTAATGAATGCTTATTAAAGGCTCATTATGTGTCAGACACTGATTTGAGGTAGTAGAGAAGACTGAGCAGTTAGACAAAAATATCTGCTTTCAAGGGATATAACATTCTAGCAAGTAATAAGCAAAACTGTAAACCATATAGAACATCAAATAAACACAACTTTCATGCAGAAAAGTGAAGCAGAGATAAGGGAGCAAAAGAGTGGCAATTTAGAATATAGCAATTTGACATGGGAGATCAGAAATAGCATCAATTAGGTGGCAATTCAGGAAAGACCTCATGTAGTAAGGGGAGTTCGCCTGGATATCTGGAGAAATAGCATAAGTAACAAAAGGAACAGCAGGTATATAGGCCTAAGACATGAACATACCCAGCATGTTTGAGAGGCCCTGGGGGAAAGGTTACAAAGTGAGTATACCAATCCCATAAACCCTGTACTCTGTCATGTAGATACAGGTTTTATATTACCCAATGTAACATACTATAAGACTGAGATGAGTCCAGGCCTCTTTTGAACTGCCCAGCACTGCCACAATTGGGATGAGAAGAGAGTGTAAGAAGATGGGTCAGTGCATCAGATGCAGCTGATATAGTTCATCTCTTCACCACTCTGATCACTGTGCCCTACATTAAACTCAATCCACTGTCAATTCTTCATGTTAGTGAGCAACTGCAATTCTATAAAGGACTTAACACATAGGAGTTAACAGCCCCAGATTTCACTTCTGCGACTTTTCTCAAAGTCATAATTGATATTTCTCATCTCCTTCCTCTACCATCCATTCCAGATTTTCCTCTCCTAGTCATTGCCACAAGTCATCCCATTTAGAGTATTTTTTTTAAGTTGAGCTGTGTGGTTAAAGCACTTCTTCTACAAGATTAACACAAAAAGGAAACATAACTTGAAAGAAACTGAATTATCCAACAACTTCAAGAAACTCAGCTTATTCTCCAGTGAAAAATTGAATGATTTCCCTAATAAAAGATACAATCTGAAATTTAAAAAAAAATGACAGAGCTAAATGTAGTGAGTACCACAAAAAACAGTCTACTTACTTATAAATGACTTATAAAAAGTACATGGGGGGAAGATCCAAAATGGCTGTTTAGGAGCACCTCAGGATTGTAGCTCCCAGTGAAAGTGCAGAGGGTGAGTGGACACTGCATTTCCAGATGGATCTTCATTGCCCACAGACCAGGAGATTCCCAGGTGGAGTAGCCGCACTGGTCACCAGTGGAGCTGTTTTGGCTGACATGGTGGTTCTCCATACAAAATACACTGGTCTTGTTGCCCTTTTAAGCTGGCGATTGGAGCTCCAGGAAGGCAGAGTCGCCCATTCATCTGATTAAACAGGGGACTGAAACAGAGAGCCAGGCCAGGAGATTCTCAAACAAAAAAGCGCCAGGAATCTCAGCTCCGTTGATTCAGCTTGCACAGTGGGTCACCACATGGGAAATCACACAGATCCCAGCACTTTTTCAGCAGGTGACTGGAACACCTGGGAGAAAGTCAACCGTTCAACTTAAAAAAAAGGCTCTGAGGCAGGGAGACAGGTGATCAGCCTCAGCAGGTCCCCCCACACACACACACACACAAAAACCAGCAATTAAAAACGCTCTGGATTGAGAGTTTCACGGCAAGCACAGCTGTGAACCCGGGATGGTCCAGCTCTGGAGGGGAGGGGCATCTGCCATTACCGAGGCACTCCACCCCTATGGAGGTAGTCTGCCATTGCTGAGGCAGCCCGCCATTGTCAAGGCAACCTGCCAATACAAAGAGAGACCGCCATTACAGAGGTGGGCCACCATTGCCGAGGCAGTTCTAACTACACCCATATAAACAGGACTGCAGGGAAGTTCACACGGCAACAGGACAGAGCCCACAGCAGCTCAGCAAAGCTGCACAACAGAAACTCATAAATAAAGCCCTAACTCCCTATGACAGAGCCCCTGGGGGAAAAAAGGGGGTTTATGAGTTCTGCTGCAGACACTTTACAAAAGAAGACATACATGAGTCCAACAAACATATGAAAAAATGCTCATCATCACTGGTCATTAGAGAGATGCAAATCAAAACTATATTGAGATACCATCTCATGCCAGTTAGAATGGCAATCATGAAAAAATCTGGAGACAACAGATGCTGGAGAGGATGTGGAGAAATAGGAACACTTTTATACTGCTGGTGGGAGTGTAAATTAGTTCAACCATTGTGGAAGACAGTGTGGCGATTCCTCAAGGACCTAGAAATAGAAATTCCATTCAACCAAGCAATCCCATTACTGGGTATATATCCAAAGGATTATAAATTGTTCTACTATAAGGACACATGCACACAAATGTTCATTGCAGCACTGTTTACAATAGCAAAGTCCTGGAACCAACCAAAATGCCCATCAATGATAGACTGAACAGGGAAAATGTGGCACATATACACCATGGAATATTATGCAGCAATCAAAAACAATGAGTTTGTGTCCTTTGTAGGGACATGGATGAACCTGGAGACCATCATTCTCAGCAAACTGATGCAAGAACAGAAAATCAAACACCACATGTAGGCGTGTGTTGAACAATGAGAACACATGGACAAGGGAGGGGAGTATCACATACTGGGGTCTGTTGGGGGGAATAGGGGAGAAACAGTGGGGGGGTGGGGAGTTGGGGAGAGATAGCATGGGGAGAAATGCCAGATATAGGTGATGGGGAGGAAGGTAAGCAAATCACACTGTCACGTGTGTACCTATGCAACTATCTTGCATGTTCTTCACATGTACCCCAAAACCTAAAATGCAATAAAATAAATAAATAATTAATTAAAATTTTAAAAAGTGCATGCAACCCTTTGTCTTTACTTTTCATAATAGCTGTATTGTTATATGATATAGTTATACTACTGTCCATAAATACTGGTCAATAGAATGTTGCAAACATCCAGAACATATATATTCCACTTTCTCATGGAAAGATTATTTTCAGATGGCAAAAAAATGAAAACATTTATGGACTTTCAGGGTTTTCTGTAATACCTTCAACTCATAGTAATCATTAATTGATTAGTATTGGTCTGAGCTCATGAAAAATTTACATTACTAATCAGTATTTGAGGGGCTGGCTTTTTTTCTAAATATTTTTATATTTTTTGTTTTGATTCATTCATATTACTCTATTTTGGATACAGATGACACATTGATCTTTTTTTGATTTTGACATTTTTTCCAAGTAGTCATGTAAAAGTGAATCAAATTTAGTAAACAGTTTCATGATTCTTAAGAAATATCTATTATTCCAGGGCTCTCACTTTGAATCATGACCTCAGGTAGAGCAAGCCTCAATTAAAATACAATAATTGCCACTATTTATTCAAAATGATAACAAATGTTCTTCATGACTTTGGTGAGTGATTTTATTTACATTGACTTAAAAAGAAACTTAAGACTTCATATGCTCCATGGAGTCTTTAACATATTTTAAGAGTTCCTTCTATATTCATTCAGTTGGAAAATGATGGCTTATAAATAAATCTGTCCTTGTAAGCATTATTTCCTAACTAAACACCATATGCAGACTTTTAGTTCTGGGATATACTAACCAAAATCTCATAATGGTGTGAACATTTTAAAATTTGTGAATAATGTTTATTACCTCAGGGACAATGGTGGGGAACAACACACACTGAGGCCTGTTGGGGGTGGGGTTTGGAGGAGGTAGAGCATCAGGAGGAGTAGCTAAGTTACGCTGGGCTTAATACCTAGGTGATGGGATGATCTGTGCAGCAAACCACCATGGCACACATTAACTTACATAACAAAACTACATGTCCTACACATGTATCCCTGAACTTATAATAAGAGTTGAAATATTTAAAAAAAGAAACAAAAAACTAGAAAAAAATAGTGTATAGCCTAAGAAGGGCTTTACATAAATATACTGTGGCACTGTAAAATAATCTCTTTTTAAGAAATACACACTGAATTATTTAGGAATAAAGAGCCATTATATTTGTCACTAACTCTTACATAGTTCAGACAAAAGAAAATAAATTTAAAATGATAACATTTGGGGAAAGATTCTTTCCCCAAAAAACTCTTTGAACTATTCTGCCACTTTTCTGTAAGTCTAAAATTATATAAAAATAAAACTTCAAAGGACATTATAAGGCTGAGAAAGTTCCCTTCTGTTCTCAGTGTGTTGACTATGTTTATCAGGAAGGGGTATCAAATTTTATCAAATGCTTTTCCTGTGTCTATTATGATGATCATACAGTTTTTGTCCTTCATTCTGTTGACATGGTGTTTTACATTAATTGATTTTCACATGTTAAACCATACTTTCTCTCGCAGGAAAGAATTCCACTTCATATGAGCATAAGTTTTGGTATATGTTTCTGGGATTTGGTTTGCTAGTATTTTGTTGAGGATTTTTGCATTCTTTTTCAAAAGACATATTGGTCTACACTTTAATTGTGATGTCTTTGGGTTTGGTAGCATTTTAGTACCACTTCAAACTGAATGGGAAATTGTACTCTTCTATTTTTGGTCAAGTTTGTAAGAAACTTGCATAAATTCTTCTCTAGCTGTTTAGAAGTAGCTAGTGAAGTCATTTGGGGATGTGCTTTCCTTGTGGCAATTTTATGATTAATAATTGATATGATTTGGCTCTGTGTCCCCCCCCAAAATCTCACCTTAAATTGTAATAATTCCCATGTGTCAAGGGCAGGACCAGGTGGAGATAACTGAATCACAGGGCAGTTTCCTCCATACTGTTCTCATGATACTGAGTTCTCTTGAGATCTGATGGCTTTATAATGGACTCCCCCGTTCACTCTGCTCTTATTCTCTCTCCTGCTACCTTGTGAAGAGGTGCCTTATGCCATGATTGTAAGTTTCCTGAGGCCTCCTCAGCCACGTGGAACTCTAAGTCAATTAAACCTCTTTTCTTTATAAACTACCCAGTCTCAGGTATTTTTTTCATAGCATCATGAAAACAGACAAATACATAATTCAATATCTTTACTTGTTACTTTTACTCAGATGATCTATTTCTTCATGAGATACTTTCAGTAGCTTGTGTCTTTCTAGGAATTTGTCTATTTTATATGATTTAATTTGTGGGCATACTGTTGTTCATACTATTACCTTATAATCCTTTTTATCTCTGTAAAGCCAGTAGTGATGCCTCCCGTTTCAGTCTTGATTTTAGTTGAGTCCTCTGTTGTTTTTCTTGATTGTTTTGTTTTGTTTTGGCCAGTCTAACTAAAAGCTTTGTCAACTTTGTTGATCATTTCTAAAAGTAGCTTTTGGTTTTATTGACTTTTTCCACTTTTTTCTTCTATTCTCTATTTCATTGGTTTCTACTCTGTTACTTTCCAAAACTTTTCATTTTCTTCTTTCTGATTCCTTCAGATTTAGTTTGTTCTTTTACCAGTGTCTCAAAGTAAAGGACTAGATTATTGATTTGAGACCCATTATTTTCTTATTAACTGTTCTAGACATAATCATATACATAATTTACCAAAGGATGCCTGAAATTTATGCTAAATTAATTTCTGTGAGACACTGAATTATTACTCTAATAGCTCCATAACTACTGGCTCTTCCTTCTTTGGGTGCTATTATTATTATATATATTAAATCTAAATATGTTACAAACTCAATAATACACTGTTATGATTACCAACTAATATTTTTTTGTAGGAAGGGAGGAAGGCAGGAAGGGAGAAAAGGAGGAAAGGAGGGAGGGAGGAAGAAAGGGAGGGAGGAAGAAAGGGAGGGAGGGAGAAAGGGAGGGAGGGAGGGAGGAAGGGAGAGAAGGGAAGGAAGGAAATCAGGCAATGAGAGAGACATTGCCAACCTGGATCTAGAGGTCTACAAGTTGATTTCTTTTTTTCTTTTTTTGAGAGAAGGAAAGAAAAACAAGGAGTGAAGGAGAGTATGAAAGAGGAAGAAAAAGTGGGAGAGAGAATGGAAATGTTGCTTTATTCTAAAAAAAAAATGGGTATTAATAATGGCCAATCAATATTTCATTTAAACCTATGAGTAGGTGTGATGAGGTATTGACAAGAATGTATATTTTGTGTATTTAAAGTGGAGAGCTCTATAAATATTTATTAAGTTTACTTGTTCCAGATCTGAGTTTGAGTCCTTGATATCCTTATTAATTTTTGGTCTCATTGAGTCTAAGTCTCTATGTATGTGGGTGTTAGGATTGTTAGCTCTTGTTGTTGCATTGATCCTTTTACCACTATATCTTTGTTGCTTTAAAATCTATTTTATCAGATACGAGAACTGCAACTCCTGCTTTTTATTTATTTATTTATTTATTTATTTTGCTCTCCATTTGGTTGGTAAATCTTTCTCCATCCCTTTGTTTTGAATCTTTGTGTATCCTTGTGTGTGAAATAGGTCTGGATGTAGCATACCATTGGGTTTTGGCTGTATCTTTTGATTGGGGGATTTAGTCGATTTAAATTTAGGATTATTGCCATTTGATGTTAACTGGCTGTTTTATCCATTTGTTGATGGAAATTCTTCTTTATGTTGATGCTCTTTACTTTTTGGTATATTTTTAGAAAGCCTAATACTGGTTGTTTCTATGTGTAATGCTTCTTTCAGAAGCTCTTGTAAAGCAGGCCTGGTGGTAATAAAATCTCTGAGTACTTGCTTGTTCATAAAAGATTTTATTTTTCCTTCAGTTGTGAAGCTTAGTTTGGCTGGATATGAAATTCTGGGCTGAAAGTTCTGTTCTTTGAGGATGTTGAATATTGGCCCCCACTCTCTTCTGGCTTGTAGAGTTTCTGCTGAGAGATCTGCTGTAAGTCTGATAGGCTTGCCTTTGTGGGTAACCTGACCTCTCTCTCTGGCTGCCCTTAGTATTTTCTCCTTCATTTCAACCCTGGTGAATCTAACGATTATGTGCCTTGCGGTTGCTCTTCTTGAGGAATATCTTTGTGGTGTTCTCTGTATTACCTGGGGTTGAATGTTGACCTGCTTTGCTAGTTTAGGAAAATTTTCCTGAATAATATCCTGAAGGATATTTTCCAGCTTGGATTCATTCTCTCCGTCGCATTCAGGTACACCTATCAAATGTAAATTTGGTCTTTTCACATAGTCCCACATTTCTTGGAGACTTTGCTCATTCCTTTTTATCCTTTTTTCTCTAATCTTGTCTTCTCGTTTTATTTCATTAAGTTGGACTTCGACCTCTGATATCCTTTCTTCTGCTTGAACAATTCGAGTGTTTAAACCTGTGCATACTTCTCGGAGTTTCTGTATTGTATTCTTCAGTTCCATTAATTCACTTATATTCCTCTCTAAGTTGTCTATTCTCATTAGGATTTTGTCAAACCTTTTTTCAAAGTTCTTAGTTTCTTTACATTGGGCTACAACATGTTATTTTAACTCACAGAAGTTTCTTATTATCCATCTTCTGAAGCCTGATTCTGTTAATGGGATGTGCTCGTTCTCCATCAAGCCTTGTTCCCTTGTTGGTGAAGAACTGTGATCCTCTTTGGAGGGAGAGGCATTCTGATTTTGAGTATTCTCAGCCTTTTTATGCTGGTTTCTTCCCATCATTGTAAATTTATCCACCTGTCATCTTTGTAATTACCAACTTTCAAATTAGGTCTCTGAGTGGACGTCCAAGTTGTTAATTCCCAGGGCTGAAATATGAGCAACCCACTGCACCAGCCAAAACAGCGGCGTTAAGACTGATGGTGCTTTTCTGCCCAGGAATCTCCAGTCTGGCTTCCTTCTTGAGTCCGTAATAGGCGACTCTGCCTTCCCAGCGCTCCAAACCTCGGTCAGAAGGGGAACCAGTCCCGTTTACTCTGCACCAAGAGCTGCCACGCCGAGGTGCTGGCAAAACCACTGCACCAGCCACAAGAGTCGCACTGGCAACCCGTGTGACTCCTCCACTGGGAATCTTCTGCTCCATGAGTGACCAAATTTTGTCTGAAAGTGTGGCATCCTCTCGTTCTCTGCGCTTTAACTGGGAGTTGCAATCCCGAGATGTTAGCGATCAGCCATCTTGGATTGTTCCCCTCAACTTATATTATTTTATGCCTTTTAAGAAAGCAGGAGGAAAATGTGTAAATTTGTAGAGCTTTTCATTTTTATTTTCTTAGTTATAAGTTCTCTTCATTTCTAGAGATTCAAGTTAACATCTACTATTGTTCTTTATTCCCATATAACTTTGTGCCTACCTTTTCTCTTTGTGTCATTCTTGTTAAGTATAATACATTTATATATGCTATTGGCCTTGAAATACAATTAAATACATACTCTTTTAAACAATAAAATACTTATTGTTTTTAAAATAAGTTACAAGGAGAAGGGAAAGATAATACAATTATGCTGTCTTTTATAATTACATAATTCCCTTACTGTTTGTCCAGGTGGATTTGTATTACGATTTGAAAAGGTCACTTGTTTTCTCCTTGAAAATCTTCTTTTAGTATTGCTCATAGAGTAGATTAGCTAGCAGTAACTTTTCTTCAAATGTCTACACTTGAATTTCTCCACGTTGTTTCAAACAAAGTGGGTATCATGGGGAATAGCTTCCAAGCACTATGATTTTATGGACTGCCTCTCTTCCTGGGCAAAACCTCTGAGCCATGGCTCCTTCCACTGGACAGGGAGCCTCTGGTCTTCTTTGCTTGTCTCTCCCAGCATGGAAACTCCACCCTAAAAGTGAACCACAGTGAAGGGATCAGGAGGTGTTCTCAGGCTGACAAGCCTGGGCTAGACCTTTCACTCTGTGAAAGGGTCTAGGGGGAGGTTGACGGCCCTTAACTTCTGGTCCCACTCACCAGGAATTTAATTTCTATAACTTGGTGTTGGAGGTAATGAGAAGTGCTCATGGACTGCCCCTCCTGATGAGATATTTTATCCCTTCCTGGAAGATGAAAGAAGAGGGAACACAGGCTTCTTGGCCATACCCACCTGCAGTGGAACACTTGACAATCTAAATTGAAGATAAGGAAGAAGCAGGTTGTGGAACAAATACCATGGATTCTTGCTATTGTTACCATAGTTGTAGGGGTCTTCTTGAATAGATGTTCTGTTGTTCCATACATGTTTTTAGGACAATTTGCAGAGATTTTAAATGGTTAAAGCAATTATGACAAAAGTAACAACGATATACTCTGAAAAAGTAAGTTAAAAGACTTCGACTGGGCATGGTGGCTTACACCTGTAATCCCAGCACTTTGGGAGGCTGAGTTAGGTGGATCATTTGAGATCAATGACAAGCCTGGCCAACATGGTGAGACCTCATCTCTACTAAAAACTAGCTGGGTGTGGTGGGGTGTGCCTGTAATCCCAGCTACCTGACAGGCTGAGGTAGGGGAATTGCTGAAACCCGAGAGGTGGAGGCTTCAGTGAGCCAAGATGTTGCCACTGCACTCCAGCCTCCATCCTGGGCAATGGAGTGAGACTTCGTCTCAAAAAATAAATAAATAAAAAATACTTTAAAGTAGTTTTAATAATGATGAAGCCAAAGTGTTCAGGAAGAATAGGAAGAGTGTGAATGAAATTATTTTATAAAATATGAGTAAGAAAGAACAATATATCTGCATTTCATATATATCTAATATATAATTTTTAATGTGTATAAATAAATTAACAAATAAATGCTCATAAGGGCTATAATTTATTTCTATTGTAAAACCGAGCTAATACCACCTATTCTGTGTATAAGTAGTCATGAATGAAATAGACACATAACATATGAAGCTCTTAGAAAATAATTTGTGAAACATCAAGTTATAGTATACTAAATTTAAAAAGAGAGACATCTATAAATAAAATGTTTTTACAATTATTTTACAATTACTCACTCACCAAACAAGCAGCATAGTAAGATGGTTCAAGAAGAGGGTTTGGGAACTCCCTGGGTTCAGATTAGTTATAGTGTTATAAGTTTAGACAACTGATAAAGTCTTCCTGTGCCTTCTTCATTTCTATAAAATCATAGAAATATTTGTTATGAGATTTAAGTAGTTAATTCATGTAAAGCACTCAGCACTGAGCCTGGAACATGAGTACAATGCACAGAGCCCCCTCCTGACTGTGTGCTGGCCATTAAGAGCCAAGGGCTAGGTGTTCACAAGTGGGTAAAACAAGCCCTTTCCTCATTTGCTGCACCTCTAAAGGAATACGCAGCTCCATTGTGAATTATCTCTTGTTATAGAAACTTATACCTAAAAATTAATATGATGCCTCCTCATTCTACAATTCTCAAACAGATTTCCAATCTTGAGATATATTTCATTTTTTTCAATACCTAAGGGACATGTTTTTAAAACTATAAATGGTCCCTAAGATCTCTTCCAATAAAAAAACTTTGAAATTTCATATTTTAAAAAAAAGGCATTGATTCAGCATCACGTTCAGGCAATTACATTTAGCAATCAACAGCAAGGGTGCAAAAAAATTACATTAAAACCCTTTGTTGGAATGCTTTACACTTTTCACAGAACAGAAATTAAAATAACCTGTTATAAAATTAGCCACGAATACAGTCCTCAAGTTTTTTGCCCATACACAAGTATTTGTCTAATACATCTTCTTTGTAGCAGCTAGGCCCTGCCATTACTGTGCTTGGCTGGGTTCACAAATCTGTTGTAACTTGCAGCTTCCCTATCACTTCTCTGGCTCCCCTCCCCTCCCCTCCCCTCCCTTCCTCCCTCCCCTCTCCTCCCCTCCCCTCCCCCTAATTAAAATCTTCTGTCACTGCCATAGCTACTGCTGCTACTGGACCTTCCACAGCCACTTTCGTTTCCTAGTTTGGCAAAGTATTGGCCTTCACCACCATAGGGGCTGCAGCTTCAGCCTCCAAAATTTCCTCCCTTCATGGGTCCAAAATTTGAAGACTGACAGTTGTAATTGCCAAAATCATTGTAGCTTCCACCACCTTCAAAATTGCTTCCTTCACAACCAAATCTATTATAGCCATCCCCACTGCCACCATATCCACCACCACTATGACTGCCACCAAAGCCACCATGACCACTGAAGTTTCCTCCATGACAAGTTGTCATTTCCACCTAAATCACCTCCACAGCCACCATCAAAGTTTCCAGAACCACTTCGACCTCTTTGGCTGGATGAAGCACTAGCCATTTCCTGCTTTGACAGGGCTTTCCTAACTTCACAGTTGTGGCCATTCACAGTATGGTATTTCTGAATGACAATCTTATACCCAGAGTCATGGTCATCAAAGGTTACAAAGGCAAAGCCCCTTTTCTTGCCACTGCCTCGGTCAGTCATGATTTCAATCACTTCAGTTTTTCCATACTGTTCAAAATAATCTCTTAGATGATGTTCTTCAATGTCTTCTTTAATGTCGCCAGTAAGTATCTTTATCACAGTTATATGGGCACCTGGTCTTTGAGATTCTTCTCTTGAGACAGCTCTCTTTGGTTCCACAAATCTTCCATCCACCTTGTGTGGCCTTGCATTCATGGCTGTATCCACCTCCTCCACAGTGGTGTATGTGACAAACCCAAAGCCCCTGGAGTGCTTGGTGTTTGGATCTCTCGTTGCCACACAGTCCATGAGCATTCCCCATTGCTCAAAATGGCTCCTCAGGCTTTCATCCATTGTTTCAAAGCTCAACCTTCCAATGAAGAGCTTTCTCCCCTGTTCGGGCTGTTAAGGAGGCTCTGACTTAGATATGACCACAGGGAGAAGAGAGACTTCAACGATGCTTCTTTTTTTTTTTTTTTTTTTTTCCTTCTTATTTTTTTTATTGCATTTTAGGTTTTGGGGTACATGTGCAGAGGATGCAATACAGTTGCATAGGTATACACATGGCAGTGTGTTCTATTTGCTTTCACCCCTTCACCCACATTTGGCGTTTCTCCCCAGGCTATCCCTCCCCACCTCCCCCTCCCACTGGCCCTCCCCTCTTTGGTGGCATCCTCGAGCAGAAAGAAGCAAGCTGACTAACATATCTGCAAACTTCATAATTACCCCTCCTACTAGCAGAGACCAGAAATTGTATTTGTGGTTACTGAGTCAGTGCCGTGAAAGAAGTACTTTCAGTTTCATTAGGCTCTGACGCCATTACAAAGGTGGCTTACCTTCTAATTATTTGATCACTGAGGAAAATCCAGAAAGCTACACAACACTGGAGGGTGAAATAAAAGTCCAGCGATCCAGTGAAAGAAAAGAGAAGTGACAGAAACAACTTTATCTGGATTAAAGAGAAAAGAACAGGTAAGAACTCCAACAGCTTCCTCTCCAGCTCTGAAGTACCTCAGCTCAGGGACATGGAGTCTGTAAAGTTGTGGCAGGGATGAGAAGGAATTTATAAAGGTCGGTTATCCTTAAAAATGACCAGGACCAAAAGGCTCTAGTTGAGCCTGACATGGGACACAGGTCAGATGAAATTCCGGTGCTATCAGGAGCGGCACGGCTCTAAGTGCCACAGTGATTGTGTTGAATTAGGCACCAGCAGACAGGAACTGAGAGTTTGAAATGCACTAAGATGGTCTTTCTCCTTGTTGACATTGTGTTGACTAGGGACATGATTACATTTCCATCCTCAGTGATGGAGCTTGCTGAATCCTACTCCTACGGCAGCCAGGAAATGGAAAGAGCTACAAATAGGTTCTTTTCAAGAGAAGGAAAGAGCAGTAAATGAGAAGCAGAGTAAGCAGCACGCTGCCACTGTTAAAGACAAAGAAAGAAACTGAAACCCAGCACGAAAGAGGAAGATTCATGAAAACAGCATACTTTTTATTACACATTTGAACTTTGTTTCAGGTTATTTCTCTAGGAACAATCCAGACTAAAGAGCTTCCTCTCCTTTTTTTTTTTTTTAAGAGAGGGCAGTAGACTAATTTTCCTATATAATTGTCTTGTATTGCATCGCTATTAAAGCCAGTATCTTTGCTTACCTTAACCTCTCCCACGCACTCAGACAACTTGGATCCCACCTTCTGGAAACTCCTCCCTTGACTTTCTTGACAAAACACTAGCCTCATTCATCACCTTGTCTGACAGTTCACTTGCTGGCGCTTACTGGAGTGCACTCTTGCGTGCTCTCTCTCTCTCTCACCTTTCCAGTCCCTTCTCCTTCTTCTCCTCCTCCCCACTTTTATTTCTCCTCTTCCTATTTCTCTTTCTCCTACTCTACAAAATGGAAAAAACAGAAAAAAAAAAAAAACAGAAAACTTAAAGCTGTATTGCTGGAAATATATTTTCTTTTAACAACTTCCCATGTAGCTCTCTTTATGGACCTCCTGGTCTTTTAATTCTTATTTCATGAGATTTTTTTTGTTTGTTTTTTGTTTTGCTGTGTGTGTGTGTGTGTGTGTGTGTGTGTGTGTGTGTGTGTTTCTTGACAAAATTCAGTATTGGCAGTTTTGCATCCATACCTCCACTGAGTTAGAGGCTACCTTATCATGACACTAATGAAGCTTAAGTTTTGGGGCCCTTCTCTTGCACATGCCCCTTCAAAGCCCTTGGAAAGGTCCCTAGCCATGTGTTTCACATGGTTATGTAGTTCTATAAAATTTGCAAAAGTATATTACATTGGTTCCACTTCCAGAACGGCACTGTGAGAAGCTTTGTGGATCCTCATTGCAGTGAAATAAGCATAACCAGTTGAAGATGGAGGAAGGAACACATTTTAAAAATCCCTGGAAATTGTCCTAAGGGCATATATCAAACAATGAAACATTTATTCATGGGGGTCTTTATTCACCATAGGAATTCATGAATAAACATCAATACTGAATTTCTTACATATAGCCAGGATGTAAAAAAAAATTATGTAAGTCCTATTTTATCTTGCATTTATTGTCTAGTATAAAATTTTTCATAAGAATCCAAGGGAAGGTTTTCCACAATAAATTAAATGAAAGTACTAGATCACAAGAGTAGTTGACTGTTGATAAGTTACTGTCATACCAATATTTACTTTGATGACAATACTTCCATAATTTTTTTAAATGATACGGATTAATTAATTAATGCCCACATTAGAAAAAGAGAAAGACCTAAAATCAACACCCTAACATCACAATTAAAAGAACTAGAGACACAAGGGCAAACCAATTCAAAAGCTAGCAGAAGACAAGAAATAACTTAAGATCAGAGCAGAGTTGGGGATAGAGGCTCATAAAATGCTTCAAAAAAAAATCAATGAATCCAGGAGCTAGCTTTTTTTAAAGTTAATAAAATAGATAGACCACTAGTGAAACTAATAAAAGAGAGAAGAATCAAATAGATGCAATAAAAATGAAAAAGGGAATATTACCACTGAACCCACAGAAATACAAACTACCATCAGAGAGCACTATTAATACCTTTACACAAATAAACTAAAAAATCTGGAAGAAATAGATAAATTCCTGGAAACATACACCCTCCCAAGACTAAACCAGGAAGAAATTGAATTCTTGACAAGACCAATAATGAGTTCTGAAATTCAGGTAGTGATTCACAGCGTTCCAACCAAAAAAAGGCCAGAACCAGACAGATTCACAGTGGAATTCTACCAGAGGTATAAAGAGGAGCTGATTCCATTTCTTCTGAAATTATTCCGAACAATAGAATAAGAGGGACACCTCCCTAACTTATTTTCCGGAGCCAGCATCATCCTGATTTCAAAACTTGACATAGTAACAACAAAAAAATGAAAAATTCAGGCCAACACCCCTGATGAACATAGATGTGAAAATCTTCAAAAAGATACTGAAAAACCAAATCCAGCAGCACATCAAAAAGCTTATCCACAATGATCAAGTTGGCTTCATCTGTGGGATGCAAGGCTGGTTCAACATATGCAAATCATCAATAAACATAATCCATCACATAAACAGAACCAGTGACAAAACCACATGATTATCTCAATAGATGCAAAAAAGGCCTTTGATAAAATTCAACAGTGCTTCATGCTAAAAACTCTCAATAAACTAGGTATTGAAAGAACATATCTCAAAACAATAAAAGCTATTTATGACAAACCTACAGCCAATATCATACTGAATGAACAAAATCTGGAAGCATTACCTTTGAAATTGGGCACTAGACAAGGATGCCCTCTCTTACCACTCCTATTCAATATAGTATGGAAGTTCTAGCCAGAGAAATTAGGCAAGAAAAAAATAATAAAGCATATTCAATTAAGAAAAGAGGAAATCAATTTGTCTCTGTTTGCAGATGACATGATTGTACATTTAGAAGACCCTATCATCTCAGTCCCAAATCTCCTGAAACTGATAAGCAACTTCAGCAAAGTCTCAGGTTAAAAAATCAATGTGCAGAAATCACAAGCATTTCTATACACCAGTAACAGACAAGCAGAGAGCAAAATCAAGAACGAACTGCCATTCACAATTGCTACAAAGAGAATAAAATACCTAGGATTACAACTAACATAGGTTGTAAAGGACCTCTTCAAGGAGAACTACAAAACACTGCTCAATGAATCCAAAAACCTTGAAAAAAAATTAGATGAAATGCTAACTAGAATAACCAGCTTGGAGAAGAATATAAATGACTTGATGGAGTTGAAAACACAGCATGAGAACTATGTGAAGCATATACAAGTTTTAATAGCTGAGTTGATCAAGCAGAAGAAACGATATCAGAGATTAAAGATCAATGCAATGAAATAAAAAGAGAAGGCAAGGTAAGAGAAAAAAGAGTGAAAAGAAATGAACAAAACCTCCAAGAAATATGGGATTATGTGAAAAGGCATAAGCTACACATGATTGGTGTACCTGAATATGATGGGGAGAATGAATCCAAGCTGGAAAACATGCTCCAGGATATTATTCAGGAGAGCTTGCCAAGCCTGCAGTTTAACATTCAAATTAAAGAAATACAGAAAACTCCACAAAGATATTCCTCAAGAAGAGCAACTGCAAGGCACATAATCATCAGATTCACCAGGGTTGAAATGAAGGAAAAAATGCTAAGTGCAGCCAGAGAGAAAGGTCAGGTTCTCCACAGAGGAAAACCAATTAGATTCACACCAGATCTCTTGGCAGAAACCCTACAAACCAGAAAAGAGTGTGAACCAATATTCAACATCCTTAAACAGAAGAACTTTCAATCCAGAATCTCATACCAGCTAAACTAAGGTTTGTACCTGAAGGAGAAATTAAATCGTTTATGGACAAGCAATTACTGAGAGATTTCATCACCACCAGACCTACCCTGCAAGAGCTCCTGAAAGAAACAGTAAGCACAGAAAGGAACAAGTACCAGTCACTGCAAAAGCAAAAGTACCAGCTTGAAAAGACCAAAATGCAATGAAGAAAATGAGTCAACTAACGGGAAAGAAAACCAGTCAGTAACAAAATGGCAGGACCAAATTCACACAACAATATTAACATTGATAGTAAACAGCCTAAACACTCCAATCAAAAGACACAGAATGGCAAATGGGATAAGAAGTCCAGACCCATTTGTGTGCTGTATTCAGGAAACCCATCTCATATACAACAACACACACGGACTCAAAATACAAAGACACACACGGACTCAAAATAAAGGGGTGGAAGATTTACCAAGCAAATGGAGAAGAAAAAAAAAGCAGGGGTTGCAATCCTAATCTCTGATAAAATGGACTTCAAATCAACAAAGATCAAAAGAGACAAAGAAGGACACTACATGATGGTAAAAGGATCAATCTAACAAGAAGAGCTAACTATCCCAAATATACATGCACCCAATGCAGGAGCACCCAGATACACAAAGCAAGCTCCTAACATCCTAAAAGGAGATTTAGACTCCCACACAATAATAGTTGGAGGCTTCAACACTCCACTGTCAATATTAGACAGATCAACGAGACAGAAAATTAACAAGGACATCCAGGACTTGAATGCAGAGCTGGACCAAGTGGACCTAATAGACATATACAGAACACTCCACCCCAAATCCACAGAATATACATTTTTCTCAGCACCACACTGCACTTACTCTAAAATTGACCACATCCTTGGGAAGCAAATCACTCCTCAGCAAATGCCAAAGAAAGGAAATCATAGCAAACAGTCTATCAGACAGCACAATCATACTAGAACTCAGGATTAAGAAACACACTCAAACCCGCATAACCACTTGGAAACTGAACAATTTGCTTCTGGGTGTCGACTGGATAAACAATGAAATGAAGGCAGAAATAAAGATGTTCTTTGAAACCAATCAGAATGAAGACAAAATTTACCAGAATCTCTGGGACACCTTTAAAGCAGTGTCTAGAGGGAAATTTACAGCAATAAATGCCCACATGAGAAACAAGGAAAGATCTAAAATTGACACCCTATCATCAAAATTGAAAGAGCTAGAGGAGGAAGATCAACAAAACTCAAAAGCTACAGAAGACAAGAAATAACTAAGATCAGAGCAGAACTGAAGGAGATAGAGAGACAAAAAGCCCTTCAAAAATCATAAAATCCAGGAGTTGTTTTTTTTGAAAACATTAACAAAATAGACAGACTTCTAGCCAGATTAATAAAAAAGAAAAGGGATAAGAATCAAATAGATGCAAGAAAAAGTGATAAAGGGGATATCACCACTGATCCCACAGAAATAAAAACCACCATCAGAGATTACTACAAACAGCTCTATGCACATAAACCAGTAAACCAGGAAGAAACGGATAAATTCCTAGACACCTGTATACTATAAAGACTAAACAGGAGGAAGTTGAAATTCTGAATAGACCAATAACAAGGGCTGAAGTAGAGGCAGCCATTAATAGCCTACCAACCAAAAAAAGTCCAAGTCCTGATGGGTTCACAGTTAAATTCTACCAGATGTACCAAGAGGAGCTGGTTTCATTCCTTCTGCAACTATTCTAAACAATACAAAAGGAGAGAATCCTCCCTAACTCATTTTATGATTCCAACATCATCCTGATACTAACACCAGGCAGAGACTCAACTGAAAAAGAAAACTTCAGGTTAATATCCATGATGAACATCAGTGCAAAAATCTTCAATAAAATACTGGCAAACAGATTGCAATAGCACATGAAAAAGATTATCCATCCCGATCAAGTAGGTTTCATCCTGGGATGCAAGGCTGGTTCAACATATGCAAATCCATAAACGTAATCCATCACATAAATGGAGCCAAAGACAAAGCCATGTGATTATCTCAATAGATGCAGAGAAGGCCTTTGACAAAATTCAACAGCCCTTCATGCTAAAAACTCTCAATAAATTAGGCATCAGTGGAAAGTATCATAAAGTGATAAAAGCTATATATGACAAACCTGCAGCCAATATCACACTGAACAGGCAAAAGCTGGAAGAATTCCCTTTGAAATCAGGCACTAGATAAGGATGCCCTCTCTCACCACTAGTATTCAGTATAGTAGGAAGTTCTAGCCAGAGCAATCAGGCAAGAAAAGGAAATAGAGGCTATTCAATCAGGAAAGGAGTAAGTCCAATTGTCTCTATTTGCAGATGTCATGATTGTATAGCTAGAAGACCCCATTGTCTCAGCCCAAAATCTTCTCAAACTGATAAGCAACTTCAGCCAAATGTCAGGATACAAAATCAATATGCAGAAATCGGAAGCATTCCTATATACCAATAACAGAGAAACAGACAGCCAAATCAAGAGTAAACTCTCATTCACAATGGCTACAAAGAGAGTAAAATACCTAGGGAAACGACAAACAAAGGATGTAAAGGATCTCTTCCAGGAGAACTACAAAACGCTGCTCAACGAAATAAGAGAGGACACAAACAGATAGAAAAACATTCTGTGCTCATGGTTAGGAAGAATTAATATCATGAAAATGGGCATACTACCCAAAGTAATTTATAGATTCCACACTATCCCCATCAAACTACCAATAACCTTCTTCACAGAACTGGAAAAAACCACTTTAAACTTCATATGCAGTCACAAGAGAGCCTACATAGCCAAGACAACCCTAAGCAAAAAGAACAAAGCCAGAGGCATCACACTGCTGGACTTCAAACTATACTATAAGGCTACAGTAATCAAAACAGCATCATGCTGGTACCAAAACAGAGACAGAGACCAATAGAACAGAACAGAGGTCCCAGAAGCAACATCACACATCTGCAACCATCTGATCTTTGACAAACCTTACAAAAACAAGCAATGGGGAAAGGACTCCATGTTTAATAAATGGTGTTGGGAAAACTGGCTAGTAATGTGCAGAAAGCAGAAACTGGACCCCTTCTTGTCACCTTTCACTAAAATTAACTCCAGATGGATTAAAGATTTAAACATAAAACCTAACACCATGAAAACACTAGAAGAAAATGTGGGCAAAAACCATCTAGGACATAGGCATAGGCAAGGACTTCATGACTAAAACACCAAAAGTAATGGCAATAAAAGCTAAGATAGACAAATGTGATGTAATTAAAAATCAGAGCCTCTGTGCAGCAAAAGAAACCATCATTAGAGAGAACCAGCAACCAACAGAATGGGGAAAAGATTTTGCAATCTACCCATCTGACAAAGGGCTAATATCCAGAATCTACAAAGAACTAAAACAGATATACAAGAAAAAAAAACCCATTCAAAAGTGGGCAAAGGATATGAACAGACACTGTTCAAAAGCAGACATATACGAGGCCCAAAAACATATGAAAAAATGCTCATCATCACTGGTCATTAGAGAAATGCAAATCAAAACCACATTGAGACACCATCTCATGCCAGTTAGAATGGTGATCATTAAAAATCTAAAGACAATAGATGCTGGAGAGGATGTGGAGATATAGGAACACTCTTACACAGTTGGTGGGAGTGTAAATTATTTCAACCATGGTGGAAGACAGTATGGCAATTCCTCAAGGACATAGAAATAGAAATTTCATTTGACCCAGCAATCCCATTACTGGGTATATACCCAAAGAACTATAAATGGTTCTATTATAAAGTTACATGCACACATATGTTCACTGCAGCCCTGTGTTCAATATCAAAGACCTGGAACCAACCCAAAGGCCAATCAATGATAGACTGGACAAAGAAAATGTGGTACATATACACCATGGAATATTATCCAACCATAAAAAAAGATGAGTTCATGTCCTTTGTAGGGACTTGGATGAATCTGGAAACCATAATTCTCAGCAAACTGACAAGAACAGAAAGCCAAACGCTGCATGTTCTCACTCATAGGTGGGTGTTGAACAATGAGAATACATGGACTCAGGGAGAGGAGTGTCACACACTGGGGACAGTTGAGGGGGTAGGGGAGAGACAATGGGGGGTGGGACAGTGGGGAGGGATAACATGGGGAGAAATGCCAAATATAGTATGCACCTAAAGTGAAATAAAAAATAAAAAAAAATTTGGACACAACAGATGTTGGAGAGGATGTGGAGAAATAGGAAGACTTTTACACTGTTAGTGGGAGTGTAAGTTCAACCATTGTGGAAGACAGTGTGGCACTTCCTCAAGGACCTAGAAATAGAAATTCTATTTGACCCAGCAATCCCATTATTGGATATATACCCAAAGGATTATAAATTATTCTATTATAAAGACACATGCACACATATGTTCATGGTGGCACTGTTTACAATAGCAAAGACGTGGAACCAACCCAAATGTCCATTGACAATAGACTGGACAAGGAAAATGTGGCACATATACACCATTGAATAATATGCAGCTATAAAAAATAATGAGTTTGTGTCCTTTGTAGGGATACGGATGAATCTGGCAATCATAATTCTCAGCAAACTGACACAAGAACAGAAAATCAAACACCGCATGTTCTCACTCATAAGTGAGTGCTGAACAATGAGAACACATGGACAAAGGGAGGGGAGCATCACACACTGGGATATGCTTTGGGGGGGCAAGGGAGAGACAGCAAGGGGGGAGATTGGGGAAGGATAACATTGGGAGAAATGCCAGATGTAGGTGACGGGAAGATGGAGGCAGCAAGCCACATTGCCATGTGTGTACCTATGCAACAACCCTGCATGATCTGCACATGTGCCCCAGAACCTAAAGTACAATTTAAAAATTCCAATGTCTTATTTCACAAAAATAGAAAGAAATTCTAAAATTTACATGGAGTTACCAGAAAACTCCAAAAAGCCAAGGAAATCATGATCATCAGGAACATAGCTGGAGACATCACATTACCTGATTTCAAACTATACTACAGAGCTATTTTTATTAACACAATATGGTATTGGAATAAATATGGACACTTTGCTCAATGGAACAGAAGAGAGAACCCAGAGATGAACCCACCCATATACACCTTTGATTTTCAACAAAGGTGATAAGAATACTTAGTTGAAAAAGAACAGTCTCTTCAATAAAGAGTGTATAGAGTGTTGGGAAAGCTGAATATCCACATGCAGAGAAACAAAATTGGACCCTTATCTCATACCATATAACAATGAACTTAAAAAAGAATAAAGACTTAAATATAAAATCTGAAATTGAAAAACGACTAGAAGAAAACATATGAGGCAAATGATATGACATTGATTAGAACAATGATTTTTTTTAAATTTGACCCACAAAATTCAGGTGATAAAAACAAAAATACACAAATAAAACTACATCAAACTAAATCTTCTATACATAAAGTGAAACAATTAACAGGGTAAACAGGCAACCTATGGATTGGGAGAAAATATTTGGAATGCATATACCTGATAACAGCTTAGTACCCAAAACATATAAGACAGTCAAACAACTCAATAGAAAGAAAACAGATAACCCAATTTTGAAATTGGGCAAGGGACCTCAATAGATATTTCTCAAAAGAAGTCACACATATGGCCAACAGATACATGAAATAATGCTCACCATCACTGATGATCAGAAAAAATGCAAATCAAAACCACAATAAGATATCACCTCACATCTGTCAGAATGGCTATTACCAAAAAAAGATGAAAGAAAACAAATGTTGGTGATGATACAGAGAAAAGAGAACTCTGATACACTGTTGATGGGAATGTAAATTAGTACAGCCATTATGAAAAACAATATGGATGTTTCTTAAAATATCTAAAAATAGAATTACTATATAGTGTAATAATTCCATTTTTGAGTCTATTTCTAAAAAAATGGAAATCAGTACATTGAAGAGATGTCTGCACTTCCACGTTCATTGCAGCATTTATTCACATTACTCAAGTTGAGGAATCAACCTAAGTGGCTATGAACAGATAGATGAATAAAGAAAATGTGGTATAGCATATTCTCACTCATAGGCGGGTGATGAACGATGAGAACACATGGACACAGGGAGGGGAGCACTACACACTGGGGTCTATTGGGGGAAATAGGGGAGGGACAGTGGGGGAGGAGGGAGCTGGGGAGGGATAGCATGGGGAGAAATGCCAGATGTGGGTGAAGGGGAGGAAGACAGCAAATCACTCTGCCATGTGTGTACATATGCAACTATCTTGCGTGTTCTGCACATGTATCTCAAAACCTAAAATGCAATTAAAAAATAAAAATAAATAAATAAATAAGAAAATGTGGTATATATACATGGAATATTATCTAGCCTTAAAAAGGAGACATTTCTGCCATTTGAGACAACATGGATGAAATTGATGAAATAAGCCAAGCAAAGAATGACAAATACCACATGTTCTCACCTATATGTGGACTTTAAAACAATTGAATTAATAGAAGCAGAGAGTAGAAGGGTGGTTACCAGAGTGTGAGGGTGGGAGAAATAAAGAGATGGTGATGAAAGGATACAAAGTCTGATTTACACAGGAGACATTAGCTTTTGTGTGTGTGTGTGTGTGTGTGTGTGTGTGTGTGTGGTTTTTTTTTAATCTGTTGCATGGAATGGTGAGTATAGTCAATAATGGTATATTGCATATTTCAAACTTGCTAGGTGAGTAAATTTCAAATGTTCTCACCACAAAAATGACAAATATTTGAGGCAATGGATATGTTAATTATTCTGTATTATATTCATAAACATAACATTACTTAGCATTTTATAAACATATACAATTGTATTTTGTCAGTTTACAATAAGATCAAATTTTTCAATTAAAAAATGTAAAGAACTTATTTTAATGTCAGATATGTATAATAGATTTTTTTTGTAATGGCTAGACAGTTATTATTTGTATGGAAATGTTTTCTGGACCATCCATTTAGTCCTGTTGCCTGCTGATTTTTATTATACTCAGTGCCATACTTTAAAATGATTATAATTTAAGTTTTGTTGTATTATCTGGTACCATAATTTTTTTTAATACATTATATTATGGTTTGGCTCTGTGTCCCCACCCAAATCTCATTTTGTAGCTCTCATGATTCCCATATGTTGTGGGAGGGACCTAGTGGGACATTATTGAATTGTGGGGGCAGGCCATTCCCATGCTGTTCTTGTGACAGTAGACAGTAAATGGTCTCATGAGATGCAATGGTGTCTTTTTTTTTTTTTGAGATGGAGTATCCTTCTTGTTGCCCAGACTGGAATGCAATGGCACGATCTTAGCTCACTGCAACATTCGCCTCCCAGGTTCAAGTGATTCTCCTGCCTCAGCCACTCAAGCAGCTAGGATAACAGGCATGTGCCACCATGCCTGGCTAATTTTGTATTTTTAATGGAGACAGGGTTTCACCATGTTGGTCAACCTGGTCTTGAATACCTGACCTCAGGTGATCCACCCACCTTGACCTCCCAAAGTGTTGAGGTTACAGGTGTGAGCCACCTTGCCCTGCCAGAGATCTGTTGGTTTTAAAAACAGAAGTTGCCCTGCACAAGCATGTAGGCATGTAGAGGTGGGGAATTTTTAGCACCTGTGAAATTTGAGAACATGCTTCTTCATGCATTGTATGTCTCATTAGCATTTAAAATCTCCACCACTGGATGTGATTTTTAGTATTAGAGGAGATTATAATGAGGAAAAACTCAGTGAAAGATTAGTGCTGGAGTCCATCTTGTCTTTAGCCAGCTGGATCTGGTCAGGTTCTTAACAGGAATGCCAGAGTCCCTCTTCAACAACCTTAGGAGAAGTAATTCAAGAACATAAATGGTTAGGTTTTTTCTAATATGGTTAGGGATTCAGCTTGTTCAGCTGAGTTAGGAGCAGGGCAGCTTTCTGCTGTGTGACTTAGGTCAGCTTGCTAAGAGAAGCAAGGAGGTAGGGGAGGGAATATGCCCGGACATGTGAGACCCATGGAGTCTTGGTTATTATGTCTCGTCTGCTGGGACTGAGACGCTTCCACGTACTGTCTCAATTGGAGTGTAATTCCTTTCCAGTTGCAGGAAAACTCTGGTTTCTTGTATGTACTCATATTACAATTTTAATTCTTTCGACTATCTTTCTAAACGACAATGACTTCACTAAAGATGACTCAGTCCTTCAGAAGCCACTCTGACAAACATTTGTCTTCAATAAAACTTCATTTAAGAGGCATCTTCAAAAAGAAAGAGGATAAAATTTCTCTGGCCCAATGGGTAGTATTTGTTTTGGCTGATACGTAGAGGTCTCCAAATGCAAGCAAATCAAACAATTTACTTGCCTAGAGCTGCCTCTCTGTATTCAGCTCTCTCTATTCACCCTCATCTTTCTGATTTCTCTGTTTCAATACCTTCACATACTTCTTCTTCCTCTTGCTCAGACCTCTAGCTTTTCCCAACAACTCTCCTGAAACCCCAAAATTCCAGGGACCTCTGAGACAGGTCACACTTGACAGTTTACTTTAGAAATAAACAGGCTTCCAAATGTACTCATGTTGGGGAGGTCTTGTCATTCATGGCAACATCCAGTCCCTGAGTAGAAAATATTAACCTGAATTTTCAAAATTGTTTACTGATTAGTGTATGACCTACTTTATTGAAAAGAACACTTATTTATTTCTGAATCATGAAGCTTCATGATTGTCTGGCATGTAAACATTTTAGTCAGCATGTTGCAATCTGTATCCGATGATTGTAATCTTTGTATTGTACCTTCCAATGAAAGAGGATAACTGGTGTGAGGAGTTCTATTTCCTTCTAAACTTTCTTATAAAAGCGTTTCAACTTGTAACAGACTCAGGAACACTTCCAACTTTCCAACTTGTAACAGACTGACACACTTTGTTGATTTGTCTTCCAGAATTTATCCTCAATTTGTCTTTCCAAGAAACTGTTATCTAATTATTTGTCTCAGCCTTATTTTGGTGGATACTTCCAAAAATTCTTTCTTCTTATGATCCAGGTATGAAGGGAATTACAAAGTTTAAATCTTGTAACTGAATTAAGCTGAATTAAGAACTCTAAATAAAAGATTTCCCTAAACTCAATTAAGATTGGCAAATATTCATAGAAGAATTTAGAATTCTTTTGGATGAACATGACCCAGGGTTTCCTGATTGTTGTAGATGGAAAGTTTTTGTTTCCCTGAACTCAGCTGTTGAAGCCCTAACTTCCAGTGTGACAGTATTTGGAGATGGGCTCTTTGGGATGTAATTAGGTTTATATTAACTTATGAGGGTGAGGATGTCCTGATGGAATTAATGACCTTATTAGAAGAAGAAGAAATCTTTCTCTTCTTGTCTATGGAAAAGCAAAGAGGAAAGGCCAGGTGAGGGCACCGTAAGTAGGCAGCCATCTAAAACCCAAGAAAAGAACACTTCCCACCCTCTAGAACTGTGAGAAAATAAATTTCTGTTGCTTAAACCACCCAGTACGTGGCATTTTGTTATGACAACCCTAGTGTTGCAGGATGTTTCCTTAGTTCGGCCAAAGACGGTGTTCTTGTCAGTCCCATGGCCATGAAAATTTAGGCTTGCAAATGGTTTGAAGGGTGAACAAAGCAGTGTTTTATTGGGTGAAAGGAAAAAAAGGGGGGATCTGCTAGAGCACTTCCTGCCAGGCAGTTTGAATCTTAGTTTCCACCCAGGAAGAAAAGGGGACAGGCTCAGGCTCCTCCCTATGGCAAAGGTCCTGAATTTCCCCAGGCTCCACCTCCATGGGCAGGCTGATTGGAGTTTCTCCAGGGACCCCCTCCCACTAGCAGTCTCTTTCTCACTAGCAGTCTCACTAGCAGTGTAACACACTGACCTATGTGTGACCTATATCAACTTGCAGTCATGTTGGTTAAAATCTGAAATGCTAAATCCTGGGTGACAAAAGCTGGTTATATTTTCCTGGAAAGGGAGCTATAGAATCCTTCTTCCCACAATAAATCTGAGGGTAAAAAAAAAAAAATTTTTTTTTAAAGGCTGTAAGTGTAGGTTGAAGTCTCCTAAAAGCCAGAGCTGAAACATTTCCAGCAAAAATTAATTGGGCCATAATTCAGTCATGCAAACTGATGAAACTAAAGGAGATTTTCAGAATAGACTAGAAAATACTTTCCAACATTTGGAAGCTAAAGAAGATGTTGATGTAATAGCTACTCTTTTATATTCATTTTGCCAATGGAGTTAATCCTGCAATTGAAGATCCAATTTAAAAATCAATTAGAATGGAAATAGCCCCTTTATCTGCAGGACAATACCTAGTATAGCATTTTGAAAGGGCTTTAGAACAAAAGTGAATCTGGTTCTAAAATAAACTTGTAGCCCTACTAATCCAATGGCTAGGTTACCCATTTTATCACAAGTGACTTGTTGACAAGGTCATGTTTGGATATTGTTAACAGGACACAGGAAAGAAGATTGTGCCATCTTACAAGAAACAAATAAAGATACAAAAATTCCTAATTCGGATCAATCTATGTTCTCACAAAAATCAGAAGAGGAAAAAGCATCCAATATTCTGTCTTATGCTAAACAATCACCGTGAATATGATACTAATATAGATGGTCAACGTCATCAATTCCTGGTAAATAAGGTTGCTACTCTTTTTTCATTAAACCCTGCCATCTTCGCTTAACCTTTTTCTGTGGAGTAAGCCTATTACACAGGCGGTATTTCCAATACCCCACAGATTTTCCCTGTATCTCAGCCCTTAACTGTAACTATTGGGCTTTGACTGCAAAAACATTCCTTTCTATCTTGTGATACCACCCCTGCAAATTTAATCGGAAGAGATTTACTTTGCAAATGGAACTCTAATACTTTTTTGTTTGGTTTTTATTTCTTTTTCTAATTAAAAAATTTTTTTATTGTATTATGATATAATATTTATTATATTATTAAAATTTTTAATATTCTGGGGTACATGTGCAGAACACGCAGGTTTGTTACATAGGTATACACATGCCATGGTGGTTTGCTGCATCCATCACCCCATCATCTACAGTAGGTATATCTCCTAATGCTATCCCTCCCCTATCTTCCCACCCCATGCTATCCCTCCTCTAACCCCCCTAACCCCCGACAGGCCTCAGTGTGTGATGCTCCCCTCCCTGTGTTCATGTGTTCTCATTGTTAAACACTAATTTATTAGTGAGAACAAACCTTATTTAATAAATGGTGTTGGGAAAACTGGCTAGCCATATGCAGAAAGCTGAAACTGGATCCCTTCCTTATACCTTATCCAAAAATTAACTCCAGATGGATTAAAGATTTAAACTTAAGACCTAACACCATGAAAACCCTAGAAGAAAACCTAGGCAATACCATTCAGGACATAGGCATGGGCAAGGACTTCATAACCAAAACACTAAAGGAACCACAATATTAAATGTTCTCCAAAAGGACTAGTTTTCAAGGTTGCAGAGAACACTTCTATTCATAATTGTGTCTGCTCAAGATGCAAGTTTGCCTTCTCCATTATATTTGATACATATCCCAGATAAGGATCTTGACATTATATCTGGCTAGATCTTTTTTTTTTAATTGTGTTTTAGGTTTTGGGGTACATATGAAGAACATGCAAGATTGATGCATAGGTACACACATGGCAGTGTCATGTGCTGCCTTCCTCCCCATCACCTAATCTGGCATTTCTCCCCATGCTATCTCTCCCCAAATCCCCACCCCGCAACTGTCACTACACTATTTCCTCCCTACAGACCCCAGTGTGTGATGCTCCCCTCCACAGGGGAGGGGAGTTCTCATTGTCCATGTGACCTCATTGTTCAACATCCACCTATGAGTGAGAACATGCGGTGTTTGATTTTCTCTTCTTGTGTCAGTTTGCTGAGAATGATGGTTTCCAGGTTCATCCGTGTCCCTACCAAGGACACAAACTCATCATTTTTGATGGCTGCATAGTAGTCCATAGTGTATATGTGCCACATTTTCCCTGTTCAGTCTATCATCGATGGGCATTTGGGTTGGTTCCAGGTCTTTGCTATTGTAAACAGTGCTGCAATGAACATTCGTGTGCATGTGTCCTTATAGTAGAACGATTTATTATCCTTTGGGTGTATACCTTGTAATGGGATTGCTGGGTCAAATGGAATTTCTATTTCTAGGTCCTTAAGGAATCATCACACTGTCTTCCACAATGGTTGAACTAATTTACACTCCCACCAACAGTGCGGAAGTGTTCCTATTTCTCCACATCCTCTCCAGCATCTGTTGTCTCCAGATTTTTTAATGATCGCCATTCTAACTGGCGTGAGATGGTATCTCAATGTAGTTTCAATTTGCATTTCTCTAATGACCAGTGATGATGAGCATTTTTTCATATGTTTGTTGGACTCATGTATGTCTTCTTTCGTAAAGTGTCTGTTCATGTCCTTTGCCCACTTTTGAATGGGCTTGTTTGTTTTGTTCTTGTAAATCTGTTTTAGTTCTTTGTAGATTCTAGATATCAGCCCTTTGTCAGATGGGTAGATTGAAAAAATTTTTTCCCATTGTGTTGGTTGCCAGTTCACTCTAATGACTGTTTCTTTTGCTGTGCAGAAGTAGTGGAGTTTGATTAGGTCCCATTTGTCTATTTTGGCTTTTGTTGCCAATGCTTTTGGTGTTTTGGTCATGAATGCTTGCCTATGCCTATGTCCTGAATGGTTTTGTCTAGGTTTTCTTCTATGGTTTTTACGGTGTTAGGTCTTATGATTTAAATTTTTCATCCATCTGGAGTTAATTTTAGTGTAAGGTGTCAGGAAGGGGTCCAGTTTCTGCTTTCTGCACATGGCTAGCCAGTTTTCCCAACACCATTAATTAAATGGGGACTTTTTTTCCCATTGCTTATTTTTGTCTGGTTTGTCAAAGATCAGATGGTTGCAGATGTGTTGTGTTGCCTCTGAGGCCTCTGTTCTGTTCAATTGGTCTATATCTCTGTTTTGGAACCTGTACCATGCTGTTTTGATTACTGTAGCCTTGTAGTATAGTTTGAATTCCAGTAGTGTGATGCCTCCTGCTTTGCTGTTTTTACTTAGAATTGACTTGGCTATGCGGGGTCTCTTTTGGTTCTATATGAAGTTTAAGGTGTTTTTTTCCAGTTCTGTGAAGAAGGTCATTGGTAGCTTGATGGGGGTAGCATTGAATCTGTAAATTACTTTGGGCAGTATGGCCATTTTGATGATATTGATTCTTCCTAACCATAAGCATGGAATGTTTCTCCATCTGTTTGTATCCTCTCTTATTTCATTGAGCAGTGGTTTGTAGTTCTCCTTGAAGAAGTCCTTTACATCCTTTGTTAGTTGTATTCCTAGGTATTTTATTCTCTTTGTAGCAATTGTGAATGGCAGTTTGTTCTTGATTTGGCTCTCTTTAAGTCTTCTTGGTGTTTAGGAATGCTTGTGATTTTTGCACATTGATTTTGTATCTTTAGGCTATGCTGAAGTTGCTTGAACTTTGTGTTTTTTTTTTTGTTTTGTTTTGAGATGGAGTTTTGCTCTTGTTCCCCAGGCTGGAGTGCAATGGCGTGATCTCGGCCCACCACAATCTCTGCCTCCTGGGCTCAGGCAATTCTCCTGCCTCAGCCTCCTGAGTAGCTGGGATTACAGGCAGGCGCCACCATGCCCAGCTAATTTTTTGTATTTTTTTAAGTAGAGACGGGGTTTTACCATGTTGACCAGGATGGTCCCGATCTCTTGAGGTCGTGATCCACCCGCCTCGGCCTCCCAAAGTGCTGGGATTACAGGCGTGAGCCACCGCGCCTGGCCGATCTTTGTGTTTTTATCTCACCTCTACAATGTACTGGAGCTTTTCAAGTTACCTTCTGAGAACAGATAATTATAAGGAAAGAAAAAAAGCAACCTCTGTAACAGACTAGATACACTGAACCTCAAACTTCTGAGTGTAAAGCAGTGGGTTAAAACTGTAAAGAATTTTCTGGGAGCTATGCTAGTGGTTGCAATAACATCTTCAAATTTTATTTTTGGAAGAAATCTTAGATATCATTTCTTCTTGTTTTTAAAAGCCCATCATATCATGTGAAATATCATCTTACTTATTTCAGGTTTGGGTGACATTGTGGAAAGCAAAGGTTGAGGAGGCATCATATTGTTTTAAAGTCCAACTTCTTCGAATATTTGACACACTCACATCGAAACAGGTTAGTTACTCAGAGATGCAGCAGGTGAAGTAAAGGACATTTCTTATATACTGGTGAGTATCTAGCACCAAACTAAGGATGTAGCCTTCCATATGTATTTTGCTTGAAAGAATGAAACTGGGAGTGGAGAATTAAGGTAAGAGATGGTGTTTTTATTAAAGGTTTTTTGAGATATATTAATAAATTTGCTTTCATTCCTTCATGCCCACCCCCCATAGGTGGAATAAAGCTTTTTAATATTAACTAAATTGAGAGGTGGAAAATGGCATACTGTTTTAATAAGAAGTCTTTAAATATTACCGAAATCAAATATATTTGCAGCATTGAAGGCTGGGTTAGTGTTATAATGAAAAGTATGTTGCATTCAGCTGGGCACAGTGGCTCATGCCTGTAATCCCAGTGCTTTGGGAGGCCAAGGCAGGAGGATCGCTTGAGGTCAGGAGTTCCAGACCAGGCTGGCCAACATGGCAAAACTCCATCTCTACTAAAAACACAAAAATTAGTTAGGCATGGTGGTGTGTGCCTGTAATCCCAGCCACTTGGGAGGCTGAGGAAGGAGAATTGATTCAACCAGGGAGGCAGATGTTGTAGTGAGCTGAGATAGCACCACTCCACTCTATTCCTGCCTGGATGATAAGAGTAAGACAGCAAGACTCTGTCTCAAAAAAGAAGAAGAAGAGGAAGAAGAAGAAGAAGAAGAAGAAGAAGAAGCAGCAGCATATTACATTTAGTGCCTATTATATTGCAGACTTTGTGTTAACTTCTTTCCAGATATTATTTATTAAATTTAATTTATTCCTCAGTACCAGATTGTGAGGCAAGTACTATCATCTTCATTTTACAGCAAATATACTACAAAGATTTTAAACTACATTTTATGCCAGTTCACAATGCCACAAGATTCTGGCACTTGGTTCAAATAATTCAGTTTGTTAAAAAAATGGTTAAATTATGTTTAATCACTGCTGTTTATTCCTGAAAGTAGACTAGAAACGAAAGTGGACTAGAACAATCTGGCAGTATTTATCTCTACCTTTCCCCTCCAAGTGTGAAAGTTCGATTATTCATTTTCTAAAAGAATAGTACTGAGAGATTGTGTAGGTCTTACACCAAGTTGTATCCAGGGAATATAAGATGAGGTGAAGACACTGATCAGAGTAGATTAGCAGCAGAGAGTTCTTTTGAGAGAGGTATTGGTGTGAATTGATCCCCACCCTCTTTTTATCTTTGCTCATTTTCCTCATACGGCAATGAGAGGCGCTGCTTTCTTACTACCTTTACAAACGAAGTAGCAATGGGCACTTAAAGATTCTCTTGAAAAGCTGATATGTGCTCTTTGGGATTTGGGGACACTAGCCCTGGTGCCTGACTCATGCCTAAAAGTATTTAAAAGTGATAGTCTAGGGTGGAATGGTTTGCGGCCAAGTAGGAAAGAAAAGAGACTTGGGGGCCTCCTGTCCCTGCTGTGTGTGGCAGGTAGATGCGCATGAGCTTTTCTCCTGGGTAGAATCACTGGGGTGTTCTGGACTTGAGTCATCTTGAAGGAATCTTGCACCAGATGTCAACATGTCAAGGTGCATTGATCTCAACAGCAAGCATATATGGAATAAGTGGATCCTTAGAAGAGAAAATTTGAGGAAAGGAATCAGAAGTGGACTACAATAGGGATGTGCTACTGCAAGGTCCAGACAGAGGGAATCAGCAAAGAATCCAAATCATCCTTAAGGACTTAAGCCACCACCAGAAGGTGACAACACCAGATCACTTATGTATCATGTAAGGTTTCTTTTCCTTAATTCCCTGCCCTCTAGTGTTACAACTTGAAGGTATCATAAGCATGAGCTAGTATACCCTGTGGGAGGTATAGAGCTGGAAATGAAAAAAGAAAAGCCCTGCTCCTTTCTCACTGTGTGCCTGTAAGGCTGAATCAGGCCTGGGCTGTGTGAATGAGTGGGACCTGAGGGGATGCAGGATACAACGAGAGAAACTTTAAGTCAAAACTCAGAGAGACATCTACAGATTTAGGTCAAATGATATTTTGTTTTTCTTTAGAAAGAGAGACTATTCTTTTACCTGAGCGTGACTAATGAACAAACTGGAAAAAAAATGTTCTGATTAAGTAAAAGGGGAATTATAAGAAAGAATAAGATTGCTTTTTGCTTGCACAGAACTAGATACAAAATATTAGCTGTTTAAAAGGTAAGAATGATACCGAAATTGAGGCATAAACAAGATAAATCTTAAATACAAATGAACTAATGTGTTATATTGTGTTGGAGGGTTGGGGAGTAGGGAGTACCTGTTCTATAGTCCTATTAAGGCTTTCTTAAGTATCATTTTTAAAAGCTAAGAATAACTTTTTTTTGCTTGTTTTTTTGTTTTTTGTTTTTTGGGTTTTTTTATTGCATTTTAGGTTTTGGGGTACATGTGCAGAACATGCAAGACAGTTGCATAGGTACACACATGGCAGTGTGTTTTGCTTCCTTTCTCCCCTTCACCCACATTTGGCATTTCTTCCCAGGCTATCCCTCCCCAGCTCCCCCCTCCGCTGGCCCTCCCCTTTTCCCCCCTATAGACCCCAGTGTGTAGTACTCCCCTCCCTGTGTCCATGTGTTCTCATTTTTCATCACCCGCCTGTGATTGAGAATATGCAGTATTTCATTTTCTGTTCTTGTGTCAGTGTGCTGAGAATGATGTTCTCCAGATCCATCCATGTCCCTACAAACGACACGAACTCATCATTTCTGATTGCTGCATAATATTCCATGGTGTATCTGTGCCACATTTTCCCAATCCAGTCTATCATCAATGGGCATTTGGGTTGGTTCCAGGTCTTTGCTATTGTAAACAGTGCTGCAGTGAACATTCGTGTGCATGTGTCCTTATAGTAGAACGATTTATAGTCCTTTGGATATATACCCAGTAATGGAATTGCTGGGTCAAATGGAATTTCTATTTCTAAGGCCTTGAGGAATCACCACACTGTCTTTTACAATGGTTGAACTAATTTACACTCCCACCAACAGTGTAAAAGTGTTCCTTTGTCTCCACATCTTCTCCAGCATCTGTTGTCTCCAGATGTTTTAATGATCACCATTCTAACTTGCATGAGATGGTATCTCAATGTGGTTTTGATTTGCATCTCTCTGATGACCAGTGATGATGAGCATTTTTTCATATGATTGTTGGCCTCATATATGTCTTCTTTTGTAAAGTGTCTGTTCATATCCTTTGCCCATTTTTGAATGGGCTTGCTTGTTTTTTTTCTGTAAATCTGTTTGAGTTTTTTGTAAATTCTGGATATCAGCCCTTTGTCAGATGGGTAAAATGCAAGAATTTTTTCCCATTCTGTTGGTTGCCGATTCACTCTAGTGACTGTTTCTTTTGCTGTGCAGAAGCTGTGGAGTTTGATTAGGTCCCATTTGTCTATTTTGGCTTTTGTTGCCAATGCTTTTGGTGTTTTGTTCATGAAGTCCTTGCCTACTCCTATGTCCTGGATGGCTTTGCCTAGATTTTTTTCTAGGGTTTTTATGGTGCCAGGTCTTATGTTTAAGTCTTTAATCCATTTGGAGTTAATTTTAATGTAAGGTGTCAGGAAGGGGTCCAGTTTTTGCTTTCTGCACATGGCTAGCCTGTTTTCCCAACACCACTTATTAAACAGGGAATCCTTTCCCCATTGCTTGTTTTTGTCAGGTTTATCAAAGATTGTATGGTTGTAGATATGTGGTGTTGCCTCCGATGCCTCTGTTCTGTTCCATTGGTCTATATCTCTGTTTTGGTACCAGTACCATGATGTTTTGATTACTGTAGCCTTGTAGTATAGTTTGAAATCCGGTAGTGTGATGCCCCCCGCTGTGTTCTTTTTGCTTAGAATTGACTTGGCTATGCGGGCTCTCTTTTGGTTCCACATGAAGTTCATGGTGGTTTTTTCCAGTTCTGTAAAGAAAGTCAATAGTAGCTTGATGGGAATAGTGTTTATTCTGTAAATTACTTTGGGCAGTATAGTCATTTTCATGATATTAATTCTTTCTAACCATGAACATGGAATGTTTCTCCATCTGTTTGTGCCCTCTCTTATTTCGTTGAGCAGTGGTTTTTAGTTTTTTTTGAAGAGGTCCCTTACATTCCTGTGAGTTGTATTCCTAGGTATTTTATTCTTTTTGTAGCAATTGTGAAAGGCAGTTCATTCTTGATTTAGCTTTCTTTAAGTCTGTTATTGGTGTAGAGGAAGGCTTGTGATTTTTGCACATTGATTTTATATCCTGAGACTTTGCTGAAGTTGCTTATCAGTTTCAGGAGTTTTTGGGCTGAGGCGATGGGGTCTTCTAGGTATACTATCATGTCGTCTGCAAATAGAGACAATTTGGCTTCCACCTTTCCTAGTTGAATGCCCTTTATTTCTTTTTCTTCCCTCATTGCTCTGGCTAGAACTTCCAGTACTATATTGAATAGGAGTGGTGAGAGAGGGCATCCTTGTCTAGTGCCGGATTTCAAAGGGAATGCTTCCAGTTTTTGCCCATTCAGGATGATACTACTGGCTGTTGGTTTGTCGTAAATAGCTTTTATTACTTTGATATACGTTTCATCGATACCGAGTTTATTGAGGGTTTTTAGCATAAAGGGCTGTTGAATTTTGTCGAATGCCTTCTCTGTGTCAATTGAGATAATCATGTGGTTTTTGTTTTTGGTTCTGTTTATGTGGTGAATTATGTTTATAGACTTGCATCTGTTGAACCAGCCTTGCATCCCGGGATGAATCCCACTTGATCATGATGGTTAAGTTTTTTGATTTGCTATTGCAATCGGCTTGCCAATATTTTATTGAAGGTTTTTGCATCTATGTTCATCATGGATATTGGCCTGAAGTTTTCTTTTCTTGTTGGGTCTCTGCCGGGTTTTGGTATCAGGATGATGTTGGTCTCATAAAATGATTTGGGAAGGATTCCTTCTTTCTGGATTATTTGGAATAGTTTCAGAAGGAAGGGTACCAGCTCCTCTTTGTGTGTCTGGTAGAATTCGGCTGTGAACCCATCTGGACCTGGGCTTTTTTTGTGTGGTAGGCTTAATTGCTCCCTCGACTTCTAACCTTGTTATTCATCTATTCATAGTTTCAGCTTCCTCCTGGTTTAGGCTTGGGAGGACACAGGAGTCCAGGAATTTATCCATTTCTTCCAGGTTTACCTGTTTATGTGCATAGAGTTGTTCGTAATATTCTCTGATGATGGTTTGAATTTCTGTGGAATCTGTGGTGATTTCCCCTTTATCATTTTTTATTGCATCTATTTGGTTGTTCTCTCTTTTATTTTTAATCAATCTGGCTAGTGGTTTTTCTATTTTGTTGATCTTTTCCAAAAACCAGCTCTTGGATTTATTGATTGTTTGAAGGGTTTTTCGTGTCTCTATCTCCTTCAGTTCTACTCTGATCTTAGTTATTTCTTTTCTTCTGCTACGTTTTGAGTTTTTTTGATCTTGCTCCTCTAGCTCTTTCAATTTTGACGATAGGGTGTCAATTTTGGATCTCTCCATTCTCCTCATATGGGCACTTATTGCTATATATTTTCCTCTAGAGACTGCTTTAAATGTGTCCCAGAGATTCTGACATGTTGTGTCTTCGTTCTCATTGGTTTCAAAGAACTTCTTTATTTCTGCCTTCATTTCATTGTTTATCCAGTCAACATTCAAGAGCCAGTTGTTTAGTTTCCATGAAGCTGTGGGGTTCTGGGTTGGTTTCTAAATTCTGAGTTCTAACTTGATTGCACTATGGTCTGAGAGACTGTTATGATTTCAGTTGTTTTGCATTTGCTGAGGAGTGCTTTACTTCCAATTATGTGGTCAATTTTAGAGTAGGTGTGATGTGGTGCTGAGAAGAATGTATATTCTGTGGATTTGGGGTGGGGAGGTCTGTAAATGTCTATCAGGTTTGCTTGTTCCAGGTCTGAGTTCAAGCCCTAGATATCCTTGTTGATTTTCTGTCTGGTTGATCTGTCTAATATTGACAGTGGGGTTTTAAAGTCTGCCACTATTATTGTGTGGGAGTCTAAGTCTCTTTGTAAGTCATTAATAACCTGCCTTATGTATCTGGGTGCTCCTGTATTGGGTCCATATATGTTTAGGATCATTAGCTCTTCTTGTTTTATCAATCCTTTTACCATTATGTAATGGCCTTCTTTGTCTCTTTTGATCTTTGTTGCTTTAAAGTCTATTTTATCAGAGATAAGAATTGCAACTCCAGCTTTTTTTTTTCTCTCCATTTGCTTGGTAAATCTTCCTCCATCCCTTAATTTTGAGCTTTTGTGTATCCTTGCATGTGAGATGGGTTTCCTGGATATAGCACACTGATGGGTTTTGGTTTTTTATCCAATTTGCCAGTCTGTGTCTTTTGATTGGTGCATTTAGTCCATTTACATTTAGGATTAATATTGTTATGTGTGAATCTGATACTGCCATTTTGATGCTAGTTGGCTGTTTTGCCAATTAGTTGATGTAGATTCTTCATTATGTTGATGCTCTTTAGCATTTAGTGCAATATTGGAACTGGTACTGGTTGTTCCTTTCTATGTGTAGTGCCTCTTTCAGGAGCTCTTGTAAAGTAGGCCTGGTGGTGACAAAATCTCTGAGTACTTGCTTGTTCGCAAAGGATTTTATTTTTCCTTCACTTATGAAGCTCAGTTTGGCTGGATATGAAATTCTGGGTTGAAAGTTCTTTTCTTTAAGGATGTTGAATATTGGCCCCCACTCTCTTCTGGCTTGTAGAGTTTCTGCTGAGAGATCTGCTGTGAGTCTGATGGGCTTCCCTTTGTGGGTAACCTGACCTTTCTCTCTGGCTGCCCTTAGCATTTTCTCCTTTATTTCAACCTTGTTGAATCTGACGATTATTTGCCTTGGGGTTGCTCTTCTTGGGAATATTTTTGTGGTGTTCTCTGTATTTCCTGCATTTGATTGTTGGCCTGCCTTGCTAGGTTGGGGAAATTTTTCTGGATAATATCCTGAAGAATATTTTCCAGTTTGGATTCATTCTCTTCATCACATTCTGGTACACCTATCAAACATAGGTTAGGTCTCTTCACATAGTCCCACATTTCTTGGAGACTTTGTTCATTCCTTTTTGCACTTTTTTCTCTAATCTTGGTTTCTCATTTTATTTCATTGAGTTGATCTTCAACTTCTGATATTCTTTCTTCTGGTTGGTCAATTCGGCTGTTGAAACTTATGCATGCTTTGCGAAGTTTTCGTATTGTGTTTTTCAGCTCCTTCAATTCATTCATATTCCTCTCAAAGTTATGCATTCTTGTTATCATTTCCTCGAATCTTTTTTCAAGGTTCTTAGTTTCTTTGTATTGATTTAAAACATGTTCTTTTAGCTCACAAAAGTTTCTCATTATCCACCTTCTGAAGTCTAATTTCATCATTTCATCACAGTCATTCTCCGTCCAGCTTTGTTCCCTTGCTGGTGAGGAGTTTTGGTCCTTTGTAGGAGTCGCGGTGTTCTGGTTTCGGGTGTTTTCCTCCTTTCTGCTCTGATTTCTTCTCATTTTGTGGATTTATCCACCTGTCGTCTGAGTAGTTGCTGACTTTTCGATTGGGTCTCTGAGTGGACGCCCAGATTGTTGATGATGAAGTATTTCTGTTACTTGGTTTTTCTTCTACCAGTCTAGCTTCTCCACTGTATGACTGCTGAGGTCCACCCCAGGCCCTGCTTTTCTGGGGTGCACCTATAGTGGCTGCAAAACAGTGAGGGATGCTACCAGTTTCTTTTTCTGCTATCTTTGTCTCAGAATGATGCCTGCCAAATGTCAGTTTTCTGGATATAGAGGGGTCAGGGAGCTGCTTGAGGTGACAGTCTGTACTTTATAGGATCTCAAGTGCTGATCTGTGAGCTCTGTTGTTCATTCAGGGATGTTAGGCTGCTACATTTAATTCTGCTGTGGCAGAACTCATAAAAAACCCCTTTATGTGTCCGTTGCACTGTCCTGCCCAGCTAGGAGGGAGTCTAGTCACTATTTGCCTGCCGAGGCTCCACCCTGCTGGTGTGAGGTCTGCCCTGTTGCTGCAGGCTCTGCCCTGCTGCTGCGGTTTCTGCCCTGCTGCACAAGCTACACCTTGTGGCAGAGTCTCTCTGTTGTGGCAGGTTTCCTCAGCAATGGCAAGCTGCTTCAGCAGTGGGAGTGTACCTCAGCAGGGGCGGGTTGCCTTGGTAATTGCAAACGCCCCTCCCCCACCGAGCTGCACCATCCTGGGTTCAGCTGTGCCTGCAGTGAAACTCTCCACCCGGAACATTTGGAATCGCTGTTTTGTTTGTCCCACTGCCCTGGCCCAAACGCCGTTTCCCTGGAATCTCCTGGCCTGGCTCACTGTCCAAGTCCCATTCAATCAGATGGATATGCCAATCTGCCCTCACAAGTCTCAGATTGCCGGTTCAACAGGACACCCGGACAAGTGCGCTTTGTGGAGTGCTGTGGAGTGCCGCTGCAGTGCTGGCCGCCAGCTGCACCAGCCAAAACCACTTTGCTGGCGTCCCACATCTCTTTTATACCTGGGAATTTCCCCGTTCTGTGGGCAACAAAGATCTGTCTGGGAATTCGGCCCTGACTCACCCTCCACGCATTTACCAAGAGCTTCAATCCTGGGTTGTTCTCACCGCACCATCTTGAGTTGGTCTCAGAATAACTTAAAGAATGTTAGCAAAGTGCGTGACATAAAACAACAGTGGAAAAAATAAAAAAAAAAATTGAAAAATCATGACAAAGAGAAAAAGATGAGAAGAGTATTGTATCTGATGTACACAAAAATACTAGCGCAAGTCTTATTTTATTCATGCTGTAAGATTTATCTCCCGACATCTACCTGGAAAAACTGGTTGACTTAAATTCAGAGAAAAATTTCCCATGGTATTAGTTTCTACCTTCAAAAGTAGAAGACAAAAAAATTCAAATTCTCAGTCTTCCTCGTGGGTAGGCATATGATTTAGATTCTTCCCTGCACACTGACTATTCTGAGGCTTAGCTGGAGGTGTAAGCAACTCAAGATGCAATGTTTTATGGGGTAGGGGTGTGTTTGTTTACTGAAGATGTGAAAGTGGTGGCATCCATTTACTCATAGGTGACACTGTAGAAGCTTATAGCATTTCATCTAGAGATCATGGTGCCGGGTCATGGTAGCTGTGTGGTTTTTCCATGAGATGCCTTTACAATGGTAGTATTATTCTGGGTAGAATAGAGGCAGACTATGACTCTCTCACAAATCTGGAGTATCTGTGTGCACCTTAATGGTCTTAAAAATTAAATTACTTTTTACTTAAATTGCTGAGCAGATTGTTATTTGCCATGAAGAACTCTGAATAATACACACCCTGAAACAATTGGAGTAAGATGTTCTGTATTAATGAATTATTCTTGATATTTTTGATCTGTCATCTGTTTTTGCCCTAGCAAGTCATTTATTCTGAGTAGCTTTGAGTATATAATGTCATAGCAGAGGGGCAGAGAGAAAAATGCAGTTGAGTTTTAGTCTTTATAGAATTATAGTCATGGTCCTCAGACAAATGGAAAGTAATTGGAGTTTGAGTTAAAGCTCTCCTTTCTGTGATTCTAGAAGTCATTCTCTAAAATTCAGAAAATGGAAAAGACTAAGAAAGGGAGATTAGAGAAGAGAAATCTAGGTGGCCTGGGAATTGGGCAGTAATTACCTAGAGGGTTTATATGGACAGAGAATGTGGAGCCTCTTCTCATATATGCATTCTGCACAGAGGCAACCACTTTCTCTACCAGTGCCCATAGATCATGCAGCCTTCACCCCAATGAGAACTGTTCACTGTCTGTACTTCAAAGCATAGCTAAGTGTCCCAGATCTCCTTCATTTGCAGCCAGGGTGCCATACAAAGGCCACACTTGGCAGGAGAGATGCTCGACTGCACCCCATGGTTTGTTTGGTCTCATCAGATTTTCATCATATTCACAACACTCCAGCCCTATCCTAGGATCATAGTAAATCCCTGAATAAGAGCACAGGACTGAATATACAGAAGGGTGGTGCATATGAGAGAAAAAATCTACCCTGAACGGAAACTGCATAATATCTCATAAAATGCATTCCAGTTGTTAATATCTCTCTTGAGTCCTTGTGCATGATTTCAAATATAGGATTTAAAGATTATATTAAAAGTTAGTCTATAAATACACATGAATTGAATTGCTCTGTCAGTAAAACATAGACCTCATATTGAACCTTCACTTTGCAAACTTTATTGTTCAACAAAAATGCTCACATCATGATTTTGAGTTAAGTTTAATGGCAGTTGTTTGACACACTGGAGTTGCTCATTCACCTTGTTCCTTGGGGAGAGGGAGCTGGGTAGGCAAATTTTGCTCCTTGGACTTTTAGAGTATGTTAAATGTTGGGTCCGATGATGTGTCTCTCATCTTGATATCTTTTTTTTTGAGACCGAGTTTCACTTTTGTTACCCAGGCTGGAGTGCAATGGTGTGATCTTGGCTCACCACAACTTCCGCCTCCTGGGTTCAGGAAATTTTCCTTCCTCAGCCTCCTGAGTAGCTGGGATTACAGGCACGTGCCACCATGCCCAGCTAATTTTTTGTGTTTTTAGTAAAGACGGGGTTTCACAATATTAACCGGCATCGTGTCAATCTCATGTCCTTGAGATCCACCTGCCTCATCTGGATATCTTGTATCTCCTTCTGAAGTCTCTTGCTCTCATTCTGGAACCCCTCTTTGAGAAGGAGTTCCTGTTCCTAAAAGCGAAAGTGGAGAATAAACCCATCCAGTTTAACACACTTTCACCAAATTAGTTCCCCTTTTTGTACTTATATTGATTCTTCAAGAATTTTTGACACTTTTTTTGAAATGCTTTCTTCCCTTACTTTCCATTCTAGCACTCTCTTCTGAGTCTCCAGTACCTGCCAATAATTTTTCTATGATTTCTTTAGCTTCAAAAATGTTGTTGTCCTACAGGTTCTAAAATATTAGTGACCCAACATTTTATTCTTCAGTCCCTTTACCCTTCACACACATGCAACACAGTCTTTCTGGAAAAACTCTTGTTCTTTTCTCTTTTTTCATTTCTGATCTGTATAGTATGGACTCAAATATATATCTAGGAAGATATGAAAGATAGGTGATTTTCAATTGATAGGTTACTACATAACTCAAGACTAAGGTAAGTGTTTGATTGGAGAATTTAGTACGAGTCTCCAAAATTCAGAGGTAACAGAAATAAACTGAGGAGATCAGGGCCTACAGTGGCCCATAGGGTATTTCTGGGCAAACATAAATGTGGAAAAGAGCCCAGAGAACAAGAAAGTATTGGCACCATGGGCACTTAACCAGTGTGTTTAAGTGGGTAGATGGTTAGAAAATCTTTCTTTCTTCTTTTCTTTTCTTTTCTTTTTTTTTTTAGATGGAGTTTCACTTTTGTTACCCAGGCTGGAATGCAATGACATGATCTTGGCTCACTGCAATCACTGTCTCTCAGGTTCAAGTGATTCTTCTGCCTCAGCCTCGTGAGTAGCTGGGATTACAGGCATGCACCCTCACACCCAGCTAGTTTTGTATTTTAAGTAGAGACGTGTTTCCTCCCTGTTGGTCAGGCTGGTCTTGAACTCCCGACCTCATGTGATCCACTCCACACCACTGGCCTCCCAAAGTGCTGGGATTACAGATGTGAGCCATCATGCCTATCCCAGGTAGGGAATCTTTCTGTTCATAACAGTGCTTCTAGACATAAAGTTATAGCAGGCATGACAGAAACAAAATCCCTATGGATCTCTCTTAGTAGGAAAGACTGACGAGATATTTCTCCAGGTAGTCCGATGCAGAAAAGTTACTTATTGCTCATGAAATTATAATTTCTTCATTTGGCAAATGAGAAAATAATAGTTCCTCTGCCATTAGAGGAAAATTTGATCACATAATGTAAAACATGTGTGCAGTGCCTAGTAATGTTTATTTGTGACAGCATAATAAAGTATTCCATGTGAAATTGTCCTGAAAGTAAACAATCTTTATTAACTAGAGATGACTAGCATAAAAACCGGGAATGAAAAATGTAGTAGTGTCTGGGCTAGAAAGTTTTTTGGGAACCATTAGGTTCTCACCCTTACACTTTGTTTTCAATTTGGGGCACCGGAAAAGAAAATTGAGATGATGCAATTGAATACCTTTAATTTACATATGATGGTCTCCTCTTGCTCCGCCATTAACTGGACCTTATCACGCTCCATCTTCTCAGTCAATTGTTTCACATGTTCCTGATAACTCTTCTCTTTCTGTTCCATCATCTGCTTGTACTTCTTTTGTATTTTCTTCAACTTTTTCTTTGCAGCTTCTGCAGATTCAGCCTTTATACGTTGCACTGGGGAAGAAAAATAAGCAGAAAAAAATATGAGTATTCAATTGCAGGTGTTCCCTTTTCCTTTCACTCTTTTTCGTTTGTCTTATTCTCACATTACTGAGAAAACTTCTTGTAATATTGCCCTGGGTAACCAGAAAACCACTGATCATACACATTAGTTAAGAAAACTCTCGTAGAACTATGAATGATACTTGCCATTCTTTCTCTACAATAATACTTCTAAGTGGAGCAATATTGCTAACTAACAGTTTGAGGACTTTCCAACCACCTATAGTGTTTTCAGCTGTTCTCACCTTCAATCGCTTTTTCCTTTTCTGAGAGCAACTGATCAGTTTGTAGAAGTGCATCAGCCACATCCTCCTTGGACTCCAAGTATTTTTTCAGCACTTCTTCAGCCTGGTTATACGGAGTAAGGTAGAATGAAGAAAGGGTGATTATGGGTTAGCACAAAACCCTGCAATACATCTGCTAATTCAATTTAATTTTACCACTCATATAACAATTCACTTTATAATTCAAATAGTATTGAAAATTTAGTAGTTCTGAAATGCAACTCTGGATCTCCCTTCAAACCTGTTCCTTTCCAATCACCGCAATTTTAATAATTAATAACTCTGTTCATCTAACTATATCTTGGTTATCTTTGTTTTCTCACATACCCAGTAAGCAATCATCTGCAAATTCTGTTAGACTTTGCTTCAAAATAAAGTCAGAACCCACCCCTTGTCACCTGCTTCATACAAACACCCTGGTCCAAGACAGCATGACCTCTATGCTGGATCATTGTTAAAGCTTCAGAGTTGGTCTGCTTCCATTCTTTTTTCCCTACAGTCAATTGTCCTCCAAGAAGCCAGAGTTTCACTATATTATTTAAAGAAAAATCATACCACTCTTATACTCAAAGCCCTCTATTGACTTTCTAATTTATCAAAAAAAAAATTAAACTTCTTTCATTGGATTTCAACATACTCCCCAGTCTGGCCTCTCGTCTCTGACCACTCCTCTGAACATACCTCTCACCAATCACTCCTTGATTCATCACCTACCAGCATAATAGCTTTCTTGCTATTCCTAAAAGACAAGCCAATTTATGTATCAGGATCATTTCTGTTATTTGAAATTTTCTTTTCCTAGAGTCCATTTAGCTCACTCTTTAACTTCTTTGAAGATTCTGCTGAAACTTGACTTCATCTGAGAAGCCTTCTGTAAGAACAGACACATAAAATTGGGCTCAAAATGAGATTTGGTGGGGATACAGCCAAACCATATCAGTTGTTTTGAGAAAACTAAAAGAAATTCAAAATAACACAGAGAAGGAATTTAGGATTCTATCAGATAAATTTAACAAACAGATTAAAATACTTTAAAAGAATCAAGCAGAAGTTCTAGAGCTGAAAAATGCAGTTGGTATAGTGAAGATTGCATCAGTCATTTAATAGCAGAATTCTTCCAGCAGAAGAAAGAATCAGTGAACTTGAAGACAGGCTATTTGAAAATACACAGAGGAGACAAAAGAAAAATAATAATAAATAATGAAGCACACCTATAAGATCTAGAAAACAGCCTCAAAAGGACTAATCTAAGTTATTGGACTTGAAGAGAAGCGAGAGAAAGAGATAGAAGGAAAAAGATATTAAAAAAATAATAACAGAGAAAGATATCATTATTCTAGAGAAATATATCAATATCCAAATACAAGTAGGATATAGAACCAAAGAAGATTCAACCCTTGATTGTCAAGATTCACTGGTAATAGTAAGTACACAGAAAAACAGAATAATATGACATTCTAACTGTGGTATGTAAACTTTTTTTATCCTAAGTAAAAAGGCTAAGTGATAAACCAATCAAAATAATAATTAAAACACATTTTAAAACATGCACAGTACAATAAAATATAAATAGAAACAACAAAGTTAAAAAGTGGGGGGATGAAGTTAAGGTGTAGAATTTTTATTCATTTTTTGCTTGTTTGCTTATGCAAATATTGTTATTTGGGCTACAAGATGATATTTGCAAGCCTCTTGGTGACCTCAAACCAGAACACATACAACAGAATCACAAAAAATGAAAACAAGAAACTAAGTCATATCAGCAGAGAAAGTTAATTTCACTAAAAGGAAGACAGGAAAGAAAAAAACAACAGAAGACCACAAAACAACCAGAAAACAAATAACAAAATGGCAAAAGTAAGTCCTTACTTATCAACAGTGAAGTTAAATGTAAAGAGACTAAACTCTCCAATCAGAAGACACAGACTGGCTGAATGGATTGAAAAAACCAAGATCCAGATTCAGTTAAAAGTATTTTCAAGGTTGGATCCAAGGTGGCCAATTAGGAGCAGCTCAGGATTGCAGCTCCTAGTGAAAGCGCAGAGGGTGAGTGGAAACCGCATTTCCCGATGGATTTTTATTGCCCACAGACCAGGAGATTCCCAGGTGGAGGAGCCCCACAGGTCGCCAGCACAGTTGGTTTGGCCGGCATGGCTGCTTTGCTGGTGCTCCAGGGTGGCAGTTCTCCATACAAAATACACGGGTCTGGGCACCATTTTAGCTGTTGATTAGAGCTCTGGGAAGGCAGAGTCACCAATTCATCTAATTAAAAAAAGGACTTAAACAGGGAGTCAGGCCAGGAGATTCCTAGACAAAAAAAATGCTGCGAATCTCAGTGCTGCTGTTTCAGCTGATGCAGTGGGTCACCACACGGGAAATCACACAGATCCCAGCACCTTTTCAAAAGGCAACTGGAATACCTGGGAGAGAGTCGACTGTTCAACTAAGAAAAAAAGACTCTGAGGCAGGGAGCCAGGTGATCAGACTCGGCTGTTCCCACTCTCACAAAAAACAGCAATTGGAAACGCAATGGGTTGAGAGTTTCACAGCAAGCACAGCTGAACCTGGGAAGGTCCAGCTCTGTGGGGGAGGGGCGTCCACCATTACTGAGGCAGTCCAGCACTACAGAGGTAGTTTGCCATTGCTGAGGCAGCCGATCATTGCCAAGGCAACCTGCCATTACAGAGAGAGTCCGCCATTACAGAGATATTCCACCATTACAGAGGCAGTTCTAACTACACCAGTATAAACAGGACTGCAGGGAAGTTCACACGGCAGCTGGGCAGAGCCCACAGCAGCTCAGGAAAGCCTCTGCAGGCAGACAGTGACTAGGCTGGCTCATCGCTGGGCAGGGCAGCCCTGATAAAAAGGCAGCAGCACAATGGAAACTCATAAATAAAGCCCTAACTACCCAGAATGGAGCACCTGGGGAAAAAAAGGGGGGTGTGGGTTTATGAGTTCTGCTGCAGCAGACTTAAACGTACCTGCCCAGCAGCTCTAAATGAACAATGGAGATCACAGCTCAGCACTTGAGCTCCTATAAAGGACAGACTGTCTCCTCAAACAGCTCTCTGACCCCTGTATATCCAGAGTCACCTCATAAAGTAGAGCTCAGACTGACATTTGGTGGGTATCCTTTTGAAACAAAGATAGCAGAATAAGAAACTGGCCAGCAACTCTTACTGTTCTGCAGCCACTACAGGTGATCCCCAGGCAAGCAAGGCCTGGAGTGGACCTCAGCAGTCCTACAGCAGAGGGGTCAGAACGTTAGAAGGAAAGCTAAGAAACAGAAGGAAATAACTTCATCCTCAACAAACTGGACGTCCACTCAGAGACCCAATCTGAAAGTCAACAACTACAAAGATGAGAGGTGGATAAATCCACAAAGATGGGAAGAAACCAGCCCAAAAAGGATGAAAGGACCTGAACACAGAACGCCGCTTCTCCTTCAAGGGATCACGATGCCTCCCCAGCAAGAAAACAAGGCTGGATGGAGAATGAGTGTGATGAATTGACAGAATCAGGCTTCAGAAGGTGGGTAATAAGAAACCTCTGTGAGCTAAGAGAACATATTCTAACCCAGTGCAAAGAAACTAAGAACCTTGAAAAAAGATTTGATGAAATGCTAATAAGAATAGACAACTTAGAGAGGAATATAAGTGAATTGATAGAGCTGAAAAACACAACATGAGAACTTCGCGAAGCATGCACAAGTTTCAACAGCTGAATTTCCCAAGCAGAAGAAAGGATATCAGAGGTCAAAGATCATCACAATGAAATAAAATGAGAAGGCAAGATTAGAGAAAAAAGGGTAAAAAGGAATGAACAAAGTCTTTAAGAAATATGGGACTATGTGAAAAGACCTAATCTACAGTTGATAGGTGTACCTGAATGTGATGGAGAGAATGAATCCAAGTTGGAAAATGCTCTTCAGGTTATCATCCTGGAAAACTTCTTCAACCTAGCAAGGCAGGCCAATATTCAAGTCCAGGAAATACAGAGTATCCCGCAAAGATATTTCTCCACAAGAGCAACCCCAAGGTATGTAATCTTCAGATTCACCAGGGTTGAAATGAAGGAGAACATGCTAAGGGCAGCCAGAGAGAAAGGTTGGGTTACCACAAAGGGAAGCCCATCAGACTCACAGCAGATCTCTCAGCAGAAACCCTGCAAGCCAAAAGAGAGTGGGTGCCAATATTCAATATTCTTAAAGAAAGGAACTTTCAACCCAGAATTTCATATTCAGCCAAACTAAGCTTCATAAGTGAAGGAAAAATAAAATCCTTTGTGAACAAGCAAGTACTCAGTGATTTCATCACCAACAGGTCTGCTTTACAAGAGCTGCTGAAAGAGACATTATACATAGAAAGGAACAACCAGGACCAGCCACTCCAAAAACACACCAAATGGTAAAGAGCATCGAGATGATGAAGAAACTGCATCAACTAATGAGCAAAACAGCCAGCTAGCATCAAAATGGCAGGGTCATATTTATGCATAACAATATTAACCCTAAATGTAAATGGGCTAAATGCCCCAATCAAAGGACACAGACTGGCAAATTGGATAAAAAGCCAAAACCCATTGTTGCACTGTATCCAAGAAGCCCATCTCACATTCAAGTATACACAAAGGCTCAAAATAAAGGGATGGAGGAAGATTTACCAAGCATATGGAGAGCAAAAAAAAAAGCAGGAGTTGTGATTCTCGTCTCTGATAAAATAGACTTTAAACCAACAAAGTTAAAAAGAGATGAAGGATATTATATAATGGCAAAAGGATCAATGAAACAAGAAGAGCTAAATATCCTAAATATATATTCACCCAATAAGGAAGCATCCAGATACATAAGGCAAGTTCTTAATGACTTACAAAGAGACTTTGACTCCCACACAATAAGAGTGGAGATTTTAATACCCCTTGTCAATATTAGACAGATCAACCAGACAGAAAATTAACAAGGGTATCCAGGACTTGAACTCACACCTGGAGCAAGCAAACCTAATAGACATTTACAGAACTCTCCACCCCAAATCCACAAAATATACATTCTTCTCAGCACCACATCACACCTACTCTAAAATTGAACACATAATTGGAAGTAAATCACTCCTCAGCAAATGTGAAAGAATGTAAATCATAACAAACAATCTATCAGACCACAGCACAATCAGACTAGAACTCAGAATTCAGAAACTAACTCAGAACCACACAGCTTCATGGAAACTGAACAACTGGCTCTTGAATGTTGACTGGATAAACTGTGAAATGGAGGCAGAAATAAAGCTGTTCTTCAAAACCAACAAGAATGAAGACACAACATACCAGAATCTCTGGGACACATTTAAAGCAGTCTCTAGAGGAAAATATATAGCAATAAATGCCCACGTGAGAAGCAAGGAGAGATCTAAAATTGACACCCCAACAACTCTATGCATATAAACTAGTAAACCTGGAAGAAATGGATAAATTTTTAGACATTTGCATCCTCCCAAGCCTAAACCAGGAAGAAGTCAAAACCCTGAATAGACCAATAACAAGGTCTTAAGTTGAGGCAGCAATTAAGAGCCTACCACACAAACCACATGATTATCTCAACTGATGCGGAGAAGGCCTTTGACAAAATTCAACAGCCCTTCATGCTAAAAACTTTCAATAAACTAGGTATTGATGGAACGTATCTCAAAATAATAAAATCTATTTATGACTAATGAACAGCCAATATCATAGTGAATGGACAAAAACTGGAAGCATTCCCTTTGAAATCTGGCACTAGACAAGGATGTCTGCCTCTTCTCACCACTCCTACTCAATATAGTACTGGAAGTTCTAGTCAGAGCAATCAGGCAAGAAAAAGAAATAAAAAGTATTCAAATAGGAAAGGAGAAAGTCAAATTGTCTTTATTTGCAGATGATGTGATTATATATCTAGAAGACTCCATCATCTAAGCCCCAAATCTCCTGAAACTGATAAGCAACTTCAGCAAAGTCTCGGAATACAAGACCAATGTGCAAAAATCACAAGCATTCCTATGCACCAAGAACAGAGTTAAAGAGAGCCAAATCAAGAACAATCTGCTGTTCACAATTGCTACAAAGAGAATAAAATATCTAGGAATACAACTAACAAGGAACGTAAAGGACCTCTTCAAGGAGAACTACAAGCCACTGCTCAAGGAAATAAGAGAGGACACAAACAGATGGAGAAACATTCCATGTTCGTGTTTAAGAAAAATTAATATCATGAAAATGGCCATACTGCCCAAAGGAATTTACAGATTCAATGCTATCCCCATCAAGCTACCAATGACCTTCTTCACAGAACTGGAAAAAAACACCTTGAACTTCATATGAAACCAAAAGAAAGCTTGCATAGCCAAGTCAATTCTAAGCAAAAAGAACACAGCAGGAGGCATCACACTACCAGACTTCAAACTATACTACAAGGCTACAGCAATCAAAACAGCATGGTACTTGTACCAAAACAGAGATATAGACCAATGGAACAGAATACAGGCCCTGGAGGCAACACAATATATCTACAACCATCTGATCTTTGACAAACCTGACAAAAACAAGCAATGGGGAAAGGATTCCCTGTTTAATAAATGCTGTTGGGAAAATTGGCTAGCCATGTGCAGAAAGTAGAAAATGGACCTCTTCCTGACACCTTACACTAAAATGAACTCCAGATGGATGAAAGACTTAAACATAAGACCTAACACCATAAAAACTCTAGAAAAAAATCTAGGCAAAACCATTCTCTGTAGGCAGCAAGTTCTCTGAAGGCAGACTGTGAATAGGACATAGGCGTAGGCAAGGACTTCATGACCCAAACACCAAAAGCATTGGCAACAAAAGCCAAAATAGACAAATGAGACCTAATCAAACTGCACAGCTTCTGCATAGCACAAAAAACAGTCATTACAGTGAATTGGCAACCAACAGAATGGGAAAAAATTTTGCACTCTACCCATCTGACAAATTGTTGATATCCAGAATTTACAAAGGACGGAAACAGATTTACAAGAAAAAAAGAAACAAGCCCATTCGAAAGTGGGTGAAAGATATGAACAGACACTTTACAAAAGAAGACATACTTGAGGCCAACAATCATATGAAAAAATGCTCATCATCACTGGTCATTAGAGAAATGCAAACCAAAACTACATTGAGATACCATCTCATGCCAGTTAGAATGGCGATCATGAAAAAATCTGGAGACAAAAGATACTGGAGAGGATGCGGAGAAATAGAAACACTTTTGCACTGTTGGTGGGAGTGTAAATTAGTTCAACCATTGTGGAAGACAATGTGGTGATTCTTCAAGGACCTAGAAATAGAAATTCCATTTGACCCAGAATCCCATGACTGGGTCTATATCCAAAGGATTATAAATTGTTCTACTATAAGGACACATGCACACAAATGTTCATTGCAGCACTGTTCACAATAGCAAAGACCTAGAACCAACCCAAATGCCCATTGATGATAGACTGGACAGGGAAAATGTGGCACATATACACCATGGAATATTATGCAGCCATCAAAAACGATGATTTGTGTTCTTTGTAGGGACATAGATGAACCTGGAAACCATCATTCTCAGCAAACTGACATAAGAGCAGAAAATCAGACACCACATGTTCTTGCTCATAGGCAGGTGTTGAACAATGAGAACTCATGGACAAGAGAGGGGAGTATCACATACTGAGTCTGTTTGGGGGATAAAAGGGAGCGACAGTGTGTGGTGGGGAGTTGGGGAGAGAGAGCATGGGGAGAAATGCCAGATATAGGTGAAGGGGAGGAAGGGAGCAAATCAAGCTGCCATGTGTGTACCTATGCAACAACCTTGCATGTTCTTCACATGTACCCCAAAACCTAAAATGCAATAAAAAATAAATAAATAAATAAACCAAGACCTGGGGACTTCCACCACGATGGCCGAATAGCAAGAGATCTGGACTGCAGCTTCCAGCAAATGCAATGCAGAAGGCGAGTGATCTCCACATTTCCAACTGAGGTACCAGGTTAATCTCAATGGGACTGGGTAGACGGTGGGCATAGCACAAGGAGGACAAACCGAAGCAGGACAGGGCACTGCAAGGGGCTGGAGAACTCCCCCTCTTAGCCAAGGGAAGCCATTATGGACTTTTCTGGACACTCTGGCACTCTGGCTCAGATACTGCACTTTTCGCATGGTCTTTACAACCTGCAGATCAGGAGATTCTTGCTGGTGCCTCCAACACCAGTGCCCTTGTTTCCAGCACAAAACTGGGTGGCCATTTTAGCTTCTACCTGAAGGGCCAGTGACACAGAACTGCTCATTACCCTGAAAAAAAGGGGGCAAAAGGCAGGGAGCCAAGTCATCTGGCTCCGCAGCTCCCACCCCTACAAAGGCCAGGAAGCTAAGACCCACTGGCTTGAAATTCTTGCAGCCAGCACAGCAGTGTGAGTTTGACCTGTGACAGTTGAGCTTGGTAGGGGAGGGGTGTCCACCATTACTGAGGTGGTTTAACCTTGCCTGTGTAAACTGGGAAGTCTACACAGCAGCTGGGTGGAGCCTGTGGCAGTTCAGCAAGTTCTCTGTAGGCAGACTGTGAATAGACTCCCTTCTTGCTGGGCAGGGCATCTCTGAAAAAAGGCAGTAGCCCCTCAGGGACTTATAAATAAAGCTCTACCTTCCCAGGACAGAGTAGAAAGAATGAATAAAATAAGTATAGCACCACATACTTGATAGCATAAAACTTGATAACACAGAAGGGTGACTATAGTCGATAATAATTAAATTGTACATGTTAGGATAACTGAAAAAGTATAATTGGATTGTATGCAACACAAAGGATAAATGCCTGAGTGACCAAATACCCCATTTTACATGACATGATTACTATGCATTTCATACTTGTACCAAAACATCTCATGCACTCCATAAATATATATATCTACCATGTACTCACAAAAGCAAAAAAGTAAAAAGCTACAAATTTGGGTTATTAATACATATTTTATATAATTGTTCTTAGTATTAATGAACTAGGCTCTCAGCCCAGTTCCTGGAACACAGGAAGTGTAACATAAATGTTAACTGTTATTACTATTTGTTCATAAGCTATAATTTGCTAATTGCCTGTGTGTACTTTGAGAGAGCTTGGCCCCCTTTTTTTCTCTCTTTTTTTTAACTGCTGTATCCCCAGCAACTTGACAAGTCCCTGGCATACAGTTAGGCTAAAACAAGTATTTGTTGAATGACTGGATGAATAAATAAATGAGTCAATTTGATAAACCTTTTTCGAGGGCTACATCTGCGCTTCTGAGGAGGAAGTTGCTATCTCTCTCATGGTGGGCTCTCTTATTGAATCAGTAAACGGAAAAATGAAAGGCAGAGGCCCTAGGCACCAGTTGCAGTGCCATTTACCTTCTTGCCAGTGGGCTTTGAAAGTATCCCCTCAGCACGTCCCAAGAAATGGTATCTAGTGTGTCGTACCTGTATCCCCTTCCTTGGCACCTGGTAGTACTTATTCTTCAGCTCCTGCTGCTTCTGAAGAAAAAGACGGTAACCTCCTGGTTTAGAAAATGTTCCCTGCTTGACATCTTCTTCTAAAGGGCTAAATATATCCTGAAGTAAAGCCATGCAACAATCTGATGATGCTTTTGAATTCTGCTCACAAAAGTCATCTCGCCTTGCTTCCAGCTGGGCCTGTGAAGTGGCAAAACAGCACAGATGTTTCAGTGAAGCCATGAGGAGGATGTTAACTATGTAGAGACTGGGAAATGCTTCTCCTTGAAGAAACTGTGGCCTCCAAATAGGGCCGTGCTCCTCACCTTGCTGTTAGATCCTAGAATATCCCTAAGTTGTGCTTATTGCAGAAATTTATCTACTTCTCCATTTGTGATTTCCTAAAGCTCCTTTCTTCCAGTTTTCCTGCTTCAGAGAATGAGTCTCAAAGCACACACTATTTCATATGAAACTTTTGTCTTTTCATGTCTCTCATTTGAGGAATAGTTCTGAGCAGAAACACTGGAGTCAGGCAACCTGCCTAGAGTTCCCAGATCCACTATACTGTGGCTTGTGACACACAACTTTTGTGAACTGAGGATTCATGGTCTGTAGGGCAGAGGAGCAATACCCATCTCATCAATTTCCCTGCAGGGTTATATGCGGTGATGTAAGGTGTTTGGCCAAGGGACTTTTTTAGAAGTGCTCAGTAAGGAGTACAGGATTATTTAGTACATTCTTCAATATGAGAATATTTTCTCAACATAGGACAATAAAAGTAATGAAGATTGCACCATAGGTATTGTCAGTATTTAGAAAGTTTCATAAAACACATTTATCTACATTAAATTACTTAAGGTAACATAACTAAGAAACTTTCTTTTTCCTCCTTAGGTTGAAAAGGTGGCAATTGCTGACATCAGCTATCTAGCTTCACCAGAACCTCTGAATGTAACAACTTATCACTTATAAGATCCCGCCTTCCTAGCTAGAGAGAGAACTTTCCCTTATCAAGTGGTCTTTCTTCATGCAAAAATACTTCGTTCACTTGGAATGAGGCAGATGTTAAAACATTCTCTAATAATTTATATAATTAATTTCTCTTTTGTGGCTTTCTGGATATTTTATCATTGGCTTACATTTAAAAAACAACACATTATTAGGGTTGTTTATAAATAATTTAGCTCCCACTGATAATTACCAGGGAACATAAAAACAATGTGTTTTTAATTTAAAATAAAAAAATAACATAGTCTTTAATAATGCTGTTGTACAATCTACTTACTTTCTTAAAATATGGCACCCAGAGAGGAAAAACTAATGAAACTGAGTTTCTGCAAAACTTAGGTGCCATTTTTAAAGGTCTAAGGCTATGCATATTCTAGTCTTTTAATAATTATTTTAAATATGTACACATAACTGAGTGTAACTATTTTGGGGTCTAAAAAGAATTATTCTCCCAAGAAAGGCTCATATATTTCTCCCTCTCATGATGTAGAACACCAAATATACCCCTAATTTCCTCTGGAACTTGTGGTCCACATCCTTGAAAGAGTTCTTCATGAAGACTTCAATGGCCTCTCTCTCACTGTCCCTGTGCAGGTCCAGCAGCTCCTGGAGGGTTTCCGTGGGCAGCTGCACCTTCTGGCTCATCTGCTGGTTATAGTGGGCAACAGCCTTTTCCACTGCAGCTGAGTTCTCTAACTGGGCCAAGGCCCGGACTGCGTTCTCCATGCAGGGCAGATCCCCACTGCTGATAGCACTAATATAGGTCAGCACCAGGCTCTCTAGACCTGCAAAAGGGAAATTTTTAAAAATGTGAATATCACTTGGTGGGACCGAGTATTTTGTGTGCTTTTCAAGTGAGTGTCACAAGAATAGTTTTAAATAATTTTTGGATAAAGAATAGTCATGGAATAGTTTGTTAATCTCTAGTCACAGAGGAAATTAAAGTTACTCTTTCCTAATTCCTTCACCCAAAAGAAGATACTGAAATGAATAGGGTATTTTGTGGCTGATATACTAGGTCAAGGTGTTTTTTTAACTTTCTTTTCTCTCATCTCTCCCTCTATTCCTTTTCTCTTCACTCCTAATTTAGGAAAGAGGTCAATAAGAAAACTTAGCCTTTTTAATTTTCAATAATTTTAGTGGTGCAGGCCACTAGTCCTGTGTCTGGCTTAGGTAAGTATGTCTTCTTACATAGTCTCTCATCAGAACTATATGCAGGGTATAAACTCATTGTGTTTGTAAGGGCTTTGCTGGGTGTTGCACTGAAAGTCTCCCATGCCAGGAAGACCTCATCTCAGGCGAACTGGAGTGGTTGGTCATGAAGAAGAGGTGATTATTTGTGACTAAATCCTGGACCTCGTCATCTCTCTGTAGTTTTAAGTACCATCTGTATGGATGGCTGGTATATTTTGCTTCCTGCCTTGACATTTCTTTTGAGCTTTGGATTAAAAATAAGTTTTGCACCTTATTTTTAATGCACTTTTTATACTCCTTACTGTGTAAAGCAGAAGAAACTCAATATTAAATAATCTAAATATCAAAACTTCATCCACTCTGAAAAACTATTTCTCCTCCTGATCTCATTAAATAACACAGCCATTAAAGCAATTGCTAAACTCAAAACTCTGCAGATAGGCTTGGCATTTCCTTCTTATTCCTTTCACAAATTCATATTCCCTCCATCAACAGGCCTTTTAGATTTAATATCCAAAATATGTTTGGATCTTGTCCATTTTCACCATTTACTGCCATAATCTGAGACTAACCCAATGCCCATTTATCGCTCAGCCACTGCAAATAGCATCCATCCTCTCATTCTCTCCCATTCACCACTCCAACAAATTATCTACAAAATATTCAGAAAGATATGTATAAACGTAAGTTAGATAACTTTACCTAACTGCCAAAAATGCTTCCCTAGAACTTAGACAAACTCTAATCTCCTCAAAGTTCCTTGCCAGTCCTTTCAGGACCTAGCCCGTGTATATTTCTCTAATTATGACACCTCTCTTATTCAGTCTACTCTTGTTCCAATCAGCTGTCTTTCTTCTATTTTCATTAAAAGAAATTGAAATGGAATATTGCTGTCACCCAAGCTGAAGTGCAGGGCATAATCATAGCTCACCATAGCTTTGAACTCCTGGGCTCATGCTAGGTCCTCCTGCCTTAGCCTCCTGAGTAGCTAGGACTCCACGCATGCACCATGCATTTGGCTGATTTTTAATTTTTTCATGATAATAGTGTCTTGCCTTGGCCAGGGTGGTCTGAAACTGCAAAGTTCAAGGAATTCTCCCACTTTGGCCTCCCAAAGTGCTGGGATTACAGGCTTGAATCATCGTGCCATGCCCCTGTCTTCTATTTTCTTGAAGCTGCAAAGGTCTTTCCTGCCCTGGGTATTTCCATATGACATTATTTTTGCTGTAAAGCTATTTCTCTATGTGCTTTGGTTAGCTCTCAATCATTTATTTTATATATATTTATATATGTATGCATGTATTTGAGACAGGGTTTCACTCTGTCTCCCAGGGTGGAGTGCAGTGGTGTAGCCTCGGTTCACTGCAACTTCTGTCTCCCAGGCTCAAGTGATCCTTCCTACCCAGCCTCCTGAGTAGCTGGGATTACAGGTGTGAGCCACAATGCTGGGTTAGTTTTTGTATTTTTAACATAGACAGGGTTTCACCATGTTGCCCAGCTGGTCTCAAATTGCTGAGCTCAAAGTGATTCACTCACCTCAGTCTCCCAAAGTGCTGGGATTATAGGCATTGGCCACCACAGTCAACCAAATCAATCATTTTTAAGTTCTCATCTTACATATGATGTTCACAGACAAGCATTCTCTCACAGTCTAAATTATATCTCCCTGCCCCTCCCTTTAGTCTTTCATAGAAGCCTACTATTTTATGCATTATGTTAATCACTATTTATCATTATAAGTTTTGTTTTACTTTTTACAGAAGTTTCTTTTGCTCCTATTATGCCAGAATGAGGATGAAAGTCACATTTCTTTTATCCATCATTATACCCAGTGGTTGGTACATTACATTACAGGCATTCCCTAAATATTTCTGAATTGCTGAACAAGAGAATTGTACTGCAATTAGCGGCAAAATCTAACTTGCATATAGTATTTGCTTTTTTTCTTTGTTGCTCAGTATATATATTCTGAGTTTATTTTATTAAGAGGGAGCTGAGAAGTTGCTGGAGAAGTTGACCATAGCAGAATTAGATTCTAGTTCTTTTCTTTATTCTCCTTGCAAGGAAATAAGACCATACTATAGTTTTAGTTTTCATGTAAAATTTATGATATGACCTTCGTGTTGTGTTTTCCTTGACATCGATAGACTATGAGTTTGTCAGAAGTGACCCTTATGCATTCCATTTTATCCTCTACAATGAGTGGTAGGAAGTCGGTAGAGAGAGTGACTCACGAGGCCCATTGACTGTGATGCCACCTGAGAGAGTCTTGACATTAGAATGGCTGAGGATGTAGGAACAAAATTCTGCAACTTGTTCTATGAAATCAGGGTTTAGATCTTCCTCCTTCAACTGCTCCAAATGGGCAAGGTTCTTCCTCCAAGCGGGCCGATCAAAGATGAAGCACTTCCTCTTGGGGAAGAACTTTCGAATGCACAAACGAGGATCATTAAAGCTTTTACTTTTTATATCAGCACCTATAGGAGTGAAAATTAGAGGTAATAAAATTTCAGATTAATTACTTTGAATATAATCTTTCAATTTCATAATTTTCACAAAGCCCACATAAGGAGGAAATTAATGAGGAAGGAAGAATAAACAATTAAAAAGACAGAGAAAGGAAAGTCTCAAAGAAGAGATAGGTAATGCATTTAAAGTTGGTTCCAAATGATATAGTCAAGCAGTATTTCCATTTCCTTTAGCAGAACAGTCAGGAAAACACAGTTAAAAATTATAATTTGTATACACAGAAATGGCCATTTTGATATTATCTGCTCTCTACATATTAACCCACCAACCATTAGACCCAGAAACCTTTTCTTAGCTTCAGCGAAAGCTCCAGGTAGTCATCGGGAGTGATGGGTTCTTCATCGGTTTTCAGCTCCAGGGAGAAATCCCTAAGAGCCCACACAAATGCTGGAAAAAAGCTCACAAAGTCAGCTGAGTCTTCTACATAATTGTTATCAGGTGAGGAGCTTGCCTTGATTCGATCTGTCAGCTCTGTCACATAACTGAGACGCTAAGTTAAGAAAATTACAGAAAATGCCACTTTTTATACTACATTTTATCCTAATGCTTAACTAAAATAATTCAGTGTCTTTTGATTAGCTCATTCATTCACAAACTTTTATTTACAGAATTCATTCACTCACAAACACTTTTTGAGCACCTACTATGAAACAAGCACTGTCCTAGGGACTAAGAATACTGTAATGAATAAGACAATGCTACCATTATAGAGCTTACATTCTAATCATGGAAACAAACAATGAACAAGTAAATAAAAATATAATATATTATCAGGCATTGATAACAATTGTCTTGAAGAAAAACAAACTGGGCAACTAGCTCCTAGTGTATCTTTTGGAACTAGCAACCAATAGACACTCATCTAACACTCTGGTACCTCCCAAATCTACCAATAGGGAAAGTAGAGAATAACCATGTGTATCTGCATGTGGTGCTGATTTATATAGTTTTCCAGGTAAATTACCTCTGACATTGTAGTTGAGCAGTGATCTGAATGAATTGAAGGAGCCAGTCATATAGAAATCCACTGGAGGAGCATTGCAGACAGAGATCACAGAACCTGCAAGCCCCTAGATAGGAAATCACTGAGTGTGTCCAACATATATCAAGAAGTCTAGTGTGGTAGGGCAGAAGCCTTAAAATAAATAGAGCTTGGGATATATAAGCTCTGTAAACCAAAGTAAGAAGTTTGAAATTGAATAGAAAGTTAATAGAAAGTCATTGGTGGGTTTTAAGTGAAGAGAGGATATAGTATGATATTTTTTAACACAAATCATACTGGCTGGCATTGCCTCTGTGAGTCAAATGCATATGCAAAACAAAACAAAACAAAACAAAAACCAATTAGGTAGTTGAAAAGATAACCAAGATGAGAGGCAATGAAAACTTAGAGTTATCACGAAAGAAGTAGTGAGAATTAGCCAGTCTAAGAAAATAATTTTGATAGTGAAGCTGAAAGAATTTGATGATTAATAATTTCCAGGACATAAGGAAAGGAATCATCCAAGATGATTCCTAAATTTTTGATCTGAGCACTTCTATGAATGATGTGGGAATTTATAGTGGTTGGCATAGTCAAAGGGTATATGTATTAAAGAAGCTTCTCTTTTTAATGGTAAAGGAATGAGAAGGAGTCCATAACTCTAACATGGAGGAAGAAGGACACCTAACTCATCTCTTACACTTACGATATGCAAGGTATGATATAAAAAATAATTATCACACAAAACCACTGGAGAGGTCTGTAGCAGAAATAGTATCTATAATGTATAGCTAGGTATCAGTTAGAAGGCAAAACTTAGAGCAGTTGATAAGAATATAGAGAATTGCAAAAGTAAGACCATGAGTTCTTGAGGACCTTGAGGGTTTGGACAGGGATAGGAGAAAGTCAGATAGATGATATATAGAGTCTTGGGTGGCTGAGTGTCTAAGGATATATGTAACCAGGATATATGTAACCAGGATATATGAGATTTTCAGCATAATGAGATTTACTAAAGAGGGACTTATGAATTCTTCAGTACCTGTTTGCCTGTGTACCTGGTGAAAAAATGAAGCTGTTATTTTCTAGGTTTAATGCTGTTCTGGACCACAAAAAAAAGATACTGCAATTGGTCCATGGCCTGCTGGTTGATGGTTCCCAGGCTATTGTACACGAAGGTGCTGCTCAGGAGGATGGCCAGGGCGAAGATCCAGGAGTCATTCTCATTGTCACCCTGTAAGTTATGGTAGAAGCCACACCGAAGAGTGACTAGCAGAAGGTACAATCAATTCAGATAGCTGAAGGCTGACTGAACTCCAACTCTGTCTCTTACTAGTTGTGAAAACTTAGGTAACTCACTTCGTTATGCAGTATTTTTCCATTTGTAGAGCAAATGTATACTTTAAGGTATTATATATAAATGTATTTGTTAGTGGAAAACACATGAGCACTTGTTAGTAGAAGCTATTTTGATCAGCTACTAAAATGCAAACTGGTTTCCTAAACTTAGTTTATGACTCTATTCCACTTCCATGGCACATCATGGTAAGAGATACACAGTAGTTAAGATAGGCTCCTTCAATAACAGCTTTCTATGTCTAAGATTTATAAGAGTAGTAATATATTATCCTTAATGAACAAACATGTTATCATTAGATTTTACACTTTGCTCCTCTTTCTACTGGTGCCACTGTAGATGTGAAAATTTTTACCATCTTTATGGGTTCCCACTGTAATAAATCAGACATGTTTTTAAAATGTCTACTGAAGTTTATAAGTACCTTCAACAACCTTACCAAAACATTTCACTATAATATGAAAAAAAATGACTGAAAACATTAGCCATGATTTTATAGGTTTACCAAAAATTAATCATTTGAACTTACTGTATACTCTGAATGCTTATTCCACATCAATTAAAAAAGAATTTATTAATGTAATTAACTAGAGTCCTAAATCAAGGAGGAGGAGTGATAGTGCAACGAGGTTATTGATCTGATCTTGCTTATGTAGATTTTAATCTACCTAAGTGAAATGTTAAAAATGTTTATCTTTTTACCTTCTCTATATCTCCAAGGCCCTCAGTGTCGAGCAGAACTAGGGTGTGTCCTGGCTTCTTGGGATGAGGCACGCACCACATCCAGATTCCTTTGGTGTGGGATTTCACTGTGGATCCCAGAGAAAAGCCTGCAAAAGGAGGAGAGGATAAAAGGGAGAAGAGATTAATTGGTAGGTGTTTCTGGAAATTGAGATAAAAGTTAACATAATCAAAGGTAAAAGAGATAAAAGAAAATACAACTGGCATAAATCTTAATGACAATCCAGTAAATAGGAAAGTTGTATATCTAATCCACAGTGAAACATTCATTTTTCCTTAAAGTTCATTGGAAGCTTGCTGTCACTACAAAAACATTTTAAAAAATGTTTTATAAGTATTATTATGGAAGTTAACTTTATTTAATAACATATTCCTTCCAGAAAGGCACATTTACACTCTCAGATGGGAAAATAAAAGTAAAGTGGGACGAAAGGGTCAGCTGACTGAAATCCTCCAAAGTCAATGTAAAGAGCCCATTCATGGATTAAAAGTTAGCTTTCAATATTCATTCTCATCTCTAACTTTCTGTTCTCACCTTCCAAGTCTGGATGCTCGCAGTGTGTACAGACAGGAGGGACTTGGCAGAGCTTTGCTGGTGTCACTCACCTTTGTTCTTCCCAGCCAGCCTGTTCATCAGGTAGGATTTGCCTGTGCGGTAGAGGCCCACAATCGCCACCACCACCACAGGCTGCGTAACTGCAGACAGGATCTTCAGAGCTTCTGGATTCACCACCAGTTGCCCTTCGGTGTTGTCAATGAGGCTCACTGGGCCTGTCATGTGAATCTCTGCAGCCATGTCCAGGGTGTTGTTCCCTTCTGTGCAAGGAAAAAGATGAAATGGAAAGCAATTTCTAGGTAGCTAGCCATGCTGAGCTTTACAATATGGATTACATTTTTTATTTCTATGCATGAACTTTTTTTCATATACATTTTTTAAAGCCCTGTTTCTCTTTAAGTCTGTCCTACAAATTGGTCCACTGGCTTTCTTTTTAATTAATTAATTTATTTGTATTTTTATTGCATTTTAGGTTTTGGGGTACATGTGCAGAACATGCAAGATAGTTTGAAACAGACTTACAGAAAAGATGTACAATGGGTATGAAAAGTTCCCGTATATCATTTTCTCTAATGTTAAAATTTTACATAACCATAGAACTAGGATTTTAACATTAAAACAATGATGACTAACCTACACTCCTTATTGTCATTTCACCTGTTTCCAACTAATGTCCTTCCACTCCATGATCAGTCCAGGATTGTTCATTGCATTTGGTCCTTATGTTTCTGTATTTTCTTTGCATCTTTGATAGTTTCTCATTCTTTCTTTGTCTTTCATGTCTTTGACAGTTTAGAAGTTGACCAGCCTGTGATTTTGTAGAATATTCATCCCTCAATTTTTTTGATGTTTCTTTATTACTAGATTGAAGTTATGCATTTTATTTTGCAAATGTCACTGAAGTGATGTTCTACCATTTTCAGAGTCTCCTATTAAGGGATTCACGATGTTCACATGACTTTTTCTAATGCTGTGACCTTAACTTTGATCATTTGGTTAAGGTAGTCTCTGCCAGATTTCTCCACCACAAAGTGTTATGTACCATTTTGTCACTAAAAAACACCATTTGGAGAGACACTTTGAAGACCATGCAAATCAAGTTTCATCATACTTTCCTAATTTTTCAGTCACTGTTTTTTGCATCCATTGATAATTGTTGCTTATAACTTAGTGTTGTGTTGGACTGAAGGTAATTTTTTATTCTCATCATTCCTTCTACATTTATTAGAGTTTTAATGTGAGCAAGAACTGCCCTTTCTCCTTCATTTGTTTTATTTACTTATTTAATCATTTAGTTGTATCAGTGTAGACCTACAGATATTTATCTTATCATCCGGGTAACACTGTATTATCGTTATTTATCTCATTGCTCAACTCCCCAGATTAGTTCACTGACAGCTGCTTCAAGCTAGAGCTCAAATTCTTTGGACATGCTCCCATGATATTTTCACTGCTTCTTTCCTTGTGGCAGGCTTATCTAATATCTGCTTCAGCCTTAGAATCGACCATTTCTCCTAAAGGCTCTGGTTGCTTTCATTGGATACTGGTACCTAGACACCAAGATGTCACACTAGGTGTAGTCATTACTTCCAGTCATTACTTTCTCACAGGGAAAATCAAGGAATCTGTGTTTGTATACTAGCACATGAACACAAACATCTACATTTATTTCTTATCTGTCCATTTCTACATATAAGCTTAAGTTTCTTTTGATATTTCTAATTCCAATTCAACAAAACAAAATTTATTCATACTTTCCCTCCTTGTTTTTAAAGCTTTTTCTCTGAGTATGTCATTACATATAATAAATTATTTGCTCAATTCTACTACATACAATTAAAGTTACTAACTCATAAGTCTTTGTAACATAAATTTGCTAACTAGAGTGCACTATTACTTAACAGTTCTGTTTGTCTTTGGTCTTACACATACAGTCAAAATACTGTATTCCAAAGTTGCTTAGACTACCTTTTCCTTCTCTATTCTCTTTGGCATGGTTAAATCATTTATTTGTACTATAGTTAGGTTTGTTTGTTGGTTCATTTTAAGTATGTATGTATTTATTTTGGGTATGTGAAATATCACAGTTATGAAAGTCAGAGCTTTACAACAAGCTGTAGTCAGAGAAGTGTCACTTTTCCTTCATCTTAGCACTGCATTCCCATTCCAGCTGTCTTTCTATTCTTTCCACCTCAGGCCCACTCATCCTCCACAGATATTCAGTCTTGTTAGTTTATAGTTTACCTTTCTTGGACATTCTTTTCATTAATGAGCATACAAATGTATGTTTTCTTATTCACATTTTCTATCATAAAGATCACATCATGCAGAAATATGGAAATCTCTCCATACCAGTTCATAGGAAGATCTCTCAGTTCCTTTTACAGGCATCTATTCCATTTATGTGAACATACCACAGCTTATTCAACCATTCTTTTATGTATAGACATTTAGATCGTTTCAGATATTTAGCAGTTACAAACAATGCTGCAATGAAAACCTCTGCTAACCTTGTGAGGGTGTATTTTTATACTGTTATAGGAGTTGCTTTAGGATGGTGTCCTATAAGTGAGATTTCTGGGTCAAAAGGTAAGAGCATTTTATTCTGTTTGATTTTGCCAAGCTTTACTCCAGAAAGATGTATCAGATTGAATTCCCACCAGATCTTCTTGTATCTCATTGTTCAGAAAATGAATTTTTTTTTAGGTATGTCACATTTTCTGACTTAATTACAAAATTTCCTTTGGTAACTTTTCACATTCACATTTAGATCTTTGGACTGAGCTCGCTGAACTCATGCATACAGTAATAGGAACCTTCACCTGAGGAATCTTGTATTGTACACATCTCCATACTTTGAAACAAAGATTTTATTCTCACCTAGCCTTGGTCTGGATTTCTTCCAGCCATTCTGGTCAGACTGTGAGATTCAGGCTACCCAATGGCTCCTTCCTCTCACTATACACGAAGCCCCTTGAGTCACCATAGCCCATCACTGGTTCTTAATATTTTCTGTGAATCAGCATTTACCTGTTACTCACTCAAGCTTCATATCTGGCATCTGACATATAGAAAATCAACAGATTTTGTTACCAGAGTTTGACCTTTCTGTGCTTTATGATTGATTCTCTATTACTTGCATGTATATCAGTTTGCATATTGCTTTCAATTATTTCAGGTAATGAAGCCAGCATCAGGAAACATTCCCTGATGAACCAGGGCTTGTTTTTTGTGTGACTTCTGCTTCACGTAGAGCAGTATGTACACAATTGTAGGCATATCCTGTTTAACCAGGCCTTGATAATTTGATAATTTACTAAGGAGTTCTCTCATAGTTCTGGTGGCTGGGAAGTCGAATCTCAAAGTGCTAACAGGTTTGGTGTCTTGGGAGAGCCTGGTCTCTGCTTCCAAGATGGTGCCTTGGAGCCTTCATCCTCCAGAGTGACTCACTCTCAGAAACTCTTTTTATAGTCATTAATCCGTTCATGAGTGCTCTGCCCACTTGGCCCCATCTTCCAACCCTGTTACACTGTTTGGAATTAACTTTCAACATGAGTTTTGGAGGGGACAAAAATATCCAAACCATGACATATTTTTGGAAATTAAAAGTACAGTATATAACTAAAATTCAATAGAAAGTTCATAAGATAAAGATGAGAAAATCTTTCTGAAAGCAAAAAAAAAAAAAAAAACACCTTAAAATCAAGATGAAATAAATGAGAGAAAATACAATATAATTATGTTGCTTCCCCTTAACAGATTCTACATTTGAATAAAATGAATTCCAGAGAAGAATGGAAGTTACTAGGAAGAACATAGAAGCTGAATTAGTAACAAATAGAAAACTAAACAAAAAGGAGGAAAGCATTACTTTAGGAAAAAAAAATTGTTCAAGAAAGGAAAAGTAAAGAGAGTGTATCTATATCGTTCATATCTATAGTGTCAATGCTCTAAGTAACATTGGAATTGTCATACTAATGAAAACACTGAGCATTAATCTAAATAGAAGTATGACATAATTCTATCGAGGGGATCATGGGACAGAGTTTGTGTGAATGTGGGTGGTAGTAATAGTGGTGAGGTGGTGTGTGATAAAGGAATTGGAGATGATGAGTACGACTTAAATCCTTATTTTCCCTATATGATACCTCAAATTGGAAATTCAAAAGTTAGGAAACACAAGGTTGTTATTTTTATGTGTGGAGGTAAATAACAAAGAAACAGCTAAAATAATTAAAAGTGGTTGCTATTGAAAAAGAGAAGAGGTAAAGGTGGGGGGTTTACTAGGAGGATTTCTTTTTGGAATAAGTCTCAGAATTGTTTGAGTCTATAAATTATGTGAAAATCTAATTTTGAAGAAAATAAAAACAAAAGTTGACAAGAAAAATTAAATAAGTAAATAAAAATAAAACGAGTGAAAAGCCTTCCTGTAGTAACATCTTAATTTTTGTTTTTACCTTGAATATCTCAATCCCTGTAATTTAAAATGATTGTGATATAAAATGCCTAATTTCTATAACATATAGTCATAGACTATAAGCATTACAGTTTTCCTTTTTATCCTATAATAAAGAGTGCTTTGTTTATAATATGGAGTTGATTACTTCTGACTTGCTCTACTGAAGTCTTATATCTAATTATCTACTTCCCATCTCTTCAGGGGACAATGGCAAAAAAAGCCATTTATTTTTCTGTGATCAGGACCCATTTTCTCTTACAGCAATGGCCCACAGAGACCTCTGGAAAGACTTCTGTTTTATTTTGTAGCACGATGTATACTACCTTAAAATCAATGACTGACTCAGAAAAGTAGGTGTACAAAGATTGTATAAGTTCCGCAATTATAATAACTTGTTCCCCACGTTTACACTGTTGGTGGGAGTGTAAATTAGTTCAACCATATTGGAAGACAGTTTGGCAATTCCTCAAGGATCTAGAAATAGAAATTCCATTTGACTCAGCAATCCTATTACTGGGTACATAACCAAACGATTCTAAATCATTTTGTCATAAAGACACATGCACACGTATGTTCATTGTGGCGCTGTTTAGGATAGCAAAGGCCTGGAACCAACCCAAATGCCCATTGATGATAGAGTGGACAAAAAAAAAATGTGGCACATATACACCATGGAATACTATGCAGCCATAAAAAACGATGAGTTGGTGTCCTTTGTAGAGACATGGATGAACCTAGAAACCATAATTCTCAGCAAACTGACACAAGAACAGAAAACCAAACATCACATGTTTTCACTCATAGGCAGGTGATGAACAATGAGAACACTTGGAGACAGGGACAGGAACAATGTTTACAGGGCTAGCTGGTGGGGGTGGAAAGGAGGGGAGGGGAGGGGGGACCGAGGGGCTCAGGGGCAGGGAGAAGGGAGAGGTATAATACCAGGAGAAATGCCTGATTTAGGCAATGAGTGGGGGGTCAGGGATGGAGACAGCAAACCACCATGGCATGTGTGTACTTATGCAACAATCCTGCAGAATGCAGGATGTGCACATGTACCCCAGATCCCAAATACAATTAAAAAAAAAAAGAAATAAAGGGCTGATGAACTAGCTGGTGGAAAATGCAGCGCTTTGTAAGCATTATGTTCTTTCAACCATTTAAGAGGAATAACAGTAACATCTACTCTGTCTCCTACAAAAACAGTAACAAAAACTTGTTCCCTCTCTTTGCAGACCCCAAGTTGCCTACCTTCATTTACCTAGAGCCATAAAAGTGGCAAAGTGAATGTGATGGAGTCCTAACTTTATTCAGCAGATACTGATAATGATAAAGTCAACATAAGATGATGTCAAAAAAGAAATAACAATTTGGAAACATTCCCATCTACGGAGGGACCATTCCCTCCATAAGTAGTCTGATCATTCCTATGGTGGGAATGGTCAGTTTGGATAAAACTGATGAACCCTGGTAAATAGATTCCCAACCCGTCCCAGTCTTACCTAAATCAGAAATCCTTTAGAGTTGGAAAGAAGGTTGTTTCAATGTGAAAGTTGATTCTTATCCTCCTCTCTTTTCTTCTAGTGTGGTGGCACTGCTTTCTCCGTCTTTTTTTCTCTCAGTAACTGTGAACTTTTACTTGGCTCCTCCAATGTCTGGGGCTTCCCAGATTTTCTTCAGAGACCTGGTGGAAGACAAGAAAAAGAGGCAACCTCTGCAAAGGAATGAACTAATATGAAACAGAAAGTATTAACTAAAGCAGTGACTCATTAGCCGTAAAAGGAATTCCTGGCAGCTGTGCTAGTAAGAGGGTTTGTCATGATTTCTCAACTGGGAAGTTGCCATTTAGTTATTGGAAAAGATCTTAGAGACTGCTTGCAGTATTAATTTTTTAAAATTCCTTCATTGGGTCATTTAAAATAGTGCTATTTATCTCATGTTTGTGGGCCAGTTTGAGAAGCATGTGGATGAGAAAGCCTCATATAATATATTTTTTAGGTCCAATTACCTTGGATATTAGCTTGAGCACTGTAAGTGCCCTGAGGGAATATCTATATCTTATATACTTTTGGATTATTAGCACCTAACCCAGGTCCTGATGCTTAACATTTAATAAATAATAAATAATGATGAAGGTAACTCATTTATTACACACTTGATACAGACACAGTGATAACATCTTTATGTAGATCATACCATTGTATTTTTATTTTGTATTTATCTCTTTTTTAGAGACAAGTTCTTGCTCTGTTGCCCAAGCTGGAATGCAATGGCATAATCACAGTTCACTGTAACGTCAAACTTCTGGGCTTAAGTGATTTTTTTTCCTCGGGCTCCGAGTAGGTGAAATTACAAGTGAGGCATTATGCCAGCGTGTGTGTGTGTGTGTGTGTGTGTGTGTGTGTGTAAAGTGAAAGTAGAGCAGGGTTACTTCAAAATAGAAGCAATGCTAGGAAATCAGCTGCTTCTTTTCTGCTTAACAACAAAATCTGTCTTTTGTATCAGGGAACCAAAAAATAGCTCCAGGGACAACTGAATCTTTGTGAATTATGTATAGTTTAAGAGTAAATGAGGAGGGTGGAGAGGGAGGGTGGGGTGGGGAGGGATAACATGGGGAGAAATGCCAGATATAGTATGTACCTAAAGCAAAATAATAAAAAAAGAGTAAATGCAGATGAATACTTGTTTATTAGCTGAAAGAGCCCATTTTTTCTTAGTTTCTGGTACTTCCTTCACTATGTTAAACATTGTAACTGCCCTGTGAGCCAAAGGCAGTAACTTCATTCTGGGGTGATTATCATAGGTGAGAAGCTTGAGGAACACAGGGCCATGAGGTGTCCAGTCCCTCAGAGAGAACAGAGTAGATCTAGACAAGTGTGTATGTTCTTTCTAATTCAGTGACTCCCTTCTGCACCGGTTTCTAAGATTGTGTCCTTTATTTGAGAGCTCTAGAAATTGGGAATACAGTTAACATATGGCAAATTGGGGATGTATTGGAGGGTAGCTTATGTATTTGGCCCACACCTCAGCTTATGTGGTGAGTTTTGTGCTGGGAACTAAAGACAAGTTGAAGAAGACCTGGCATCTGAGACCAAAGGTGGTAGACAGAAGTAAATAGTCACTTTTAATATTACATCTATATGGCATCTTCAATGGTAGGAGTGACAAGATGGTGACATGGCAACACTGAGAAGGGCATCTCATTTAGCCTTGGAAAGTCAGGAAGTAGGACACTTTAAGGATGAATAGGGGTTGAGAGATAACAGATAAAGGGTGAGGAAACAAGGTTTTAAGAAGCCTGTGTCCCGTGTGCACAGGCTCTCAGTCAAAGGAATAGGCCCAGCTTATGGAACTACAAGGAGTTCATTCGAGTTCTTCAAGCACTGGGCACTAGAGAGCCAATACGAATTCCTAAAATGCTGAGCTGAACAAAAAATTTCTTTCTATTTCATCGTCTTTATAAATGCGAGACAGCATTTTGAGACCTTTCCAAGCAACAGCCCAGGGGTCTTTGTATCTGAAAATATACTTTGGAATAAACTTTGAAATCTTTATTGAAAGGTCATAATAAAAACAAATTAGGATGCATGTCTTGTGCCCTTTTTAGTTCCTTGTTCTGATGAGCCGGCTTTTCCTGTTGAGCTGACTTATGCTATTTCCAGTGGTATAAATAACTTTCTTCCTATAATGGGAACTCTCCCATTCATTTATTACTGTTTCCTTTTTAATTTCAATCATTGTTTTATCCATGTTTAAAGACATAATAATAAGTTCATATAAAATATTAAAGACACAGAAGATCACAAAGTATGATTTTTTTTTTTTTTGGTGGGTTAGCATATGAAAGTGTTTTCGGCTCCCTGAGAGACTGGATAAAGGTGGAAGCCATGTGCTTGTGGTGTTGGTAGAGGTGCTACAATCGAATGTACTTTATTATGGTGCTAAAGTCACCCTAGTTAATGCTGTCTGCATGAAGAGGACAAATGTATAGAAGGACTTAGAGAGGGACAAAACCATATTGACAAAAGAGTGAAAGACTTCTGGAGTGCACGAATCAGAGGAGCTTTTTTTTCTGGCTTCATAATGCCTTGGAAGAGGAAAGAACAAGAGATTTTCATAAGAGTTTGCTTGATCACAAAATGTTGAAAAAATTAGATCAAAGATCAAATCCATGCTGTGGCAGTAATTCTTTGTAACTAAATAGGGCTCCCTATTTGGAATACAAGAAAATAAGACTTTGTAAATAGTATAAAATCCTTTAGTAGATCCTATTTTTTCAATTAGGTATATTATATTTGTCTTCATCTTGACAACTATATGTTTGTTTTGCTTTTGATATGTCTTGCAACTCAGTTTAAGAGTTATTCTTCCATTCCTTGATATTAAAGTCTATGTAGTGGAATTGGAGTTATGAAATCCAAGCTGAGGCCATAACTTGGTAGCCTAACCAATGACCTTGGACAAACAGATTAATTTCACTATCTTGCTTTTATTATCCACAAACTGAAGATAATAACATTTGTCCTTCAAGGTTGTAGTAAAAACCAAATGAAATCCATAATTGTTGACCTAAAGCACTCAACAAGGGCAATAAATATAACATTAATGCAATAAATCTTTATAAAAAATAGAGGAACAGAAGAATATATGATGTGAAATCAGTTATCTTCTCATTTGTTGCCTCAACTATTCAAGTTCATTCCTGCTATGACCATGTATACTAGATTGTTTTCTGTTTTTCCAGAAGGAGATAATAATATACGCACAAGTTCATTATTTTCTAAATTCAGTGGTAGTAATTATACACGGTTCCTGAATCATTTTTTTACTTATAATGCATTTTGTAGACTTTTCATATTAGTTCAAATAGAGCCTCTCCCTTCATTTTAGTGGCTGTAGAGTATTCCAAGAATTTCCCAAGATTTTCCTTATCAGTACTTGAAAGAGGGAATTTAATGTTTTTTTCAGTCTTTTGGCATTACGACAATGGTGCAACATATATACTATTATATACACCATTTTCAGTTTGAGTAAATCAATCTCTTTGATAGATTTCTAAATGTGGAAATGCTAGATCAAATGTATGTGAACTTAAACAACTCATATATGATTCCAACAGTTCACACTCTCACTACCAAATATGAGACACTGACAATATCCCCAAACCCTTGCCAGCTCAGTGCCCTGTCAAACTGTTCTTTCTTGTGCATCAAAAATTGAAGCGAGAACCTCATAGTTTTTCTTTGCACAACTTTTATTGTCAGTGAAATTAGCATTATTATCACATTTTTGCCTGTTTAAGATATGTGGTGTTACTCTCTTCTCACTGATTTACAAGAGCTAATTATAACAAATTATCTCCGTGACTATAATAAAAATTGAAAATGATTTCTTCATCTTACTGTTTGCCTTTTTGCTTTACTTAAATCTTTTCTAGGAATAATTTTATCTTCCAACTTGTCCCCCATTTCTATAAATTATTAATCAGTCAAATTTAAGTTTGTTTTTATGGACTTCAGGCCATATTCTTTGAAATTTGCTTTTAAATTTTAAACTTTTCTTAAATGAAAATGCAGCAACACATATACTTTCAAAAGGAGCAACAGTGTTATGCCATTTTAACAAAAGAAACCTTATTTTATAATTTTCTTAGCAGGAATTCTTAGCCTATTACACAAATGAGCTAAGAATTTCCATCCCTAAATCAACCAGCTTAGCAGCCCCAGGTAGTACTGCCATAAATATATTGCCAGCCACATCCAGAATCTGTGAAAACGCTGAGGGCTCTTCATTTTCAGCTGTTTCAATCTCTTCTTTCAGTCGATTAATCTCTTCATTTAACAACTCAAATATCTCTTTAAATCTTTCAGTAAGTGGTTCTTCTCGGACCTATGAAAGTAAAAGAGCCTACTTTTGAAAATCCCCAATTATAAAGAGTCAGAGTTTTGTATTTAACAATTTCATTAGTTAAACACATTTACATGTTTCTAGCATCTTAGAAACTCTTTGATGAGTTTGTTAGACATTTCCAGATGACTGGATCTGAATGGTGGGAGTATCCATAATTTATACCATTGTGACATTTCCTCAACACCATCTCACTGGATGTGGGGAGGAATTTCGTTTCAGCACAATGAATCCCCTTTAAGAGGGAATGCAGGTTTAATTCTAATGGATTCCCCTTTCCACTGATGTAGCATGGCCATGCTCATCTAGCAAATAATAGGGACCACTGACTCTGTAGAAAAGGCTTATTGTCAAGCTCCAGGTTGGGACAAGGAATATATTTTACTTAGGTTGTACCGGATGAGTCAGGCAGATACAGAAACAAATGGAGCAATTTGAGATCATTCAGTATCATTTCATATCAAGGCAAATATGATACTTTCATCCAGATGGATCTATTTCGGGGCTTTTGATGGTTGTGCCGAGAATCCTAAGGACGGGTGGACTAAGGTCCTAATTAATTGGGGCACAGTGAGACCATCCTATAATCACCACAAACAGCAGCCTGGCACCATGGGGGATGTCATGTGTACTCTCCAAAGTCTAACCTGACAGAAAATGCTGAAGTCTTGTAGACTTACAGGCTTCGGTAGAATTCATGTGTATTTGAAATTTAAATGAAATATATGCCTTTTGTGCTTGCTTCTGGATTCTTGACTGGGCTTAAAATTTTGGCCCTTCCCTAACTGAGGAACTGGCATTGTGCCTCAAGCACTGCCAAGCTTCATTCAGACTCACCTTCAGCTTGTGACTCAGCATCTTTCTCAGCTCTCTCATATAGTTTTCCCTTTCCCACTCCATCTTCTTCTTGAGTTGGGCCATGTTTTCCTGGAAGCTTCTCTCTTGAGCCTCCATCATTTGCTGCTGTTCCTTCTGTTTTTGTCTTAGCAGCTCCTGTTCCTTCTCAGCTGCCTGCTTCTTAGCCTGCTTAGCTGTTTCACAGAGGTTTCACAGAGGGAAGAAAATAACAGTCAGGTGAGAGAAGAACTATGATGGCTAAGCAGATGCAGTCAGGAAGAGCTTCTCCCATTGAGAGATCGGACCATGAAAAAGACTGATACACTCTAAGCAGGACTTCAGAAGGAAGTCATTGAGAGAAGATGAAAGAAGGATGCAGACCTGAGGCTGAAGGGAAAGAAAGCTGGGAAACTTGCACAGGTTGCCAAGTACCAAGACTCAGCCCTAATCCTGAGCAGCTCCTGGGGAAGGGGTGAGGGAAATTGGTGCAAAGTGGCCCACTCTCACCATGGGCCTCTGGAATCCCAGCTTTAGGATACCCCATAACTACCATAGATATCTGAGCTGGCAAAGAGAACTGCTTGGAGAGTTGATAGGGACAGGACCCTGGCTAGTGTGGAGCCTAGATATTTGGCACAGGAATGGCTCCAGTGGAGCACAACCAGGAACTCCCAGCTTGGCATACCCAATATGTGGATTTAGCTTTTGTCAACTGTTGGTCCTGGATAGAACTGGGCTATCCTGCCTGTGGAATGGGTCCACTATGATCTGAGCACCTCCCAGTCTGTCAGCCTCTCTCATGGTTCTTGCCTGGCTGCATCTACTTCAAGGACAACTTCAATTTCCAAACTGAAGAACTTCCCAGCAGCTACCACCATATCTTCTTTTCTGACATACCCTATGTAACCATCATAGAGCTTCAGCAGGTGGGATCGCACCAGTGTGCACTCAATGCACCCTCTCCCCACTCTTTAGCTGGTGCACAGTTGCTTGCAGCCTCTCACCACTGCTTTCCTGGTGCACACAATTGTGCAGACCCTGTCAACGTGTGACCACCAATGTACATGCACAGAACCTGCAGCACTGCTGCCCTGCTGCCGCCACTCACCCATGACCATGGACCACACTGCCACTGCCCTAAGAAAGTGCTTTTGCCAGCACCCCACACCAGAATACTGTTGCCAATTAACCACGAAGAGGTTGGCCTTTGCAACACAGCAGGTGCTTAACCTAGAAGGGCCAGACAACAAAGCCTTGAGCCTGGTCCCAGCCTACTAAGGTTCAAGCCCACAGCCCAGGGGTGCTGAGCTGAGCCTTGGCCCCTTGAATTCATCTGGGAAAAAAGCCTGGTCAACTGAACACAACTTATACCAGTTGAATCTTCAAGGGAAGAAAGTAATATAAAAGCCAAAAACTTCATGAAAGAAACAGCAACTTCAAAGACTAAAGGAATATTAGCCTATACCATTGAGAAAGAACTCCGGCAACTCAAAAATCTAGAGTGCTCCTTACCTCCAAATGAGTCCACTAGCTCCCCAGCAATGGTTCTTGGTTAAACTGAAATGGTTGAAGTAGCAGACATGGAATTCAGAATCTGGATGGCAATGAAGATTATCAATACACAGGAGATAGTTGAGATACAATCCAAGGAACTGAAGGAATTCAGTAAAATGACTCAAGAACTAAAAGATGAAATCGCCATTTTAAAGAAGAGCCAAACTGATTTGGTAGAGCTGAAAAACACGCTATAAGAATTTCATAATACAATCAAAAATATTAAATGTAGAATAGACCAAGATGAGAAAACAATCTCAGAGCTTGAAAACTCATTTTTAAAAACAACTTAATCAGACAAAAATGAAGAAAAAAGAATGAACAAAATCTGAAAGAAATATCAGATTATGTAGAGACCAAACCTATGACTCACTGGCGCCTGTGAAAGAGAGGCAGAGATAGCAAGCAACTTGGAATATTTGAGGATAGTGTCCATGAACATTTTCCCAACCTCACTAGAGAGGCTGAAATTCAAATTCAGGAAATTAGAGAAACCCTGTGAGATCCTATATAGGATGACTAACCCCAACACATATGAGATGGTTATCAGATTTTCAAGGTCAATGTGCAAGAAAAAAATATTAAAGGCAGCTTGAGAAAAGGGCAGGTCTTCTGCAAAGGGAATCCCATCAAGCTAACAATAGAACTTTCAGAAGAAACCCTGCAAGCCAAAAGAGACTGGAAACCTATAGTCAGCATTCATAAAGAAAAGAAATTCCAAGCAAGAACTTCATATCCAGACAAACTAAGCTTCAATGGAAAAACAAATTCTTTTTAGACATGCAAATGTCAAAGGAATTTGTCATCAACAGACAGACCTGCCTTACACAAGGTGCTGAAAAGAGTGCTAAACATGAAAATGAAAATCCATTATCAGCCACCACAAAAGCACACTTCAGTACACGGATCATTGGCACTACAAAGCAACAACACAATTAAATCAACATAGCAATCAGCTGTCAACATGATGACATGTTGTCGTGTCGTGTCATGAGCATATGTGTGGATCAGATCCACACACATCAATATTAACTTTGAATGTAAAAGGGCTAACAACCCCAATTAAAAGGCACAGAGTGGCAAGTTGCATAAAGAAATAAGACCCAACTGTCTTCTATGTTCAAGAGACCAATCTCATAAGCAATTATACCAACAGGTTCAGAGTAAAGGGATGAAGAAAAATCTATCAAGCAAATGGAAAACAAAAAGAGCAGAGGTTGCTATTCTTATTTCAGACAAAACAGACTCCAAACCAATAATAATCAAAAAGGATAAAAATAGGCATTACAGAATGATAAAAGTTTCAATTCAATGAGAAGACTTAACTATGCAAAATATATATTCACCCAATACTAGAGAATCCTAAATTCATAAAATAAGTTCAAAGAGCCCTATGATGAGACTTAGATAACCACACAATAATAGTGTTAGTCTTCAACACCCCATTGACAATATTAGACAGATAATTGAGTGAAAAAACTAACAAAGATATTCAGGACTCAACATGACACTTGAATAAAATGGACCTAACAGCAATCTACAGAACACTCCACCCAACAATAACAGCATATACATTGATCTCATCGGCACATGGCACATATTCTAAAGTTGACCCCATGCTCCATCATAAAGCAATATTCAACAAATTAAAAAAACCCAAAATCATACCAAGGTTCTCAGACAACAGTGCAATAAAAACAGAAATCAATACAAAGAATATCTCTCAAAACCACACAACTCCATGGAAATTAAATAATCTCCTGAATGATTTTGGGGTAAACAGTGAATTTAAGACAGAAATAAATTATTTGAAATTAATAAAAACAAAGATACAACATACCAGAATCTGTGAGACACAGCTAGAGTAGTGTTAAGAGTAATGTTAATAGCACTAAACGACTACAGCAAAAAGTTAGAAATATTTCAAATTAACAACCTAACATCACACCTAAAGGAACTAGAAAAACAAGAGTGAACCAAGCACAAAGGTAGCAGAAGACAAAAAATAACCAAAATCGACTTGAACCTAACAAAATGGAGACAAGAAAAACCATACAAAAGATCAATGAAACCAATAGTTCTTTGGAAGAATAAATGAGATGGATAAATTTCTAGTAAGACTAAAAAAAAGAACAATAAAAGACAAGATCCAAATAAACATAATAAAAAACAACAAAAGGAACATTACCACGAACTCCACAGAAATACAAATCCTCAGAAACTATAATTAGCACCACCATGCATGCTAACTAAAAAACCTAGAAGAAATGGATCAATTCCTGGAAACATACAACTTCCCAAAAGTGAACCAGGAGAAACTGAAATCTGAAACAGACTAATAACGAGTTCTGAAACTGAGTCAGTAATAAAAAGCCTACCAAGCAGAAAAAGCCCTGGACCAGACAGATTCATAGCCAATTCCACCAGACATGTAAAGAAGAGCTGGTACCAATTCTACTTAACGATTGCAAAAACTGAGGAGGAGGGAATCTTCCCGAATACATCCTACAAGGCCAGCATCATTCTGATTTTAAAAACTCAGTACAGACATAATAACAACAAAACTACAGGGCAATATTGCTGACGAACATGGATGAAAAAATCTTCAACAAAATACTAGCAAACCCAAATCCAACAGCATGTTAAAAAGTGACTCCACCACTGTCAATTAGGCTTTATTCCTGAAATCCAAGGTTGATTCAGCATATGCTAATCAATAAATTGATCCCTCACATAAATGGACTCAGAACAAAAACCACATGATCATCTCAATGGACACAGAAAAGGCCTTTGATAAAATTCAGCAACTTTCATGTTAAGATATCTCAACAAACCGGCATCAAAGGAATATACCTCAAAATAATAAGAGGTATTTATGAAAACTCCACAGCCAACATCATATTGAATGTGAAAAGCTGGAAGCATTTCACTCTCAAACCAAAATGGGACAAGGATGCCCACATTCACAACTCCTATTCAACATAATACTGGAAGTTTTAGCCAGAGAACTCAGGCAAGGGGGAAGAAAAGTTATCCAATACAAAGAGAGGAAGTTAAATTATCTCTCATAGACAATAGAATTCTGTACTTAGAAAACTCCATAGTCTCTGCCCAAAGCCTCTTCCAGCTGATAAACTTCAGCAAAGCTTCAGAATTCACAAAAAAAAAAAAATCGACATACAAAAATCAGTAGCATTTCTACACGCCAATAATGTCCAAGCTGAAAGTCAAATCAAGAACGCAATCCTATTCACAATAGCCACAAAAAGAATAAAATACCCGGGTTTATAGCCAATCAGGGAGGTGAACCATCTCTACAATGAGAATTATAAAACACTTCTGAAAGAAATCTGAGACCATACAAACATATGGAAAAACATTCCATGCATATGGATAGGAAGAATCAATGTCATTAAAAGAGCTATACTGCCCAAACTAATTTAAATATTCAATGCTATTCCTATCAAACTGTCAATAACTTTTAATAAAATAGAATTAGTAAAAGCTACTCTGATATCCATATGGAGCCAAAAAAGAACCCAAGTAGCCAAGGCACTCCTAACCAAAAAGAACAAAGCCAGAGACACCATATGACCTGACTTCAAACTATATTACAAGACTACAATAACCAAAATAGCATGGTGCTGGTCAAAAAGCAAAACAAAACAAAACAAAACAAAACAGACACATAAACCAATGAAAAAGGTTAGAGAGAGAAGAAATAATTCCACACAACTACAACTGTCTCATCTTTGGTAAAGCTGATAAAAGTAAGCAATGAAGAAAGGATGCCCTATTCAATAAATGGTGCTGTGTTAACAGGGTAGCCATATGCAGAAGATTTAAACTGGATCCCTTCTTTTCACTATGTACAAAAACAAACTCAAGATGAATTAAAGATGTAAAGGTAAAACTTAAAACTATAAAACCCCCAAAAGAAAACCTAGTAAATACCATTCTGGACAGAGGCAATGGCAAAGATTTCATGATGAGGACTTTGAATGCCACTGCAACCAAACAAAAAATTAACAAGTGGAACCTAATTCAACTAAAGAGCTCATGCACAACAAAGGAAACTATTGACAGAGTAAACAGACGACCTACATTATAGGAGAAAATATCTGCAAACTATGCATCTGACAATAGTCTAATATCCAGAATCTATGAGGAAGTTAAAGAAATTAAGAAAAAGCAAATCACCCCATTAAAAAAAATGAGAAACGGACATTAACAGACATTTATCAAAAGAAGACATACACATGGCCAGCAAGCATATCAAAAAATGCTAAACAGCACAAATCATTAGGAAAATGCAAATAGAAAATCATGTGAGATACCATCTCACACCAGTCAGAATGGCTGTTATTAAACAGTCAAAAAATAACAGGCACGCGCCACCATGCCCAGCTAATTTTTGTATTTTTAGTAGAGACGGGGTTTCACCATGTTGACCAGGATGATCTTGATCTCCTGACCTCGTGATCCACCCGCCTCTGCCTCCCAAAGTGCTGGGATTTCAGGCGTGAGCCACCGCGCCCCGCCCAGCTTCACATTATTCTTAAGATTCCACTGTGATTTCTTTTCTCCCACAGCCACAACAAAAAGTCCAGCTCTTTGCTAGACATGAAAACCCTGCGCAGCAGCCTCCCTTGTGCCTGTCCAGCCTCCTCTCACAGCGATGCTGCTCACCACCCACCCCAGGGTACAGACAACCAGATTTCTATGCAGTTCTACAAACACACATCCTCTATAGTTTGCATTATTTGCTTTCTTTTCCTTCTGCCTGAATGCCTGTCTACCCTTTTTAATTTAGAATTTAATTTTAATTTTAATTTAATTTTTAAATTAGGATAACATCTATTAATAGCTCTTACCTTGCTGGAAGCTTTTCTAGGCTATTTATTTATTTATTAAGCTTTGATAACTTTTAAGAATGCTGATAATAGTTCATTAAAAGTAAACAATGTATTCAAATTTAATTTAAAAAGTTAAAACTTAAAGACTGAACAGGTAACTAGCCTATTTACAAGAGTAGTGGGGAATATAATTGAAAATTAAACAGTTGAGAAACTTTTTTTCTTTTTTGAGACAGTCTCACTCTGTCACCCAAGTGTAAGTTCAGTGGTACTATCACTTAAACCTTGAACTCCTGCTGGGAAGCAGTGCTCCTGCCTCAACTCCCTTGTAGCTGGGACCACAGATGTGTGCTGCCACACCCGGCTAATTTTATTTTTAATTTTTGTAGAGATGGAAGTCTTATGATGTTGCTCAGGATGGTTTCAATCTCCTGGTCTTAAGCAATCCTCCTGCCTTGGCCTCCCAAAACACTGGGATTACAGGTGTGAGCCACTGTACCTGGTTGAGAAACTATAAGAATTCCAAACTTTAAAAGAGTAACATGGCTATCAAATATGGGAAATTACCAATGAAGGAAAATACAACACCACATAGACTTAATAGTCACACATGGGAAGGAAAAAGAGGCATAAATACCTTAGACAATATGTGATGAGTGACTGAAATTTGGGCGGGTGGGGCACATCACAGAAGGAAGGACCTAGGCATTTTTTGGTGGTTATTTTCCTTGATCCTTTCTTTCAAAAAAAATATAGATTCATGGGTGTGTTAGGCCATTCTTGCATTGCTACAAATACCTTAGACTGGGTAATGTATTTATTTTTCTTATTATGGCATTTGAGCTTATTCATTTTCATTGTGATACAGGACTCCATTATGTGAATATACTAGTTTGTTGATTTGTTCTATTGTTGATGGACATTAGGGTAAAATTTCAGTTTGGTGTTATTGTGAATGATGCTGTTATGAACATTTCTGTCCCTGTGTTTTAAGTGAATGTACACATCTAGAAATGGATTTGCTGAGTCACTGGGTATTTGTTTTTCAACTTTAGCAATGAAAACTAAACAGTTTTCCAAATTGATGTACTGATTTATACCTCATTAGCAATGTGTGAGAATTCCAATTGCTTCATATTCTTGTCAATACTCAGAATTTTGGCTTTTTACATATTAGACAGTCACCTTCTTTTCATTTTGTGAGGAAATTGAAACTCCGAGAGTTGAAATCACCTGACCAGTACTAGGCTTGGTTCTGAGAATGCAAAAGACTTTGCAGTCCAGAATTAAGCACTTTTTTCTCTTTAACTGTCAGGGACTTATGAAGTAAAAAAAATTCTGATTTGATATATGTATCTTTCTAAGAAGCATTACAAGTAGCTATTTATTTTTGTCTGATCTGCATTTAAAATAATTTTTTGGACACTGCTGTTTCAGCATGAGTGAACAATAATGATTTAGGTATAGAGTTAGAAGCTACATTTAAATTTTTTTAAATTTAACTTTTAAGTTCAGGGGTAATTCATAAAGCAAAGAGGTTTGACAGGCTCACAGTTCTCAGGCTTCACAGGAAACACGGCTTTTGCTAAGGCTTCAGGAAGCTTTTACTCCTGGTGGAAGGTGAAGGGGTAGCTTGCCTGTCACATAACAAAAACAGCAGGAGCAAGTCAGAGAAAGAGAGTGGTGGGGGGAGGTGCCACAAGCTTTTAAATGACCACCTGGACTTCTGATTCTAAATCTTCTTTGGTAAAAAAAAAAAATAGTTTTGTTTTATAAGAGTAGCTAAATAATTACGGATTTTAAGATGTAAAATATCAAGATATTACCATGCTTCACTTTTTGTCCATAAATGGTACTGTGCTCTTAGATTTTTCAGAAGGAGCAACGAAGACCCTCTGACCATCCTCTGCCATTCATCCTCTTCTCCCCTTATTTCTCACCTTAACTCCTTTTCCAGGCACTAGTGTATAGTCCTGTTCAATCTTCTTTGCTTCTAAGTAGAGATTGTGCCCTCCAGGAACAAAGAAAGTTCCTCTTGAAATACTTTCCACCAAGTGTTCTGAAAGCCGCTTAAGCTCAGCCTGGCAATATTTGGCAGATGCCTCTTCATTCTGCAACACAAAGTCTTCCTTTTTTCTCTCTGTGGAGTCCTGCCAGAGAAATGTAGGGAACAGCAGTAAAAGAAGTTGTTAGAAGGAAAGGTCCAACTATGATCCTCTTTGAAGAAGTAGTCTGATGGCTTCAGAGTGGACTGAGATTTGGTGTAGACCAAGAGTCAGAAGACTTGTTTTAGTTCCAGTTCTGATCAATTCTCTGCATGACCTGTGTAAAGTTTATGAACTCTATCTTTGAGTTCATAAACTTTACACAGGTCATGCAGAGAATTGATCAGAAAGGGAAAGGATGATTAACAGTGATCTAACTATGAACGATAAGCAAAGGATAGTTCAGTTGTGGCAGCAGTAGTGTCCTTAGAGAACATGGATTGCTATGGATAAAATGTGTACATAGAAAATCAACCCCTCCAGTACAAGAGAACATGGATTGCTATGGATAAAATGTGTACAGAGAAAATCAACCCCTCCAATACAATCGTTTTCCGCTAATGACTTGATTTTACTCTGAACAGAGCTTGTAACTCTTGAAATTCTTCTAAAAAGAATCTTAACATGAGAAGATATGGGAACATAATTATTTTTTTGCTTACATTTGTAAATTATGATTGCATCTGGGTTTTCTCAGTAGGTACTAGAGAGATTTCTGTCACATGTGGACTGGTAAAAGACAGACTGAAAGAATATTCATTAACAGTGCCAACTGCAGATTTAAGATATCCCCCAAAATTCCCCCTCCCTGCCCCCAGGTTTCCATAGTCCCTGGGCTTATTAATACAATGGAGTGTACTCTAGTGTTTAGGTAGCATTATATGATATCTGTTGGCTTTCAGAAATGGATAGTATTCAAGTAGTACTGAGTATACTCAAGAAAGTATTTAAGAATTACCCAGAGACACAACAAAAAAAGAGAAAATTTCAGGCCAATATTCCTGATGAACATCGATGTGAAAATCCTCAATATATGGCAGCACATCAAAAAGCTTATCCACCACAATCAAGTTGGCTTCATCCTTGGGATGCAAGGCTGGTTCAACATATGCAAATCAATAAACATAATCCATTACATAAACAGAACCAATAACAAAACCCACATGATTTATCTCAATAGATGCAGAAAAAGGCTTTGATAAAATTCAACACTGCTTCATGCTAAAAACTCTCAATAAACTATGTATTGATGGAACATATCTCAAAATAAAAGAGCTATTTATGACAAACCCACATCCAATATCATATTGAATGGGCAAAAGCTGGAAGCATTCCCTTTAAAAACCAGCACAACACAAGGATGCCCACTCTTACCACTTGTATTCAAAATAGTATTGGAAGTTTTGGGCAGGGCAATCAGGCAAGAGAAAGAAGTGAAGGATATTCCAATAGGAAGAGAGGAAGTCCAATTGTCTCTGTTTGCTGATGACATGATTATCTATTTAGAAAACCCTATCAGAAATAATGCCACACTTCTACAACCATCTGATCTTGACAACTTGACAAAAACAAACAATGGTGGAAAATTTCCTATTTAATAAATGGTGTTGGAAAAACTGGCTAGTCATATGCAGAAAACTGAAACTGGATGCCTTCCTTACACTTTATACAAAAATTAACTCAAGATGGATTAAAGACTTAAATGGAATGTCTAAAACCACAAAAACTTTAGAAGAAAACCTAGGCAATACCATTCAGGACATAGGCATGGGTGAAGACTTCATGACTAAAATACCAAGAGTAATGGTAACAAAAGCCAAAATTGATGAATGGGATTTAATTAAACTAAGGAGCTTCTGCACAGCTAAAGAAACTGTCATTAGAGTGAACAGGTAATCTACAGAATTGGAAAAAATTCTTGTGATTTATCTATTTCACAAAGGGCTGACATCCAGAGTCTATAAGCAACTTAAGCAAATTTGCAAGAAAAAAATAACCCATCTAAAAAAGAGCAAATGACATAAAAAGACACTTCTCAAAAGAAGACATTTACACAGCCAACAAACATTTAAAAAAGCTCATCGTGACTGGGCATTAAAGGAATGCAAGTCAAAACCACAATGAGATACCATCTCACACCAGTTAGAGTGGTGATCATTAAAAAGTCAGGAAACAACAGATGCTGGAGAGGATGTGGAGAAATAGGAATGCTTTTACACGTTGGTGGGAGTGTAACAGTTCAAGCATTGTGGAAGACAGTGTGGTGATTCCTCAAGGATCTAGAACCAGAAATATCATTTGAGCCAGCAATCCTATTACTGGGTAAATACCCAAAAGATTATAAATCATCCTACTATAAAGACACATATACAAATATGTTTATTGTGGCACTGTTCAAAGTAGCAAAGACTTGGAACCAACCCAAATACTCATCAATGATAGACTGGATAAAGAAAATGTGCCACATATACCCCATGGAATACTATGCAGCTATAAAAAAGGATGAGTTCATGTCCTTTTCAGGGATATGGGTGGAGCTGGAAACTATCATTCTCAGCAAATTGACACAGGAACAGAAAAGCAAACACTGCATGTTCTCACTCAAAAGTAGGAGTTGAACAATGAGAACGCATGGACACAGGGAGGGAAACATCACACACCGGGGCCTGTCAGGGGATGGGGGTCGAGGGGAAGGATAGCATTAGGAGAAATACCTAATGTAGGTGATGAGTTGTTGGATGCAACAAACCACCATGGCATGTGTATACTTATGTAGCAAACCTGAATATTCTGCACATGTATTCCAGAAATTAAAGTATCATAATAAAAAAGAAAGAAATGAAAATGAAAACCACAATAAGGCATCACTACATACCTTGCATACCTACCTAGTCAAATGACCAAAACAAAAAAAAGAAAAAAAGAATTACCAAATCACATGAGCTCTTTGGAAGCAGAGCTTTTTTGTTTACCTTGAGGCAGAAGAGGAAGCCAAAGAGATTAGAAATAAGAGAAACATTTGATGCATCTTTGCTGACTTGAAGATGGAGAGAGGGTCCCCTGAGCATACGGGTGAGAAGTAAGCTCAATCAACACCTTGTTTTCAGCTTGTGATACACTGAGCAGAGCACACAGATGCCCTGAAATGAACTTCTGACTTACAGAGCTGTGAGCTTATGCATTCTTTTGACACTCAGAGTCAGGCAAGTGTTTCTTTATTTTACCTTTTTAAAATAAAATAATAAAAATGGTATATGTATAATGCTTGCATCATGTTATTTTGAAATGTAGCATGAAATGTAACAGTGTGTACAAGTTAAAAGTTCTGTTAAACTTGTGCAGATTATGAAACTACTAAACAAGCTAATTAACATGTATATCATCTCAAATACTTTTCTTCTTTTGTGGCAAGAGTGCTTAAATAGTATTAGTAATTTTTAAGAATGACTCCATTGTTACTAACTGTAGTTAGTATGTTGTATAAATGTGTTGTTAAATGGGCTAAAATCATAATTTCTTATGCATGATAGAAAATAATCAATTTCCTATATTTTAGAAAAATAGAAAACTGTTTCCCATTAAACTGAGTCACGTAAAATACTTCAAGCTCCTTTTGCCACAAGAAGGAGACGAACCATGGCAATAAAAAATTGGACTCTAAGTATCATTCCAGAAAGGCAGGAGTCAAGAAAAAAATACAAACACACATCACCACGAGCTTCTTCTGAAATTCCTGGTTTTTATCCTTGAAGGAGTGCTCCATGAAGACTGCAATGGCTTCCCTCCCACAGGCCGCATGCACATCCAGCAGCTCCTGGAGTGTGTCTATGGGGAACCTCACTTGCTGGGTCATCTGCTGTAATGGTCAGCTGCCCTCTGCACAGCTGCTGAGTTTTCTCGCTGGGCCAGAGTTGTCACTGCATTCTCCAAACAAGGAACCACTCCACTGTTGACGGCATCCAGGTAGGTCTCCACCAGCATCCCCAGCCCTAATTTAGAGAATGGATAGAACATTTTCACTTATTGTTTTACAAGCAGTATGCATCAGCATTCTAAAAATCACAAAAAATTTTACCTAACATGAATTTTCCCTCCTTCTCCTTCTTTTAATTCTACTCTTACTACTACTACTTTTTATGAATCCACTTTCTTACAATAACATCACTGCTGTTCCTGTTTATTCTTTCTTTTCTCTCCAACTCATCACATTGCAAAGTTAATTATTAATCACAAACAGTATGTTCAAGCGTTTCTTGAAATAATACTTTTCTGCTTAAGTAAAAATTTAAAAGCAACTATTAAGCAACGTAAATTATATCATTTGTGGATCATAGTTCTGAATGTAAATGCAGGTGCCTTTATAAAGACTCTTAAGACAGTGACAGAACATTAAACCCGTTGAGAAGCTCTTTTCTGCACAGAGCACTAAAAGACTGCACAGGTAACATGTTCATGAAGTCAATTTTCTATATGAGATTACACTGAATTTTGTAGCTCTAAATCTCAATAGCCTTGCAAAAACTCACGACATGCTACTTATTTTCTGTTTTGTCTAAATTCACAATACATCTTTTATATCCTCACTGAGAAAAATACCCTTCATGTATCCCACACTTCATAACACAGATGTTATCTCCTTACCAGTTGTTTGTGCTCATAAGCTTAGTTGACTAGTTTTTGAGATACAGTAGGTCTCAATAAAGACCCATATAGAGAAATAGACTCACGGTTTCCAGTGACAAGGATTCCCTCTCTCAGGGTCTCGGTCTTTGCATGCGTGAGGATATAAGAACAGAAGTTTTCTGATTGCACCTGGAAATCACTATCCAGTTGGTCTTCCGGTACTTCTTCAACATGGAGTAAGAGCTTTTTGTCATTTGTTGGCTGGTCACAGACAAAGCACTTCCGTTTTGGAAAGAAATGCCTGATCCACTCCCTGGGCTTGTTAGAATTTTGGATTTGGGGATTCTTGCCTGCAGAATTAGTGAAAAAGTGACTACTGAAGAACAGCTTTTAGGCAAGCCTGATATTTTCATATCCAGAGTTCCTTGCATTAATCACTACAGTCTCTTGTGTCTCCAAATCTACTTTATCCTCTCATGCAACCAAACTTAGGCTAATCTACTTAAGGTACGGGATGTCCATTTCTGCACAGAGCACAGTCAAAAGGAAGGGAAGGCATCCACTTTAAGTGAAGGAATTTATGGTTAGTTTTTTCAGCCACTGTATGATATATGGTAGAATGACAGGTTTTTAAATGTTTGCTGAATTGTGACTAACTAAACTATGATAAGAAGTACTTTCTTGGCTGAACGTGGTGGCTCAAGCCTGTAATCCCAGCACTTTGGGAGGCCGAGGTGAGTGGGTCAAGAGGTCAAGAGATCACGACCATCCTGGTCAACATGGTGAAACACCGTCAATACTAAAAATACAAAAAATTAGCTGGGTATGGTGGCATGTGCCTGTAATCCCAGCTACTCAGGAGGCTAAGGCAGGAGAATTGCCTGAGCTCAGGAAGCAGAGGTTGCGGTGAGCTGAGATCACGCCATTGCACTCCAGCTAAGGTAACAAGAGCAAAACTGCAACAGAAAAAAAAAAGGTACTTTTTTTCTTTTAAAATTGTATATATTTGTAGTGTTATAATATGATGTTTCAATATACATGTACATAGTGAAATTATTATTAAGTAAGCAAATTATAAATTATATATCTAACATTTTCCAAACTTACTTTCCTTTATCCCCCACCTCTTTTTTTTGGTAAGAGTACCTAAAATCCAATCTCCATAAATTTTAAATGTAAAATACAATATTGATAATGATAGTTCTCATGCAGTATATTAGATCCCTAGACTTTTACATGCTGTATAACTTCAAGTTTGTACCCTTCACCCACATGTCCTCATTTCCTCCCTCACCATGCCCTGGTAACCACTGTTCTCTCTCTGTTTCTATGTATTTCACATTTTAAAATAGAATCCATATATAAATGAGATATTGTAGTATTCTTCTTCCTGCTTCTGGCTAATTTTACATAGCATCACACACTTTCTCAATCTTACTCTTCCCATGTCAGAAATGAAATGTTGGGCTTAAAAATAAAGTAACTGCTAAAAACGAGGACAAGATGTGGCTGGGGAAAATGTTGGATAGAGACAAAAAATATGCAGGTCAGATTATATTAGGTCTGACATTGTCTTGCAGAGGGATTCTGGGGCATATACAGATTACTCAAAACAAACTTTTGTTGAAAGGATGAATAAATGAACAAAGATGGATATTGTAGGTACCAACAGGTATCCACTCTGCTAAATACAATCCATTTAACAAATGTATAATAGATTGACAATATATTGTAAGAGTCTGTAGAATGAAGTAGGTGATGTTATGAAAACAGTGAAATGAAGGATTTGACAGTCTTACTGGAAGCATATGTCAGTGTATTTTTAAATTGCCTGAATCATTTACTGTATAAATCTTTTTTATTTTTCTGTAAAGGATATAACCATCCAGGCTAATAAAATAGACAGAGTGAAATGTATTTCCAAAATTAGATCATTTGACTTCTTGTGATTCTGTGTTTGTGAACTTCCAAATTATTAGTTAATTTTCTCCAAATAGAATAGGAAGAACCCTTGAAGTTAATAAGTAACACAAATATATGAGTCTTAGGATGTGATAATATTAATTGTAATCCTCAATATATTTTTTATGGTACTTATTGGTCTAAAATCATTTGATTGAACTTTGAGTTTTGAACTTCTTCAGTGAATTGAAACTTCAACCTCTGGGAAATTTCAAGTAAAAATAACCACAAGAATCACATTGGTGATCACCGAATACCATGAGCATGGGCCTCTATCCAGTCTAATATAAAAATGTGTGTCAGGTGCTGAATGGCAGGTCTTAGTTGATCCCACCCACTACTGAACCTTTCCTTATCCAGGCCGTGCTCCGATACCTGGAATCAGCTTCAAGGCATTCTCCAGGTACTCGTCTTCTGTGATGGGGTGTCCATCTAACTTCAGCTCCAGGGTAAAATCTCGAACAGTCCAAATAAAGTCTGGAAAGAAACTCACAAACTCACTGGGTCCTCAACTTCATCAGTCCTGGGGCAGGATTTTGCCCTGATTAACTCTGTTAGTTCAATCACATAGCTGGGATCTTAGCTAAGGAGTAACACCCTACACCATTATTTCAACATCTCACTTAGAAACAAGTTTGATAAACATTCCCTTTTGCACTGTGTCTCTTCTTACTCAACCAGGACAACTGGGTCACAGCAAAGAAGACACAGTTTCAGTTTCCATTTCCCTAAACTCCATAAAACCTGGCTCTTCACTTCCTGGAAGGATACTGCAGCTGTTCCAGAGCCTGGTGGTTGATGGTGCTCATGCTGTTGTAGACAAAGCAGCTGCTTAGAAGCACAGCCAGGGTAAAGATCCACGAGCCATTCTTAGAGTCACTCTAGTGTTACAGAAAAATAAAAATGGAGGCGAAAGTTTAGATACACCTGAAGGTCAACTACTAGTATCCATGTAGCTAAAACTTAAGTCATTTCAGATTTCCCAAATTGCTGTCTAAAGGAAACACAAATGTAAGCTTTATATGCTTGTCACCTTGATTCAGTCACATTAAATAAATTAGCTATAGAAAAGCAGTCTAAACATCTCTATTTGCCCTAAAATTATTGTTAATGCATAATGGCCAATCACAAGATAAGTGAAAACTTTTCTTCTCTTATGCTTTATAAATTGTGCTTTAACTATTATAAGGGGAGCATCTTGGTTTGAAGTCTCCTGAATGATAGTCTCTACTTTTTGTTTGGGACAAACTTAAATTCTTCCAAACTTGATCTGATATTATTCCTTACATTAGAAAACACATTACAGTTCGGACTTAGGAGTCTTCTTTTAACTTATTCACTTATTAATTCATTCATTTGGTTTTTCATTCACTATTTTATCTGTAGGATATAAAGCTAAATAGTAGGGCATATAATATGAATTTTGAAGATGATGTTAATGTCAAGCGGTATTTTTGCCACTTATATTGATCTTCTCAGGGCTTCGCTTTCTTTAGGTATTAAAAGTAGCAATCGACACTGTCAATGTGTAAAATATTTAATACAGTGACTACAGCATAGTAAGTATGCAGTAACTAGTGAACAATAATCCCTTTGCAGGTTTTCTTATTCATGGCTATGTGAGGAATGCAAATGTTAATCAAATTTACCAAAAATTGTTTGGCTATGTACAAAATGCAAACCGCGCCTTTGGTTTCGCGGATGCAAAGTTCCATAATGACAACAAGATGACTTTCAGGAGTGGCAGATAGGGTTGTCAACATAAAAATACAACCAAGATGATAATTTCTGCCAGGCGTGGAACCAAAGTCATAACGTTAAAAAAAATCCATAAAATGGGAAGTGGGAAGGAAGAGAAATAAAGAGGAACAAACGCTCTCTGAGTTCAAAGCAAGAAGTTACCATGTCTAACTAGAATAAGATGGCAGTAGGTGAAAAGAGCTGGACGTTAAGGAGTACATAAAATGAGGACTTGTGGAAATGAAAGAATTAAAAAGGTGGAAGACCCAACAGGACTCAAGTCACAATTGTTAGGGTGTGATCATATAATGGTATTACAGAGTTATTTAATTCAACTGAGTGAGTGAATAGGTATGTGGAGAAGATAAGGCTAAGAATAATATTTAGGGCAAGACATGAAGATTCCTTAAATAGAATTAAATTTTAACCAAATCTACAAATTCCAAGGCCAACAAGTAATTTTGCTTCCATCAAGCACGTATATATTTGTATATTCTGGTCCCTTGAACAATTATTCTCTTGCAAATAAAAAATTTTATGCAAGTTACAATCTATTTTAAGTCAATATTTCATCTTTGTTGTATACTGAAATGATGATTGATAATGTTAGTACTGTATCTTTAAATTCACTGTTTCTAAATGAGACCCCCATACACATTTATGATTTTTGCAGTATGAAAGCCTCTACACACTAATTATATATTTTTAAACTTTTATTTTAAGTTCAGCCTTATCCCAGAACTTAATAAAATAAAATAAAGAAGTTAAGAAATATTTTAAGTTTAGTGGTGTCTCTGAACTTAATGAAGTACCATAAAACTTAATAAAAGTTAAAAAAAAAGAAAATACAATTAGTATGTTTTGGCTTTTATACTGCAACACGGGGCTTTGTTACATAGGTAAACTTGTGTCATGGGGGTTTGTTATACAGATTATTTTATCACCCAGGTATTTAGCCAAGTCCCCATTAGCTATTTTTCCTGATCTTTTCCCTCCTCCCATCATCCACTCTTCAATAGGCTCCAGTGTGTGTTGTTCCCCTCTATTTGTCCATGTGTTCTCATCATTTAGCTGGCATTTGTAAATGAGAACATGTGGTATTTAGTTTTCTGTTCTTACCTTAATTTGCTAAGGATATGGCCTCTAGCTCCATCCATGCCCTGCAAACAATCTTGTTCTTCTTTTATGGCTGCATAGTATTCCATGGTGTATTCCATGTCTTTGCTATTGTGCCATAATGAACATATGTGTGCATGTGTCTTTATAATAGAACAATTTAGAGCCCTTTGGGTACATACCCAATAATGGGATTACTGGGTTGAATGGTAGTTCTGTCTTTAGGTCTTTGATTAGTTGCCACAGTGTCTTCCACAATGGTTAATCTAATTTACACTCATTCATGTCCTTTGGCCACTTTTTAATGTTTTTTTGCTTGTGTGAATTTAAGTTCTTAGTAGATGTTGGATATTAGATCTTTGTCAGAAGCATTGTTTGCAAATATTTTCTCCCATTCGTAGGTTGTCTGTTTACTCTGCTGATGGTTTCTTTTGCTGTCCAGAAGCTCTTTAGTTTAGTTAGATCCCATTTGTCAATTTTTGCTTTTGTTACAATTGCTTTTTGACATCTTCATCATGACATCTTTGCTTGTGCCTGTGTCCTGAATGGTATGGCCAAGGTTGTTTTTTAAGGTTTTTATAGTTTGGGTTGCACATTTAAGTCTTAAATCCATCTTGAGTTAATTTTTGTATATGGTCTAAGGAAGGGGTCCAATTTCAATCTTCTGCATATGGCTAGCCTGTTATCCCAGCACCATTTATTGAATAGGGAATCCTTTCCCCACTCCTTTTTTTTTTTCGGGTTTGTCAAAGATCAGATAGTTGTAGGTGTGCAGTCTTAAATTCTGGGTTATCTGTTCTGTTTTGTTGGTCTATGTGCCTGTTTTTGTACCAGTTCCATGGGTTTTGGTTACTGTAGCACTGTGGTATAGTTTGACTTCAGGTAGCATGATGCCTCCAGCTTTGTTCTTTTTGCTTAGAATTGTCTTGGCTATTTTTTGCCTGAGCTCTTTTACGGTTCCATATGAATTTTTTTTTAATGTTTTTTTCTAATTCTGTGAAGAATCTCAATGGTAGTTTAATAGAAATAGCATTGAATCTATAAATTGCTTTGGGCAGTATGGTAATTTTAACAATATTGATTCTTTCTATCCATGAGGAAGGAATGTTTTTCCATTTATTTGTGTCATCTCTGATTTATTTGAGCAGTTGCTTTTAGTTCTCGTTGGAGAGATCTTTCACTTTCTTAGTTAGCTGTATTCCTTAGTAGCAATTATGAAGGGGAGTTTGTTCCTTACTTGGCTCTCAGCTTTTCTGTGGTTGGTGCATAGGAATGTTAGTGATTTTTGCATATTGATTTTGTATCCTGAGATTTTACTGAAGTTTTTAAAATAAGCTTAAGAAGGCTTTCGGCTGAGACTATGGGCTGTTCTAGACATATAATCATGTTGTCTGCAAACAGAGAGAGTTTGACGTCCCCTCTTCCTATCCGAATGCTCTTTATTTCTTTCTCTTTTCTGATTGCCCTAGCCAGGACTTCCAATAGCATGTTGAATAGGAATGGTGAGAGAGGGCATCCTTGTCTCGTGCCAGTTTTCAAGAGGAATGCTTCCAGTTTTTGCCCATTTAGTATGATGTTGGCTGTGGGTCTGTCATATATGGCTCTTATCATTTTGAGCTATGTTCCTTCAATACCCAGTTTATCGAGCGTTTTTACCACAGGTGGTTTTTGAATTTCATTGAAAGCATTTTCTGCATCTATTGAGATAATCGTGTTGTTTTTGTCTTTAGTTTTGTTTATGTGATGAATCACATTTATTGATTTGCATATCTTGACCCATTCTTGGATTGCAGGGATAAAGCCTACCTATCATGTTGAATAAGCTTCTGATGTGTTGCTGGATTTAGTTTGCCTGTATTTTGTTGAGGGTTTGGCATTGATATTCATCCAGGATATTGGCCTGGAGTTTTCTTCTTTTGCTGTTGTATGTCTTCCAGGTTTTGGTGTCAGGATGATGCTGGCTCCACAGAATGAGTTAGGGAAGAGTTCCTCCTCCTCAATTTTTTGGAAGAGTTTCAGTAGCTATCAGCTCTTCTCTGTACATGTGTTAAATTCAGCTATGAATCTATCTGATTCTGGGCTTTTTTGTTGTTGGTGGTAGGCTATTTATTACTTCCTCAATTTCAGAGCTTGTTATTTTTCTGTTCAGTGATTGAATTTCTTCCTGTTTAAGTCTTGAGAGTCTATGTTTCAACAAATTTGTCCATTTCTCATAGATTTTCTAGTTGATGTGCATGGAGGTTTTCATAATGTTGTATTTGTGTTGGGTCAGTGGTAACATCCCCCTCGTCGTTTCTGACCAAGCCTATTTTCAATTTCTACTCAGACTAATATAAGTAAAGGAAAAGACTGCACCTAATACTATAAAGCAAAATTATCTAGAATTATTCAATTTACAAATTTTTTGTGGGTCTAGCTCACGCTGTTCTGAAAGTCGGTGATGACTACATATCCAAGCCCAATAAATTGAGCAAAAACTTTTATGAATGTTCCTGGTGTATCTGGCACTTTTCCTTTCTTTTTCTGGTGCTTTTTTTTTTTTTTTTTTTGAGATAGAGTCTCACTGTGTCACCAGGTTGGAGTGCAATAGCACAATCTCAGCTCACTGCAACCTCCATCTCCCAGGTTCAAGCAATTCTCCGGTCTCAGCCTCCAAGTAGCTGGGATTACAGGCACCCATCACCATGCCTGACTAATTTTGCATTTTTAGTAGAGATGGGGTTTCATTATGTTGGCTAGGGTGGTCTCAAACTCCTGACCTCAGGTGATCCACCTGCCTCGGCCTCCCAAAGTGCTGGGATTGGAGCCGTGAGCCACCATGCCTGGCTAGCTGGTGCTTTTCTATGCATTTCAAAATAGATTATTTCAGTGAAACTCCATTTTCCTAATTTCTACCTCCAATTTTATGAACCCCACACACCTTAACTAGTAGCACCCATTGATCCCACTCCCTGGAAGAAGGTTACAGCTTCTTCCAGGAAGCTGTCTCCTAAATTGTATCATTGGGTTAGGCCCTCACTTCCAGCATCTGAGCACTCTGATCACAATGTTGTCTTCGCCACTAGGTTCTGAGCATTTACCTGCTGCACTGATTAGCATATAGCTTTGAAATTCAGGACAATGTATTTAGCAAACAGCCCTAGACTCTTGCAATGCAGAAGGTATTTATTAAATGTTATAATTCATCCAAGTGTTAAAAATAAGAAGATCTATCACCAATAGTCCAAAATATTTGAGCTTACCAAGAAAGTAAGTTCTAGGAAATGAAATTAACTTTGTTCCCCGTAGTCAGATTTGTGATTTAGGAATAGGCCACAGGAGTTGGATTTATGGTATGTGTAAAAACATAAGCAGAGAATTAAAGGTAAAGGAGATTTCTCTATGGCTCTGTCTTACCTTTTCAATATCACCCAGACCCTCAGTGTCCAGAAGGACCAGGGTGAGGTTTGGCTTGTAGGGGTGAGGCAAACACCACATCCAGATGCCTTTGGTTTTAGACTTCACTGTGCAGCCCAGAGGGAAGCCTTCAAGGGAAGAGGAGAAACAACATACAGTGACAGGAGAATCCAGGCAGACCAAGTTTATAATTGTTAAATGTATAGGAATGTAAGTGCATGGCAGGGGAAGTGGTTGCTTCCATTTTAGCAAAGAACCAATCCAATCTTTATTTATATGAATGACTTTCTCAAGAAGTATTTGGGTCCCCTATTCACCTCATATCTATATAAGCTCAAATATTGCAGAATTAATGTAAACTCTACTAACCTGTTGCCATGGTCTGATTGTTAGTCCCTCCAATACCCCATTCATATGTTAGAACTTAATCCCAAAATGATAATATTAAGAAGTCAGAAGCAATTAAATCGGAAAGGGTCATGCCCTCAGTTAAAAAACTAATACTCTTATCCAAGACCTTAAGGGAGGTTCACTGTTCCTCCTCCCCCTTCTGCCATTTGGGGACAGTGGGAAACCACCTCTGTGAGTAACAAGCCCTCACTAGACATTGAATCGCCCTGTGCTTTAATATTGGAGTTCTCAACCTCCAGATCTGTGAGAAATATGTTTTTAGTACTTATAAATTACCCTGTCTAATTATTTTTTCATAGTGGCAGACAAAGACTGAAATACCTGTGCATATTTTATGCGACACTGAAAAGGAAGTACAAACATGCATGCAAAAGTGAAATTAGAGAGGGGGCTGAGACAAGGGTTCATCTTTGTAAGGCCGGTTGCCTTGCCGGGAGTCAAACGAACACATTAATCACTCTCCACGCCTGATAACTGTATCATCACCCGTGTTCATTATCTGGCTTCCCCACAAACCTTCCCCACACATGCCTCTGCATACGATGCCCAAGCCCACACTCAGCACTAAATTCTGCATCCAACCTCCAGCCCACTGTTAAAAAACCCTGCAGAGAAAGTTTTTTTAAAAGAAGCCCCACCGTCCCCTGCCCAGCAACAGCCTGCCCCTTATGCCCCGGCAGGCCCCCATACCCAAGGTCCTGCCCACCTACCAATGGCAGCTAGTTTCATGTACTTTCTACTTTAACTCCATGTACTTCCTACTGCTCAACAGCCAATAGAAATGCCTTCTCTTTGTTTTCCCAATAACCAATCAATTGCCTGCACACCATAAAACCCCACATCCTGAACAGCCAGGTATGACTTCTCTGGCCCCTCTTGGACCACTGAGGTTGCCCGGGCGCTGAATAAATTGGCTTCTCACTTTTTTTATAGCTGCCTCAGTTTTTCTATTTTACCTCAGCAATAAATCTTACATTTGGTGCCGAAACCTGGGACAAGTTGTAAGATCCCCCTCCTGGGGAGGGAAACCGACTCTTCCACTTGAGGCCGGACCAGTAGCCACTCTGCCACGAGGTAAGACTTCTGTTACCCATAACTTTTTTGCTGCCTGCTCTCTGGACTCCCTGCTCATAAACGCAGCCACATCAGGGACTCCTTCTTGTTACTCGCCATGGGCCCAGGGCACCAACCTCGTCCCGAGGACCTGAGCATAGTGGAGATGTCCCTATACTCTTGTCTTCTCCCTGTAAGGGGTCTCTCAGGGCCAGGAATCTGAAGGAAACGTCCCCACCTTCCTGAACCCTCTCACAATCTCCGATGTTTGGGGGACAGCTCAGAGGGCTGAGCCGCCCTTCCGATCATCTCCGCAGCAGCAGCTAAGGTTTGGGTGATAAGAAGCCCTGTTCACAAGCCCGGGATCTGCCCGGGACTGAATCAGACCTCTGGCTCTCAATCTCAAACTTGCCCTTTGGCAGGTTAGCTCCTGCTCACGCACTTTTACTTTCTCTCTCTCTCTCTCGGGCACTTTTAGTTTCTCTCTCTCTCTCTCTCTGAGCGAGTGTGTGAGTGAGTGAGTCTATGCGTGACTACACATAGTCCCACAGCTTAACGGCTACAGGGTTTCTGTAAGCCTCCTCCTGTGGTTCCACGGGGGCATCATAAGGCATAACAGTAATTCACCTCAGGACTAACAGTTGTGAAGTGACCATCAGACTGTTCTCCCATCTGGGGGGGCACCCACCCTTTGTTCATCAATTCTATATGTGGCCCTGTCTTTATTGTAGGTTTGCCAGCTTTGTTAAGCTCTTACTTGCTGATATACACTGGTTCAGGCCTGCCTCCCTGGAGGTACTGGATATTCTACAGTGAGTAACAGACCACTAGCTTCAGGGGACCTTCATTGAGTTCCTGCCTCTACAAATAACTCTGTTCTCTTTTTTCCTTCTATTCTTCTTCTACCACTGAAACCCCACTTCCCACTTCCACTAGTTTCACTTCCTCTAACTCTACCATGTGGCAAATAGCTCTAGCCCTGTCCCTATTTATTTTCTTCCTCATTGTTATCATTGTAGCCTGTAAGTTCTCTCGGCCTCCCCCTCCAGGAAAGGAGCTTTTCTGCCCATGTTAAGTATAATTGCTTTTCATGTCCATTTCTTGCCCTTAAGAAACAGAAAAAGATAAAATACAGGTAATCAGAACTCCTGCCCAGACCCCAAGTCACCACGAGGATGCCTAGTCGAAAATATACCTAAACTGAGTCTTTCTATAAAACAGAAAAGGTTACTCTTCCTCTCCTCTGTGGCCTGGCCACAGTATCCTGTAGACAACCAGTCCAAGTGGCCTCCTGGGGGCACCCTCAACTTTAACATTCTAACAGATTTAGACAACTTCTGCCAAAGAAATGGCAAGTGGGCAGAGGTTCCCTATATTCAGGCTTTCTGGCACCTCTGTTCCCACCCCAGCCTCTGCTCATCCTCAATTCTGCCCAAGTACTCCTGGCAAAAAAGTCCCCCCACTGCCCTCAGCCCCTTTTCCAACCTCCTCCTCTTCTTTTTCTGACCCCAATCTGCCTGAAGAACTCTCCATAACCCCCACCTGATCCACTAATTTCCTGCCATACGTGGACCCCCAAACTCCTCCTCCTGCTTCTCTTCCAAGTTTGGATGTAGACTCTCCTGTTAGTGCTCACACTCACTCTCGCAGCGCTCCCCACGAGAAAAACTCCCTCCTTTGTCCTCTCTGCAAGGTGGCCAGGGCAGAAAGTGTTGTCCGAGTGCACGTTCCCTTCTCCCTTACTGACCTGTCCGCTATTGAGAAACGCTTAGTGTCATTCTCTGCCAACACTACTGCTTACATTAAAGAATTTCGTTATCTCACTCAGGCATATGACTTAACCTGGCATGACACTTATGTAATCCTGTCTTCTACCCTTACTCCTGACGAGCGTAATGGCATTCTCATGGCAATTAGAGCACACACTGATCAAGTACATCTCACTAATGATCAGATGCCAGTGGGAGCAGTGGCAGTCCCTGAGGCCGATCCTAACTAGGACTATCAAACTAGCCAAAATGACCACCGCTGCTGAGACCAAATGCTACAGTGCCTCCTAGCGGGCATGCAAAACACAGCCCAAAAAGTAGTTAATTATGACAAACAGCGAGAAATAACTCCTACTGAAAATATAGCTGCCTTCCTAGACCAGCTAACTAACGGTATGGTCCTCCATACCCCAGTAGATCCAGACTCTTTAGCTTGGGCTACCCTCCTAGCGGCCCATTTTATTTCCCAGTCAACACCAGATATTAGATAAAAACTAAAGAAGGCTGAGGAGGGCCCCTAAACTCCCATACAAGATCTGGTAAATATGGCATTTAAAGTTTTTAATGGCTGAGAGGAAAAGGCTGAGGCTGCCCGCCAAGCCCAGCTACAGCAACAGGTAAGCCTCCAAACCCAAGCTCTTGTAGCAGCTCTAAGGCTGGCAACTCACCAAGCATCTGCTGTAAGGGGCCTATCAAAGCCCCTCCAAAAGGGTCCTTCAGAACCCTCTGGACCCACCCAGACTGCTTCAAAGGTCCCACCCGGGCCCTGTTTCAAATGCAGCCAGGGAGGACACTGGGCTCAACAGTGCCCCATCCGCATCCGGCCCCTGGACCCTGTCATACCTGCAAATAAACTGGACACTGGAAGGTAGACTGCACATCCCGGACTACAGGCTCACCTCCCGCACCTCTATTTCAGGGGCAAGCTGGTCCAAAGGATACAGTCCCTTCATTTGAACTCCTCAGCCTCCTGAACAACTGATGTGGCCCAGACTCAGAGACCCCTGTCACCCTTGCCGAGCCCAGAATAATGCTACAGGGAGTGGGTAAGTCCATTTCCTTTTTAGTAAACATGGGAGCTACCTATTCTGTATTTCCTTTTTACTCCAGATCTAGCACACCTTCCCAGGTGTCAGTTATGAAAATTGATGAAAAGCCCTCCTGACCCAACCAGACTCCTCCCCTAGCCTGTAACCTTGAGGGGCACCCATTCTCTCACTCCTTCCTAATGATGCCTTCATGCCCAGTTCCCCTACTAGGGCAGAACATCCTCCAAACTCTAAGGTCCACCCTCCAACTCACTAGCCCCTCACAGCCAACCTCATCCCCCACCCATCTTCTAATACTAACCCTAACTGGCAATGCACCTAGTCATAACCCTTCCCCTCAACACCCTCTTCCTCCTGAGATAATTAGCCACTCAGCATAGGATATCTCCAAGCCTGTTGTAGCCACACATCACACACCAGTTAAAATATTTCTCAAAAACCCTACCCACTTTCCCTCCCATCCTCAGTTTCCCATCTCAAAAACCACCGCCAAGACCTAAAACGAATCATCACTCAACTTTTAGCCCAGGGACTCCTTATCCCCACCAGTTTCCCTTGTAATACTCCTAAATTACAGCCATCCAGCAACTACCACCTAGTTCAAGACCTCCGTCAAATCAATGAGGCAGTAGTACCTCTCCACCCAGTAGTCCCCAACCCTTACACCCTACTATCTAATATTCCTTCCACTACCTCTCATTTTACATTTCTGGACCTCAAAGACACCTTCTTTACTATTCCCCTTCACCCAGAGTCTTACTTTCTCTTTGCCTTCACCTAAACCGACAAGGTATCAACGTGTTAAATTTAGACAAATACACAAATTTCACCAACTGCTTTTTATGTGCCTACCTCAACAAACCCCCCTTTGCCTCAGTTCCCCTCCAGACCAGGTTCAACCTGTCACAATCACCTACAGGGCAGCCTAACCCCCCCTCAACAGACATCCCCCTGTTTAAAGTACACTCTCAAGGACTCATTAAAGAACCTTAAGCCACAGTGTCCTAATCACCAAATTCATGGCAACCTGCTGGCCCAAGACTGGCAAATTAATTTTACTCATATGCCCACCCACAAAAAAATTCACTACCTCCGAACATCTATAAATACTTTTCTAGATGGATTAAAGCCTTTTTCACCTCCAGAAAAACTGCAGACACGGTGGCCTCCCTCTTAATGCAAAAAAATCATCCCTCTTATCATTATTTGTCTTTTACTTAATGTTAGCCCCTTCCTTTCTCAGGTTTTTACAAACTCGCATAAAGAAAGTTTCCAGAGTAGCCGTAAATCAAATGCTGCTTCACCCCTCCGTCTGACTCACAACCGAGACACCAACCAACTGACCCCCCACTCTGCCCCATTCAGCAGGAAGTAGTCAGAGAGAAGCGGCATTCTATATCATCAAAAAGGTCGGAATGTAAGGCCAGTTGCCTTGCCGGGAGTCAAACGGACACATTCATCACTTTCCACACCTGATAACTGCATCATCACCAAAGCTCATTATCTGGCTTCCCCACAAAGCTTCCCCACACCCGCCTCTGCATACGGTGCCCAAGCCCACACTCAGCACTAAATTATACATCCAACCTCCAGCCTGCTGTTAAAAAACCCTGCAGAGAAAGTTTTTTTAAAAGAAGCCCCACTGTCCCCTGCCCAGCAACAGTCTGCCCCATACACCCCCGGTAGGCCCCCATACCCAAGGTCCTGCCCACTTACCAATGGCAGCTAGTTTAATGTACTTCCTACTTTAACTCCATGTACTTCCTGCTCCTCAACCGCCAATAGAAATGCCTTCTCTTTGTTTCCTTAGTAGCCAATCAAGGTCCACTTACCCAAAGTCTTGCCCGCCTACCAATGGCAGCTAGTTTCATATACTTCCTACTTTAACTACATGTACTTCCTACTCCTCAACAGCTAATAGAAATGCCTTCTCTTTGTTTCCCAAGTAACCAATCAATTGCCTGCACACTCCATAAAACTCGACACCCTGAACAGCCGGGTACAACTTCTCTAACTCCTCTTGGACCACTGAGGTTGCCAGGGAGCTGAATAAATTGGCTTCTCACTTTTTTTATACCTGCCTCAGTTTCCTTATTTTACCTCAGCAATAAATCTTACAATCTTTATGTAGTGACTCTTTTTCCTTAGATGGGTGTCACGTTAACAGAAAGACATCCAAATGGAGGAGAGTCTGACATGGAAAGGACACTGTAAAGCATCCACTGTAGTGCAGTCTATCGAAATGGTTTCCAGGAGTGGAGTAGTGAGAGCAACATCTTGAAATGTAGTGGAGGAGTCTGTGATTTTAACCCCAGAATATGTAGCCAAGTAGACCAGATTTAGTAACAGAACTCACTTAAGTGTTTCAGATGGACAATGACAAAAATCAGCCAAAAATTTAAGAAAATCTGTGAGGTATTAGAATGCAGCAGAATCAAAAAGTTATACCTTGGACTAGTAAAAGGGTTCTAGAATTTTAAAGGCAGAAGGTGTGAAAGTTGTCAGCATTAAAATGGAGTCACTTATGCCAAAGTGACTTTAATGAAGTCGGCAGATCATGAAGGAAAAGCTCTCATGCACACTTTCCTGTGATGGGAACTGCCATTGAGGATGTTGCCACTCCACCACCTTGCAACAAAGGCTAATGTTATGAGGACATCTTTCCAATAACATCCAGTCCTAACTGTGAAGTTGGAAGTGGTATAACTTGTAATTAGGGTCCTAAAATCAGGGTCCCTTCTGTACTGGCTCTTTCAGCAACAGCTAGTACACACGTTAACTCCTGTGAGTAAGCTCTTGTAAATGAATAAACTTTTGTTTCAGAACAACCTGCATGTACTTCTCTTTTTTGTCTTCAAAGTTTCCCACTGTCTCAACCACTGTGGATGCACCTGTTATTTATTATAGCATTCATACCTGAATTCAGTATGCATATGGTTTCCTGCTCATTCTTAAATAAAGTCATCTCTTTAGAGATCTACTTCTCTGTTGTTATTTATCTGGTTGTAATCTAACATCAGAAGTAGGACCCAAAGTGAGCTCATCTTAGAATGATCAGCAGCCCCTGAAGCCATACGTGGTACTCATGTGTTGAGCCTTTCAATCTCTTCGTTTCCACAGCTGACCTTTTCTGCCATGTAGAGTCACCTCTTGGGTTAAAATTCCTTCTTTTTGTCTAGTTCAGGATCTTATTTGGATAAGGTCACCTCAATAAATGCGTTGAATAAAATGCCTTTTTTTTCTTAGCCTAAAAAAGACTATCTTTTCTGGCAAGCCCTTCATGAGATAAGAACATTGTCCTTCTGGTGAGTACTCTTTTGTTTTTGTTTACTTCTGCATGCCTGGTTTAATATTTTATTTGGTCTGCATGTATCCCAAATCTTTACATGACCTAAGAGGTGCATTCTTCCATGTAGTGAATAACTTTGGCAATATTGCTGAGACAACATTTTGTTCAAATTGTACAAGTGATCTCTTTTTTATAGAGTTAACACTCTCAGCTTTGATTTAACCCTGTATTGAGATACTAAATAATAGAAGCATGAACCAAACTTCATAAAAGACTCAATGCCTCTAACAAATCTTACCCAGTTCCACATGGTTTTTAATTTGTTTAATTGAGCTCTTGGTTGAGAACCATTGTCCAAAATGAATTCTTTATGCTCCTGTTGGTTTTGCTTTGTATTATTTTCTTGAAGCTATGTACCTGTTATCTGTCCAACTTGTGCAGAAATGAGACTCCTAACAGAATAATGATGGCTCAGCACTGAAAGAATATGCCAAAAATGTGGAATCGACCAAATTGACTTAATAATGAATTCCAGGTAGAAGTAGCCTGAAACTCACTCCTTCCAAACCTCCTTGTTGCTCAAATGTGGCTAAAAGGGTTCTGAAACTGACTCCCAGTCACCAATCACTTTCCACTGATTGGGACCAAACCAACGAAATCAAGTGCATCTGGCACTAAGGAACACAAACTACATAACTACAGGATGACTGATCAGAGATGTTTCAGAGAAAAATCTTGATCAAAGGGAGAAATGCAAAGGTTGTCAGAAGCAAAATGGAGTCACTTTTGCCAAACACTAATAAAATAGAGTCAGGAGTTCATGAAGGAAAGACTTTCATGTATCCTTTTTGTAGTGGAAACTGCCATCAAAAGCATTTACAAACTACAGCCTTACAATAAAGGCTACTTCTGTAATTCCAGTAATAGCCAGTCCTAACCACAACCTTGCAAGAAGCCTTACTTGCTGCAATTAGGGTTATATCCATGAAACTTTAGTTAGGGTTATATCAGTTAGGTTTATAATTGTAAAACTTCAGTTAGGGTTATATCCATAAAACTCTCTCAAGCAAGATCCAATGTGCATGTCACCGTGTGCAATATGATCCTGCAAACCAATGAACTTTTATTTTGCATCAACTGGCATATACTTCTCCTTTTTGCCTGTAAAAGTTTCTCACTCCCTTAACCTTTCTGGATGAGCTCATGATTTGTTATAGCATGCATTTCCAGAGTTTATAAATCCCCTGCTTATTCCTGAATGTATTCATTTCTTTGGAGAGTGACTATCTGTTGTTATTTTGAGTTGGCAGAAGAACTCAAGGTATGGTAGTCAAATCACTCATTTTCTGAATGATGACACTGAAAAGTAGAAATAGTAACTGATTGACTTAGTTGGAAAGACACACAGACTACACTTTAACATCAGCCTTCTGACTGGTAGCCTGGTGCTTTATAAGCCACATTGATTGTGTGACACTGAACAAAAGTCTCATGTATAAGAGATATGAGAAATTATAACTAATAGTGACCTTAATTACAAAAAATTGAAATACAGAAATTAGAATATCCAACATGGATTGAAACATTCATTTTTATCTTAAAGATCTGTGGGAACTTTCTATAACTACATGAATATTTTAGCAAATATTTAATGATGCATTATTATTTAAGTTAATTTTTATTAATACCTTATTTATATATGAAATGTGAAAATAAAGACAAAGTGGAAAGAGTCAGTTGACTTAAATCCTCCATAGTGAATGTAAAGTGTTCAATGATGAATTCAAAGTTAGCTTTAAACATTTATCCCCAAGACCAAATTTCTCTCATCTCTCTTTTTTTTTTTTCTTGAGTTGGAGTTTCGCTCTTGTTACCCAGGCTGGAGTGCAATGGCGTGATCTTGGCTCACTACAACCTCCGCCTCCTGGGTTCAGGCAACTCTCCTGCCTCAGTCTTTTGAGTAGCTGGGATTACAGGCACGTGCCACCATGCCCAGCTGATTTTTTGTATTTTTAGTAGAGACGGAGCTTCACCATGTTGATCAGGATGGTCTCTATTTCTTGACCTCGTGATCCACCCGCCTCAGCCTCCCAAAGTGCTGGGATTACAAGCTTGAGCCATCACACCCAGCCTCATCTCATCTTCTTACTGGATATTGACTGTGTAACTAGACAGATGGGGCTCATCCAAGCTTTCCTGGTGTCACTCACCTTTGTTCTTCCCAGCCAGCTTGTTCATCAGGTAAAACTTGCCTGTGCGGTAGAGGCCCACAATTGCCACCACTACTACAGGCTGTGTGATGGCAGACAGGTTCTCCAGAGCTTCTGGATTCACCACCAGATGCCCTTTAGTGTTCTCAGTGAGGCACACTGGGCCTGGCATGTGGCTCTCTGATGCCATGTTCATGGCGTCCCCTTGTCTGCCAGGAAAAAAATGAAATGGAAAGTAATGTCTGGTCAGTTAGTTAAGCTGAATTCAACAATAGGGCATACATTTTTATTTTCTGTTCTTGAACATTCTTTCTTGTGCATTTCTAAGAAGACCTATACAGCTTTCCTATACAACAATAACAGACAGAGAGCCAAACATGGTTCTGAAATTCAGAGCACATATACACCATGAAATACTATGCAGCCATGAAAAATGAGCAAACTCCCATTCACAGTAGCTACAAAGAGAACAAAATACCTAGGAATACAACTAACAAAAGATGTAAAACACCTCTTCAAGGAGAACTACAAACCACTGATCAAGGAAATAAGACAGAACACAAACAGATGGAAAAACATTCCATGCTCATTGTTAGCAAGAATCAGCATTGTGAAAATGGCCATACTCCCCAGAGTAATTTGCAGATTCAATGCTACCCCCATCAGGCTACCATCAACTCTCTTCACAGAACTGGAAAAAAAAAAAACACTTTAAACTTCATATGGAACCAAAAGAGAGCCTGCATAGCCAAGACAATCCTAAGCAAAGAGAACAAAGCTGGAGGCATCACGCTACCAGGCTTTAAATTATTCTACAAGGCTATAATAATCAAAACAGCATGATACTGGTACCAAAACAGAGATATAGACCAATGAAACAGAACAGAGGCCTCGGAGGCAACACAACATATCTACAACCATACAGTCTTTGATAAACCTGACAAAAACAAGCAAGGGGAAAGGATTCCCTGTTCAATAAATGGTGCTGGGAAACCTGGCTAGTCATGCACAGAAAGCTGAAGCTGGACCCCTTCCTTATGCCTTACAGTAAAATTAACTCCAAATGGATTAAAGACTTAAACATAAGACCTAACACCATAAAAACCCTAGAAGGGACCAGCACCAAAATATGGCAGAAAGAGGAAACGTTTAGAAAGGTAGCAGTGCAGACGAGGATTGGAGCTCTCGTTGAATCCGCAAAGAGGTAAGTCGGAGCTGAATTTCCAGACTGATCTTTGTTGCCCACAGAATGGGGAAATTTCCAAGTATAAAGGAGACGTGGGACGCCAGGCAGTACCTCTGCCTGGCGAAGCCGGCAGCCAGGGTGGCGGCAGCCAGCCCTACCCAGCACTCCCCACAGGGCGCGCTTGTCCATGTGCCCTGTTGAACCGGCAACCTGAGATTTGAGAGGGCTGGACTTGAGACTGAACGAGACTTGGACAGTGGGTCAGCCCAGGGGATTGCAGGGACAGAGCGTTTGGGATAGCCCAGTGGGACGAACAAAACCGCGATTTCAAACGATCCCAAGCAGATGGTCCGAGACACTCGGTGGGGGAGGGGCGTCCACTATTACCGAGGCAACCGGCCCCAACTGAGATACACGCCCACTGCTGACACAGCCAGCCGTTGCTGAGGCAACCTGTCCCTACTGAGATACACGCCCACAGCCTGCCGTTGCCGAGGCAACCCACTACAACAGAGAGACTCTGCTGCAGGGCATGGCGGAGACCACAGCAGAACAGCAGAGCCTGCAGCAATAGGGCGAACCTCACAACAGCAGGGCAGAGCCTCGGCAGGCAAACAGTGGCTAGTCTACCTCCTAGCTGGGCAGGACACCTCAACGGACATCCAAATATAAAGCCCGAACCCCCCAACACAGAGCATTTGAGAAAAAAAGGGTTTTTTTAATGAGCTCTGTTGCAGTAGAATCAAACATAGCAGCCTAACAGCCCTGAATGAACAACAGAGCTCACAGCTCAGCAATTGAACTCCTATAAAGTACAGACTGTCTCCTCAAGCAGCTCCCTGATCCCTCTATATCCAAAAGACTGACATTTGGCAGGCATCATCCTGGGACAAAGATAGCAGAAAAAGAAACTGGTAGCATCCCTCGCTGTGCCACAGCTGCTAGAGGTTCACCCCAGACAAGCAGGGCCTGGAGTGGACCTCAGCAGTTGTACAGCGAAGGAGCTAGACTGGTAGAAGGAAAACCAAGTAACAGAAATACTTCATCATCAACAATCTGGGTGTCCACTCAGAGACCCAATCGAAGAGTCAGCAACTACGCAGACGACAAGCGGATAAATCCACAAAGATGGGAAGAAACCAGCGAAGAAAAGAGGAAAACACCCTAAACCAGAACACCTTGTCTCCTAGAAAGGAGCAAAACTCCTCACCAGCAAGGGAACAAAGCTGGACAGAGAATGACTGTGACAAAATGATGGAATTAGACTTCAGAAGGTGGATAATGAGAAACTTTTGTGAGCTAAAAGAACATGTATTAAATCAATGCAAAGAAACTAAGGAACTTGAAAAAAGATATGAGGAAATGATAACAAGAATGGATAACTTAGAGAGGAATATGAATGAATTAAAAAAGCTGAAAAACACAATATGAAAACTTCCCGAAGCATGCACAAGTTTCAATAGCCGAATTGACCAAGCAGAAGAAAGAATATCTGAAGTCGAAGACCAACTCAATGAAATAAAATGAGAAACCAAGATTAGAGAAAAAAGAACAAAAAGGAATGAACAAAGTCTCCAAGAAATGTGGGACTATGTGAAAAGATCTAACCTACGTTTGATAGGTGTACCAGAAGGGGAAGAAGAGAATGAATCTCAGCTGGAAAATACTCTTCAGGACATCATCCAGGAAAATTTCCCCCACCTAGCAAGACAGGCCAACACTCAAATGCAGGAAATACAGAGAACACCACAAAGATATTCCACAAGAAGAGCAACCCCAAGACACATAATCGTCAGATTCAACAAGGTTGAAATAAAGGAGAAAATACTAAGGGCAGCCAGAGAGAAAGGTAGGGTCACCCACAAAGGGAAGCCCATCAGACTCACAGCAGATCTCTCGGCAGAAACACTACAAGCCAGAAGAGAGTGGGGGCCAATATTCAACATTCTTAAAGAAAAGAACTTTCAACCCAGAATTTCATATCCAGCCAAACTGAGCTTCAGAAGTGAAGAAAAAATAAAATCCTTTGCGAACAAGCAAGTACTCAGAGATTTTGTCACCACCAGGCCTGCTTTACAAGAGCTCCTAAAAGAGGCACTACATATAGAAAGGAACAACCAGTACCAGCCATTCCAGAATCACACTAATTGCTAAAGAGCATCAACATAATGAAGAATCTACAACAACCAACAGGCAAAACAGCCAGCTAGCACCAAAATGGCAGTATCAAATTAACACATAACAATATTAACCCTAAATGTAAATAGACTAAATGCACCAATCTAAAGACACAGACTAGCGAATTGGATAAAAATCCAAAACCCTTCAGTGTGCTGTATCCAGGAAACCCATCTCACATGCAAGGATACACAAAGGCTCAAAATAAAGGGATGGAGGAAGATTTACCAAGCAAATGGAGAGCCAAAAAAAAGCAGGAGTTGCAATTCTCGTCTCTGATAAAATAGACTTTAAAGCAACAAAGATCAAAAGAGACAAAGAAGGCCATTACATAATGGTAAAAAGATCGATACAACAAGAAGAGCTAACGATCCTGAACATACATGGACCCAATGCAGGAGCACCCAGATATATAAGGCAAGTTCTTAATGACTTACAAAGAGACTTAGACTCCCACACAATAATAGTGGGAGACTTTAACACTCCACTGTCAATATTAGACAGATCAACCAGATAGAAAATCAACAAGGATATACAGGGCTTGAACTCAGACCTGGAGCAAGCAAACCTGATAGACATTTACAGAACTCTCCACCCCAGATCCACAAAATACACATTCTTCTCAGCACCACATCACACCAACTCTAAAATTGACCACATAATTGGAAGTAAAGCACTGCTCAACTAATGCAAAACAATTGAAATCATAACAAACAGCCTCTCAGACCATAGTGCAATCAAGTTAGAACTCAGAATACAGAAACCAACCCAGAACCGCACAGCTTCATGAAAACTAAACAACTGGCTCTTGAATGTTGACTGGGTAAACAACGAAATGATGACAGAAATAAAGAAGTTCTTCGAAACCAATGAGAACGAAGACACAACATGCCAGGACATCTGGGACACATTTAAAGCAGTCTCTAGAGGAAAGTATATAGCAATAAGTGCCCATATGAGGAGAATGGAGAGATCCAAAATTGACACCCTATCGTCAAAACTGAAAGAGCTAGAGGAGCAAGATCAAAAAAACTCAAAACCCAGCAGAAGACAAGAAATAACTAAGATCAGAGCTGAACTGAAGGAGATTGAGACATGAAAAACCCTTCAAAAAATCAATAAATCCAAGAGCTGGTTATTTGAAAAGATCAACAAAATAGACAGACCACTAGCCAGATTGATTAAAAAGAAAAGAGAGAACAACCAAATAGATGCAATAAAAAATGATAAAGGGGAAATCACCACAGATTCCACAGAAATTCAAACCATCATCAGAGAATATTACAAACAACTCTATGCACATAAACTAGTAAACCTGGAAGAAATGGATAAATTCCTGGACTCCTGTGTCCTCCCAAGCCTAAACCAGGAGGAAGCTGAAACTATGAATAGACCATTAACAAGGTCAGAAGTCGAGGCAGCAATTAAGAGCCTACCACACAAAAAAAGCGCAGGTCCAGACGTGTTCACAGCCGATTTCTACCAGACACACAAAGAGGAGCTGGTACCATTCCTTCTAAAACTATTTCAAACAATCCAAAAAGAGGGAATCCTTCCCAAATCATTTTAAAAGACCAACATCATTCTGATACCAAAACCCGGCAGAGACCCAACGAGAAAAGAAAACTTCAGGCCAATATCCATGATGAACATAGATGCAAAAATCTTCAATAAAATATTGGCAAGCCGATTGCAACAGCAAATCAAAAAACTTATTTATCATGATCAAGTAGGATTCATCCCGGGGATGCAAGGCTGGTTCAACATACGCAAGTCTATCAGTGTAAATCACCACATAAACAGAACAAAAAACAAAAACCACATGATTATCTCAATTGATGCAGAGAAGGCATTTGATAAAATTCAACAGCCCTTTATGCTAAAAACCCTCAATAAACTCGGTATCGATGGAACGTATCTCAAAGTAATAAAAGCTATTTATGACAAACCAACAGCCAATATCATACTGAATGGGCAAAAACTGGAAGCATTCCCTTTGAAATCTGGCACTAGACAAGGATGACCTCTTTCACCACTCCTATTCACTATAGTACTGGAAGTCCTAGCCAGAGCAATCAGGCAAGAAAAAGAAATAAAGTGTATTCAAATAGGAAAGGTGGAAGCCAAACTGTCTCTATTTGCAGACGACATGATAGTATACCTAGAAGACCCCATTGCCTCAGCCCAAAAACTCCTGAAACTGATAAGCAAGTTCAGCAAAGTCTCAGGATATAAAATCAATGTGCAAAAATCACAAGCATTGGTCTACACCAATAACAGACTTAAAGAGAGCCAAATCAAGAACGAACTGCCATTTACAATTGCTACAAAAGGAATAAAATACCTTGGAATACAACTCACAAGGAACGTAAGGGACCTCTTCAAGGAGAACTACAAACCACTGCTCAACGAAATCAGAGAGGACACAAACAGATGGAGAAACATTCCATGTTCATGGTTAGGAAGAATTAATATTGTGAAAATGGCTATACTGCCCAAAGTAATTTACAGAATCAACACTATCCCCATCAAGCTACCATTGACTTTCTTCACAGAACTGGAAAAAACCACCATGAACTTCATATGGAACCAAAAGAGAGCCCACATAGCCAAGTCAATTCTAAGCAAAAAGAACACAGCAGGGGGCATCACACTACTGGATTTCAAACTATACTACAAGGCTACAGTAATCAAAATAGCATGGTACTGGTACCAAAACAGAGATATAGACAAATGGAACAGAACAGAGGCACCGGAGGCAACACAACATATCTACAACTATACAATCTTTGATAAATCTGACAAAAACAAGCAATGGGGAAAGGATTCCCTGTTTAACAAACGGTGTTGGGAAAACTGGCTTGCCATGTGCAGAAAGCAGAAACTGGACCCCTTCCTGACACCTTACACTAAAATTAACTCCAGATGGATTAAAGACTTAAACAGAAGACCCGGCACAATAAAAACCCTAGAAGGAAATCTAGGCAAAACTATCCAGGACCTAGGAGTAGGCAAGGACTTCATGAACAAAACACCAAAAGCATTGGCAACAAAAGCCAAAATAGACAAATGGGACCTAATGAAACTCCACAGCTTCTGCACGGCAAAAGAAACAGTCACTAGAGTGGATCGGCAACCAACAGAATGGGAAAAAATTTTTGCAGTTTACCCATCTGACAAAGGGCTGATATCCAGAATTTACAAAGAACTCAAACGGATTTACAGGAAAAAAACAAACAAGCCCATTCAAAAGTGGGCAAAGGATATGAACAGACACTTTACGAAAGAAGACATATATGAGGCCAACAATCATATGAAAAAATGCTCATCGTCACTGATCATCAGAGAGATGCAAATCAAAGCCACATTGAGATACTATCTCACGCCAATTAGAATGGCGATCATTAAAAAATCTGGAGACAACAGATGCTGGAGAGGATGTGGAGAAAAAGGAACACTTTTACACTGTTGGTGGGAGTGTAAATTAGTTCAACCATTGTGGAAGACAGTGTGGCGATTCCTCAAGGCCTTAGAAATAGAAATTCCATTTGACCCAGCAATCCCATTACTGGGTATATATCCAAAAGACTATAAATCGTTCTACTATAAGGACACATGTACACGAATGTTCATTGCAGCACTGTTTACAATAGCAAAGACCTGGAATCAACCCAAATGCCCACTGATAATAGACTGGATTGGAAAAATGTGGCACATATACACCATGGAATATTATGCAGCAATCAGAAATAATGAGTTTGTGTCGTTTGTAGGGACATGGATGAATCTGGAGAACGTCATCCTCAGCAAACTGACACAAGAACAGAAAATGAAACACCGCATATTCTCACTCATAGGCGGGTGATGAAAAATGAGAACACATGGACACAGAAAGGGGAGTACTAAACACTGGGGTCTATTGGGGGGAAAAAGGGAGGGCCAGTGGGAGGGGGAGGTGGGGAGGGATAGCCTGGGGAGAAATGCCAAACGTGGGTGAAGGGGAGAAGAAAAGCAAAGCACACTGCCATGTGTGTACCTGCGCAACTGTCTTGCATGCTCTGCTCATGTACCCCAAAACCTAAAATCCAATAAAAAATTAAAAAAAAAAAAACCTAGAAGGAACCCTAGAAAATACCCATCAGGACATAGGCATAGGCAAGGACTTCATGGCTAAAACACCAAAAGCAATGGCAACAAAAGCCAAAATAGGTGAATGAAATCTAATTATACTTGAATGTTTCTGTACATCAAAGGAAACAAGCATTATAGTGAACCAGTAACCAACAGAATGGGAAAAAGTTTTTACAATCTACCCATCTGACAAAAGGCTAATATCTAGACTCTAAAAATAAAGTAAGGCAGATTTACAAGGAAAAAACAAACAAACCCATCAGAAAGTGGGCAAATGATATGAACAGAGACTTTTCAAAAGAAGACATTTTTATGGCCAAGAAACATATGAAAAAATGATCATCATCTCTGGTCGTTAGAGAAACACAAATCAAAACCACATTGGGATACCATTTTACACCAGTTAGAATAACGATCATTAAAAAATCTTGAGACATATGCTGGAGAGGATGTGGAGAAATAGGAACATTTTTACACTGTTAGTTCAACCATTGTGGAAGACAGTGTGGCGATTCCTCAAATATTTAGAAAAAGCAATCCCATTACTGGGTATATACCCAAAAGATTATTAATTGTTCTGTTATAAAGACACATGCACACATATGTTCATTGCAGCACTGTTTACAATAGCAAAGACCTGACCAACCCAAATGCCCATCAATGATAGACTGGACAAATAAAATGTGGCACATATACACCATGGAATACTATGTGGTCATAAAAAATGATGAGCTCGTGTCCTTTGTAGGACATGGATAAATCTGGAAACAATCATTCTCAGCAAACTGACCCAAAAACAGAAAACCAAACACCACATATTCTCACTCATAGGTGGATGCTGAACAATGTGAACAGGTGGGCACAGGGAGGGAAACATCACACCCTGGGGTTGGTTGGGGAGTTGGAGGCTAGGGGAGGGACCAGAGGGGTTGGGGAGGCTGGAGAAGAAAAACACTGGGAGAAATGCCTGATATAGGCGACAGGGTGTTGGAGACTGCAAACCACCATGGCATGTTTGTACCTATGCAGCAACCCTGTGGGATGTGCACATGTACCCCAGAGCTTAAAGAACAACAACAACAAAAAAAAAACAGAAAAAGTTTCCACTTTGAGAAACACTTTGGAGACTGCAGATATAATCTTATGATACTTTTTTTTTTCAGCCACTACTTTTAGTTTTTATTTATGATTCTTTTTGTGGTGTTTGACTAAAAAGGATTTTCTACTATAGTCATTATTTCTATATTTTTTAACTGCAGTTGTACCATTAGCAAGGGCTGTTACTTCTTTATTTTTATTTTTATTTTTTTGCTGATTTAATCATTTGTTTGTATCAGTGCAGAGTCAGAGATATTAGTTTTATTCTGAGGGTTTCAATACTTTACTGTCAATATTTATTTTGTTACTCAACTTGTCCTAGATTTCACCATTGAGAGCTTCTTCAAGCTGGATCCTAGGTTTGTTTTTTTCTTTAATGCTTCCATTATATTTTTATTGCTTCTTTCCTTTTTGGCCACACAACATATTCTAGGCAAAATATCTGTATTTTTCCTGCTTTATCCCTAGAATAAATTCACCATTTCTCCCAATATCTTTGGTTTCTTTCATTGGATAATGGTGCCTCGACACCAAGATATCATTCTAGGAGTGCTCATTATTTCTAGACCCACTCAGGGGCAAAGTTAAGAAATATATGTATGAATGCTAACACATATATACACACATCTATATTTATTTTTTATCTGAACATTTCTTTTTTTTTTTTTGAGAGAAGAAAAAAATGAGTAAAGGAGAGGAAGAAAGAGGAAGAGAAAGAGGGAGAGTAAATGGAAATATTGCTTTATTTTGAAAAAAAAAATGAGTATTAATAATGGCCAATGAATGTTTCATTTAAACTTATGGGTAGGTGTGATGTGGTATTGACAAGAATGTATATTTTGTGTATTTGAAGTGGAGAGCTCTATAAATATTTATTAAGTTTACTTGTTCCGGATCTGAGTTCGGGTCCTTGATATCCTTATAAATTTTCTGCCTCATTGAATCTAAGTCTCGTATCTGGGTGTTAGGATTGTTAGATCTTGTTGTTGCATTGATCCTTTTACCACTATATCTTTGTTGCTTTAAAATCTATTTTATCCGATACGAGAATTGCAACTCCTGCTTTTTATTTATTTATTATTTATTTTTGCTCTCCATTTGGTTGGTAAATCTTTCTCCATCCCTTTGTTTTGAGTCTTTGTGTATCCTTGCATGTGAAACAGGTCTGGATGTAAAATGCCATTGGGTTTTGGCTGTGTCTTTTGATTGGGGGATTTAGTCAATTTAAATTTAGGGTTACTGCCATTTGATGTTGACTGGCTGTTTTATCCATTCGTTGGTGTAAATTCTTTTTTATGTTGGTGCTCTTTACTTTTTGGTGTATTTTTAGAAAGGCTAATACTGGTTGTTTCTTTATGTGTGTAATGCTTCTTTCAGAAGCTCTTGTAAAGCAGGCCTGGTGGTAATAAAATCTCCGAGTTCTTGCTTGTTCATAAAAGATTTTATTTTTCCTTCAGTTGTGAAGCTTAGTTTGGCTGGATATGAAATTCTGGGCTGAAGGTTCTGTTCTTTGAGAATGTTGAATATTGGCCCCCACTCTCTTCTGGCTTGTAGAGTTTCTGCTGAGAGATCTGCTGTAAGTCTGATAAGCTTGCCTTTGTGGGAAACATGACCTTTCTCTCTGGCTGCCCTTAGTATTTTCTCCTTCGTTTCAACCCTGGTGAATCTAACGATTATGTGCCTTGGGGTTGCTCTTCTTGAGGAATATCTTTGTGGTGTTCTCTGTATTACCTGGGGTTGAATTTTGACCTGCTTTGCTAGTTTAGGAAAATTTTCCTGAATAATATCCTGAAGGGTATTTTCCAGCTTGGATTCATTCTCTCCGTCGCATTCAGGTACACCTATCAAACGTAAATTTGGTCTTTTCACATAGTCCCACATTTCTTGGAGACTTTGCTCATTCCTTTTTATCCTTTTTTCTCTAATCTTTTCTTCACGTTTTATTTCATTAAGTTGGACTTTGACCTCTGATATTCTTTCTTCTGCTTGAACAATTCGAGTGTTTAAACCTGTGCATACTTCTCGGAGTTCCTGTATTGTATTCTTCAGTTCCATTAATTCACTCATACTCCGCTCTAAGTTGTCTATTCTCAATAGGATTTCATCAAACCTTTTTTCAAAGTTCCTAGTTTCTTTACGTTGGGCTACAACATGTTCTTTTAACTCACCGAAGTTTGTTATTATCCATTCCTTGAAGAGTGATTCTGTCATTGGGATGCGCTCATTCTCCATCAAGCCTTGTTCCATTGTTGATGTGTAACTGTGATCATCTTTAGAGGGAGAGGCGTTCTGATTTTGAGTATTCTCAGCTTTTTTATGCTGGTTTCTTCCTGTCATTGTAAATTTATCCTCCTGTCTCTTTGAAATTACCAACTTTCAGATTAGGTCTCTTGAGTGGACGTCCAGGTTGTTAGTTCCCAGGGCCAGAGCAGCGGCATTAAAACTGATGGTGCTTTTCTGCCCAGGATTCTCCTGTCTGGCTTCCTTCTTGTGTCGGTAGTAGGCGACTCTGCCTTCCTGGGGCTCCAAACCTCAGTCAGAAGGGAAACCGGTCCTGTTTACTCTGCGCCGAGTACTCCCGCGCCCAGGTGCCGTCACAGCCACTGCCGGGCTCTGGTGTCCTGCTGGGGACCCGTGCAGGTCCTCCGAACCTGTTTACTTTGCTCCTTGCTCCGAGAGCTGCCGCGCCAAGGTGCCGGCGGAACCGCTGCACCGGCCATGAGAGTCGCGCTGGCCACCTGTGTGTTTCCTCCACTGCGGGATCTCCTGCTCAGTGAGCGACCAGAATTTGTCTGAAAGTGTGGCGTCCTCTAGTTCTCCACACCTTCCCTGAGAGCTGCAATCCCGGGATGTTAGCGATCGGCCATCTTGGATCATCTTATCTGAACATTTCTATAATAAAGCTTGAGATTCTGTTGTTATTTCTAATTCCAATCCAACACATGTGAGCTTATTTCAAGCTTTTGGCTTTCCCTTTTAAACTATTTTCTCTAAATAAGCTAGACTTTGGTCTCCTAATACATAATACATTTGCTTCCCTGCTCAATCCTAGTATTTTCATATGATAGTTTCAAAATTGTTATTAAGTCTGTGGCAAAATAAATTTACTTACTACAGAAAATTATTAGTGTACCATTCTGTTTGTCTTTAGCCTTATATACACACTCAAAACACTGCATACCAAAGTTGTTTGGGTTAGTTTTTTGACTTCTCCACCCTCTTCGGTATGGTTATTCATTTGTAAAACGGTCACCTTTGTTACTGCTTGTGTTTCATTGTGGCCTCCCTCACATCTTGGTATCTCGGTTGATTTTAAGTATGATTTATTTTTTGAGTTTGTGAAACATCATGGTTCTGAAATTCAAAGGTTTTCAAAAAGTTATAGTCAGAGAAGTGTCACTTTTCCTTCATCTTAGCAGTCTTCTCCCATTGCGTTGGTCTTCTGTTCTCTCTATCACATTCCCACCTGTCCTCCGTAGATACCCAATCTTGTTAGTTTCTGGTTTACCCCTTGGATTTTCTTTTCACAAATGAGAATATACATATTTTCTTATTCATATTTTCTAACATGAAGATCACATCATACAGAAATTTGGAAATCCCTCCACATCTGTTCATAGAAACCTTTTAAAATCCTTTTAACATGTATCGACTACTTTATGTGGATTATACCCCAGTTTATTCAATCACTCTTTAATGTATGAGCATTTAGATTGTTTCAAATATTTTGCAATTACAAACAATGCTATAATGAATAATTCTGTTAACTTTGTGGTTGTGTATTTTTATATAGTTATAGGAGTAATTTTAGGATAGATTCCTACCAGTGGAATTGCTTGGTCAAAAGATGAGAGCATATAATTTTTTGGCTATTGCAAATTGCTTCTACAGAAAGTTGTAGAAGCTAGCATTCCCACCAGTTCATCTTGTATGTCATTTTCCAGAAAATGGAATTTTCTAGGTGTCCCACTCTTGCTCTTTTGAATTAATTACAAAATTTTCTTTGGAAGCTTTTCATGTTCACATTTATATCTTTGGACTGAGCAAAGCTGAGCCTGCTGAGCTCATGTATACAGTAATAGCAATTTTCACTGGGGGAATATTGTGTCATACACATCTCTATACTTTGAAACATAGATATTACTCTAATCCATTCTTGGTCCTGATTTCTTGCAAGACCCTCTGTGGACAGGGTCTCGTCAGACTGTGGGACTCAGGTTACCCAATGGCTTCTTCTCACTGTGTCTCAGCATTCACACGTTATTCATGCAAGCCTAATAGCTCACACCTGAAATGTACTCTGTTGATTTTTTACTCAATTATATTACCAGATTTTGAACTATCTGCATTTTAAGATTGATTCATCATTACCTCCATGTATATCAGCCTGCATATTGTTTTTAATTATTCCATGTAATGAAGTCACACCAGGAAACATTCTTTGAAAAACCATGGCTTGTATTTTGTCTGATCTCTGCTGTATTGAGAGTAGCCTATGCACAACTGTAATCATACTATCTTTATCCAAAGCTTGATACTTTGAATATTTTGATAATTTTTGCAAAGTTAAAAGGAGTGAAAAGCCTTCCTGTAGTAATGCCTTAATTTTGTGTTTTCAAGTTGAATATCTAAATCACTGTAACTTATGTGATCATGATACAAAATATATAATCTCTTTAAGATACTAGTAAATGCATATGATAAATACTTCATTTTCATTCTCACCTTTAATAAAGAGTGGCTGGCTTCCACTATAGAGTTGGTTACTTCTTACTTGTTCCACTGGAAGCTTATATTGATTATTTGGCTTCTTATTGCTTCAGCAGAAGATGGCAAAAACACCTTTTATTTTTCTGTGATCATGACCCATTTCCTCCTAGAGCAGTGCTCTACAGGATCTGCTGGCAAATAAGAAGTGTAAACTAGAAACTAAAAAGATTGAGTACTATGGAAGTTGAGTGAGAATAGAGGAAGGGTCTGTCCAATTCTGTAGCATGCACTATGCTACCATAAAATAGAAGTCAACCAGAAAATGTGGTGGCACAAAGATGTTACAAGCTCCTCAGTTACAATAATGTGTTGCCTCTTTTTGCAGATCCCAAGTTGCCTACCTTCATTTACCTAGAGCTATAAAAGTTGACAATAAAGAAAGTGACAGAGTCTATTAGGCAGATATTTAAAGACAACGGTAATTTAAGATGGTGTCAGAAAAGAAATAACAATCCTAGAACATTAGTTTCTCTGAGCATCTGTTCCACCTCTACTGAAGCCTAACTCAACCCAGGAGGAATTAGAGTGCACAAAGGGACATGACATGCAGCCACCTAAGGCCAGGATTTCATCAGGACTTGTATCCTGCAGCTGGCTCAACTGGAGCCTATCTTGGGAATGGACAACTTAGAGAAAACTAATGAATGCTCATAAATCTTTATAAGTCCTAGTCTTACCCAGAGTAGAGATCTTCTAAAGTTGGGAAGGAGAGTGCTTCAATGAGAAATTTACAAGTCTATTCTCTTCTCTTTAGTCCTGAATTTGGCTGCACTGCTTTCTTCATTTTTTTATGCTGGAACTTTGGACTTTTACCTTACCTCTCCAAAGTCATGGGGCTTTCCAGATTTTCCAATTCTTTGCTTGAGATGCCAATAATCTGGACACCCTCCACCAGTAACACATTTGGCAAGTCACCCAGGAGGAGGTAAGCCCAAAGTTTGGAATTCATTTTCTCCTTTTTCTTTCTGCTCCGTACAAGGGTCTCTCTCTCTCTCTCTCTCTCTCTCTCTCTCTCTCTCTCTCTCTCTCTCTCTCTCTCTCTCTCTCTTCATGTCTTTTGTTTTCCAACTCAGAACACTTGGTGGGCAGCACCCAAACACAAAGGCAACTCCAGGTTTCTGGCTGTGGCCAGTGAAACTAAGGAGTTTCCATGTGGAAGCACTTAACCACCACTGCTGGGTTCACTTAAGGAACCAGAGTCTTCCTTTTTTTTTTCTCCTGTCTTTTTTTTTCAGTCTTTCATTGGCTGCTTCCTAGCAGCTCCTTGGATGTTGAGGGCAACTGACTGGGGGTTACTCCCCAGTGTTACCTGAAGGCCAAGGAGTCAATGGGATAATTTCTTTGCCTGGAAGGGGGAGGACTCCTTTTTTTTTTTAATCTTTTCCAGTTGTGGTCCCTTATCCCTACAGGTGGTAGAGCCTGGAGAAAATGCACATGTTTCAGGTGACTTAAACCTCTTTTTCTTATGCTAAATTCTTCCCTTCCCCTTCTCTACTGGCTAAGGACAAAAAAAAAAAAAAAAAAAAAAAAAAAGAAAGAAAAAAAGCCCACCCAACCTCTAATTCCTATGATTACTATGGCTATCCTTATAAAGCTCATAGTAGGCCACTGCATCTGGAGGGAAAACATGTACATGGCAATGGTGCCTGCCTAAGGTCAGAGACATCTGACACTCTAAAGTTGGACCCCACAGGGAACACCCTGGGGATTCCCCCAGACCTCAACCTCTCCAAAGGGGATGCACTATACGGAAGTTCTGAGGTCTAGTACTAAGACATCTTTAGAATTTTCTCTTGGATTTGCAATACTGTTTGGAGTCTGGATTTTACTGTTTAATGGGTAAGTGAGATGGCGTTGGATGTATCCGAACCTTTGTGCTGCTGTTCTAAGCAGGGGATCTGATTAACCTGTGACACTCTCTTTTGGTGCTGTTTGGCCCCAGTGATCTTTGGAGTCTAGGGAGGTTTGGCCTTTAGAAATCAAACTGCCATGGAAACTGCTGTACCCAAAATTTTGGTTCATAGCTGTTAGAAATAAACTTTCGGTGCTGTAAAAGAAATAGCACTCAAATATAAATTTTCTCAGCAAGGCAATTTATTTCTATAGAAGGATGCATCTCATTGATGGAGCAATGATGAGAGCACACCTGAACAAAGGAGGGGAAGGGTTTCTTATCTCTGATGCGGTAGCTGTACTGCTATGTTGTTCCCCTATTGGCTAGATTTGGACTAGACAGTCTAAGCTAATTGTGATTGGCTATTTAAAAGAGAGCAGGGTACGAGCTAGAGTACCCCTGGAAAAAGCAGTTTCAGCAGGAAAGACAGTTATGGAACAAGTGACTAAAGGTGACTCAGGTCAGGTCAGATGACCAAGGGTGACTCAGGATGGAGCAGGTGACCAGGATGAGTGAGAACTCTAAATATGTGGGTTAGGAGGGGGATGTGTGAGGGGAAGTGCGGTTTTGGCAAGAGGAATAGGTGCAGGTAACCAGGGGAACAGCTGTGAACTACTGATTAGAGCTGGCAGGAAGATTGTTGATTGAAACTAGGGGCAAGGAGACAAGTAAGTTAAACTTTAAAATGAAGAACAAAGAACAGGGAAACTGACATGTGGACATACTGATTTTTGAAAAAAAATTTAGAACTCAGTGTATTTAACAACAGCCTTCATTGGATTATCTATTCGGGAAAACAAAGTGAAACCAGCAAGTTTGTATTGCTAAGGTTCACAACTATTGGATCTTCATTTATGTGTGCGTATACATGTCTAGATATGTTTATTTGTATGTATATTTATTGTTGTATGTTGTGTCTAGCAAATTGGCTTATGAGTAAAAAAGCAAACATAAATTAAGTAAGTCAGTCTAAGCAATTTTCAAGTTCATGTGATTTAAATATTACTTTACTAAACAAGCTGGCTTTAAAATTATTTGTAGAATAAAAATAGAAATATCTTCAGAATTGTCAGCATACATATTCTCTGGATTTTATGTTTGTCTTTGCTCAATATTTTGAGATGTCAGGGTCTGGCATAGAAGCTTATAAAACTATAAGCACAGCTAATACAAGAAGATCTTGGTTTGTATACTTTCTTTTGATGAATTAGAGTAATTTATGAAAGGAAAATATCTTGGGCCCCCAAAATCACCAAGCTGAAGGGAAAATTCATGCTGGGAATGCTTGGGACAAATGTTCCTCCTATTCTATTTAAAGTCATTCCTCTGCTCACTAAGATAAATGCACATCTGATTGCTTTCTTTGGAAAGGCTAATCAGAAACTCTAAAGAATAAACTCTTTGTTTTCTACCTCCCTGTCATCTGGAAGCCCCTACGCCTCCTCCCCACTTTCAGTTGTCCCACTTTTCTGGACTGAACCAATGTTCATTTTACATGTTGATTGATGTCTCATGTCTCGCTTATTAAAAGTGAAAGAATTGAGTACAATGAATAGGATAAATGTTTTAGGTAAACTTTTTGTGCAAATTAAAATCTTAAAAGTTATTTTTGATGCTCATTTAGTATATGGGTAATTTTCAATTAAGGTTGTGATATGGGGAAATCTGTTTCTAAAATTGTGGAATTGTTCTCACCTATAAATGCCTGTATATGATAGTTCAGCATTTCTTGCTTTTAGGATTTCACTAAAGTTTTAGGTTACTAAGGAAAAGAATTCTAGTTAACTCATAATTCTTTAAACAAAATGTGCCAGAAAAGGTTATCCTATTAGTGAGAAAAAAAAATTATTTTGTCTAATTCAAAAGTTATCCAAACGTTAGTTCAAATTATGGATTTAAAAAGGTTATGTATGAAACGATGTAGTGAGGCACCACTAAGTAGGGCAAAAAGATGTGGAAAAGTTTAAATAATAAAATATTCTTTAAAACCTGATAGAGAATTGTAGACATTTGGCTAATTAACATTTTCATAGTTAAAGCTCTTAGCCTTGATTAAGTTAAAGTAAGAAGTATTATAAACAAATGTATCAGTGGTTTGGTACTTTTTTGAAGATACAGTTAAATTTCTTATTTGTTTCTGTGAATAGTTATTGTGTTTCCTATGAATTTCTAGCAAGTCACCATTTGTTCCATTTATCTGGAATTCCCAGGCTACCTCTGTTGGGCCCACAGGAATTGATGGAACACACCAGCCTTCTAACCTTAAACTAACTTTTTGGATTTTAGGCTTCCTGATACTTTTAAGTGTGCTGAGTATATTCTCATAAATAGAATTTGAGTCATATTGTTTCTCTCTGCCTAATTTCTCCAAACTTTGTAAACTATTTGTGAATATTCTTAATTCACGGCAATGTGTTTGTCTGCATACAGTTGAACAGGGTTGCTAGGGCTGCTCAAGGAGAGAGAACTCAGAAACCTGACATGCTGGCAAAAGGGCAAGAATTTCTTACCAGTCAGACTCTAGCCTCTTTCTGTCTGTGCAAACTGGTTAAATGAAAGGTAAAAGTCACTGTTCATCTCCCCTGTTAAGTAATGATTAATAAAAAAGAGCTTTAATTAATTGATTTAATAATAATAAAAGCTTAAATCAAATATTTTGTCAAAAAAGTAAATAGTGCAATGCCTTTTATTTACTTTATGTGACCTGAGTAATCTTTGAGAAAGAAAGATGATTTTAAAGATTATTGGTAAAATACAAATGTCTTCAAAATGTAAACATGTGCTTTAAATTATGTTCAAATATTAGGTTTGCTAAATGCTTTAAGGTCATAAACTGCTTCTTTGGCTTTTGAAAATTGCCTGACTTGTCTGCTTAGCAACTAGGTAAGGACTGAGGACATGTGGAGTTGGCTGCTCCTAACTATGCTGGAAATATTCAAACCTTATCAGCACCTAGTACATAATTAACATAACTTACCATGTTTTACATTAAAATTAAAATGACTAAGAGTCACCATTATAAGGCATACTTGAGACTACTAAAATAGTTTTACATGCAAGGTGTGTAAGAAAATAGAACAAGAGAGAGAGAGAGAGAGAGTGTGTGTGTGTGTGTGTGTGTGTGTGTGTGTTTTAAAGGTTTTAAGGAGGCATGGAAAGGTAAATTCTTGCCTACGGTTAAGAATTGTTTTAAATTAGATAAGACAAACTAAAGGTTCAAACAAGTGGTGGGAGGTCTCTAAAAATTAATCTTTCAAAAAAATTATCCGTGTAAACATATTGACTAGATATGTTTTTTGTGTAAATCGAACATTTAACAGCCTTCCCGAAATCAAACTTCAGTTTCAACATTGTCTTTCCTGATGACTCGCTTTTTGGATGAATCAGGAGACCCCTGAATCATCCAGAAAAGAGGCAAACAGCATTATTTAAGATATTTAGGTACATAGGATTGCCAGAATTATGTTCGATCTTCCTTAGGTTATACTTTTGTGAATAATGCTAATATATGTCCCAAAATTATCTGAGATTTATAATATTCAAATGTCTAAGTGTATGCTATCAATTACAATTGTGGTTATGTTAAGTTATGGTAGACCACAGAAATAAGCAAATTTCCTTGTATAAAACTACTAACCTAAGTGGAACAAAAAATTAATTGAATAACCAGGTTTTGTTTTTCCTCTTGAAAATTTCTGTCACAAACATTCTTAACAGCATAGGTGTCCACCTCCTGAAGGTTAAGTTAAATCTTTTAACCATATTCACCTCCTCTCACCTAGAGACCATCAAGCTTCAGATGATCATGCAACAAACATTCCAGCCAGTTCCTGGTGAAGACACCACCCTTGGCCATCAGGAAACTACCCTGCCTCCACTAGACAGAAAAAGGCAAGAGTTCTGTATCCCCAATAGGTAGGGACTATGCCCCAAGCCAGCATGAAGCAGTTACAGAAGAAAGATCCTCGGTCCCTCCACCTCCCATAAATATTTATAAGGATTACATCTCTCAGGGAGAAAATGAGGCAGGAAAACATGATCTGGAGGAATGAAACATGAGGCCAAGTCACAATTCAGCTATGACAGGAAATATTATGTATGACAGGACTTACACAAAGTAAACAGTGGAAACCTCTAGAGGATATTTAAACCCCCAAAACTCTGTAACAGAACCCTGAGCCCCTATGCTTGGGCCCACTCCCACGCTGTGGAATATATTTCAGTTTCAGTAAATTTTTGCTGTGTTGCTTCCTATTTTTCTTGCTTTATCTGTGCATTTTGTCCAAATCTTTGTTCAAGATGCCAAGAACCTGGACACCCTCCACTAGGTTGAAGAACACAAAGCAGTCCAGTCCCTCAGAGAGAACAGGGTGGCAGATTCAGACAAGTGTGCATGCTCTTTCTGATTCAGTGAATCTTTTCTGCATGACTTCCTAAGATTATGTATTTTATACTGAGAACTCTAGAGATTGCGAATGCACTTAAAGATATGATATATTGGGGACCTACTGGAGGGTGGACTATGTACTTAACCCACACTTGAGCCTCTGTGCTGGCTTTTGTAATTGGAACTAAAGATAAATTGATGAAGAAGATGAAGCACCTGAGATCAAGAGGTGGTAGAGAGAAGTAAATAAACATTTTCAATTTCACAATTATATAAAAAGTTCAATGACAGGAGTAACAAGTTGGTGCCATGTCAACACAAAGAAGAGCATCTCACCTAGCCTCAGAAAGTCAGGAAGTAGGGCACCCTAAGGAGGAACAGGGCTTGGTAGACAAAGGAGAGGAGGTAAAGAAGCAGGGTTGTTTTAAGATGCCTGTGTCCCTTGCAAAAAGGCCCTTGGTCAACAGAATATGCCCAGCTTATAGAATTATAAGGAGTTCATTCAAGCTACAAGTCTTGATCACTAGACAGCCTTAAGATATTCCTAAAATGTTGAGTTGAAGAAAAAGTTTTCTTCTAAATACTCACTTTTATAAATGTGGAGAATTCAGAGACTAGTTGACAACCCAGGGAACTTTGTATTTAACCATATATTTAGGGATAAACTTTGAAATCTTGTTGAAAGGCCATAATAAAAACAAAATTAGGAGGCATGTCTTGTGCCCTTTCTAGCTGTCTTTCCAGTGAGAAGATGTTTCCTGTTGAGCAAACTTATGCTATTTCTAGTAATATTAATTACTTTCATCCTGTTGTGGGACCTCTCACATCCATGTATTATTATTTCAGTTTTTATACCTGTATTTATCCATGTTTGAATACATGATGAATTTACATAAAATGTTAAAGACATATGATACAGAGTTATCCTCTCATTTCTCACCTTAACTATTCAAGTTCATTCCTGATATGACCAGGAAACTAGTATATTTTTTATTTTTTCCGAGGGAGCTAAGAAGGTACATACATATTCATTAATTCCTAAAGTAAGTGATAGCAGCATACTTTCTGCATCTTTTTTTTTTTTACTAATGGTATATCTTGGATATTTTCTCATACTAGTACAAATAGACCTTTTTCATTTTAGTGACTATAGAATATTCCTTTGAAAGTATGTCCCAAAATTTGCCTCATCGGTAAGTGACAGATTTATATATATATATGTATTTACCAAATATAAATATATATTTACTAAATATAAATATTTATTTACTAATAAATAGATATTCAAATATTATATATAAATGTACATATATATTTAAATATTTATTTATATTTATATGTACAATACAAATACCCAATGTAGAACTGCTAGAAAAATGTACATGAATTTAAACTTTTGATATATAGTACCAACAGTTTGCACTCTCACTAGCTAATATGAGACAGTTTTCCCAAATCTGTGCCAGCTCAGTGTCCTGTTCTTCCATGCCCATGATAGAGTTGAAATAAGAACCTCACAGTTTTCCTTTGAAACATTTTTATTGTCAGTAAAATTAAACATTTTTATTCTCATATTTTTGTCTATTTAAGAAATATGGTATTAATAACATTCAAGCCAAGAGCCAAATCAGGAATGCAATCCCATTCACAATTGCCACAAAAAGAATAAAATACCTAAAAATACAGCTAACCAGGTAGGTGAAATTTATCTAAATGCGAATTATAAAATACTCCTGAAAGAAATCAGAGATGTCACTAGCAAATAGAAACACATTCCATGCTCATGAATAGGAGCACAGCTTGGTAAATAAAGGACACAGAATGAGGAAGCAGAACTGTTTAAAGAAGTCTGTGTCCCTTGTGAAAAGGCCTATAGTCAAGAGAATATGCCTATCTTGTAGAATTACAAGGAGTTCATTCGAGCTGCAAGTCTTGAGCACTAGATAGCTGAAACAAATTCCTAAAATGTTGAGTTGAACAAAAGTTCAATGCTATTCCTATCAAACTACCAATGACATTCTTCACATAATTAGAGAAAAACTATCTTAATATTCATATGGAACCATAAAAGAGCCCTAATAGCCAAAGCAATCCTAACTAAAAAGAACGAAGGGGGAAGCATCAAGTTACCAAACCTCAAACTATACTACATGGCTACAGTAACCAAAACAGCATGGTATTAGTATAAAAACAGACACATAGGTAAATGGAACACAAAAGTCCAGAAATAATGTTGTAAAGCTACAACCATCTATTCGTAGACAAAGCTGACAAAAACAAGCAATGGGGAAAGAACTCCCCATTTAATAGATAGTGCTGGGATTACTGGCTAGCTATATGCAGAATTTGAAACTGGATCCCCAGCTTATATCACATACAAAAATCAACTTAATATGCATTAAAGACTTAAATATACAACATTAAACTATAAAAATTCTGGAAAATAACCTAAGAAATACCCTTCTGGACATATGACTTAGCTAAGATTTCATGAGGAAGACAACAAAAGCAATTACAACAAAAACAAAAATTGACAAATGATATCTAATTAAATGAAAGAGCTTCTGCACATCAAAAGAAACTATTGGCTACATGTGGCTTCATGCCTAAATTCCAGTACTTTTGGAGGCTGAAGCAAGCAGATTGCTTGAGTTCAGTAGTTCAAGACCAGTTTGGGCAAGATGGCAAAACACATTTCTACAAAAAAGTACAAAAAATTAACTCTGTGTGATGGTAAGCACCTGTAGTTGACCTAGTAACTTGGGGGGCTGAGGTGAGAGAACTGCTTGAGCCTGGGAGATTAAGACTGCAATGCACCATGTTTGTGCCACTGTACTCCAGCCTGGGTGGTAAAGTGCGACCCTATTTCAAAAAACAAAAAGAAAGTAAAACAAAACTATCAACAAAGTAACAAACAACCTATAAAAGGGGAGAAAATACTTGCTAACTGTGCATCCAACTAAGATCTAATACCCAGAGTCTATGAGAAATTTCAACAAATTTACAAGCAAAAACAACCCCATTATAAAGAAAGTGGGCAAAGAACATGAACAGACAGATTTCAAAATAAGACATATATGCATTTAAGAAGCATATAAAAATGCTCAACATCACTAATCTCTATAGAAATGCAAATCAAAAACCACAATGTGATACCATCTTACACCAGTCAGAATGGCTATTATTAAAAAGTCAAAAAATAACAGATGATGGTAAGATTGCAGAGAAAATGGAACATATACACTGTTGGTGGGAGTGTAAATTAGTTCAGCCACTATGGAAAGCAGCTTGGTGATTCCTCAAAGAACTTATAATTACCATTTGACTCAGCAATCCCATTACTCCCATAGGAATGTATACTCCCATGGAAATATAAATTATTGGACCGTAAAGGCACATGCATGTGTATGTTCATTCCAGCACTATTCACAATAGCAAAGATATGGAATCAACCTAAATGCCCATTAACAGTAGGCTGGATAACAAAAATGTGGTATATACAAACACCATTGAATACTATGCAGCCATAAAAAATGAGATCATGCCCTTTGTAGCAACATGGAAGTCATTATCATAAGTGAACTAACACAGTAACAGAATCCCAAATACTGCATGTTCTCACTCCTAAATGGAAGCCAAACAAAGAGAACACATAAATTCTAAGAGAAGAATAGGAGACACCGGTATCTACATGAGGGTGAAGGTTGGGAGGAGAGAGAGAATCAGAAAAAAACCCTGTTGGGTACTATGCTTAATACTTGTGTTTTAAAATTGTCTGCACACCAAACCTCTATGACATGCAGTTTACCTTTGTAACAAACCTGCACATGTATCCCTGAATCTAAAAGTTAAAACAAAATTTAAAAATTGTGGCGTTTGTTGCTCCCTTCTCATTAATTTGCAAGAGTTAATTATAACTGAAATTATTTCTGTAAATATAATATAAATTGCAAGTTATTAATGGCTTCTTAATCTTACCGGTTGCCTTTTTGCTTTACTTAAACCTTTTCTAGCAATAATGCCACTACTTCTGACTTGTTTTTCAGTTGTTTTTTTGTTTGTTTGTTTGTTTGTTTTTGTTTTTTGTTTTGAGATGGAGTTTTGCTCTTGTCACCCAGGCTGGAGTGCAATGGCGCGATCTCGGCTCACAGCAACTTCCACCTCCTGGGTTCAGGCAATTCTCCCGCCTCAGCCCTGAGCAGCTGGGATTAAGGCTTGCGCCACCATGCCCAGCTAATTTTTTTTGTATTTTTAGTAGAGACGGGGTTTCACCATGTTGACCAGGATGGTCTCGATCTCTTGACCTCGTGATCCACCCGCCTCGGCCTCCCAAAGTGCTGGGATTACAGGCATGAGCCACAGCGCTCGGCCTTTGTTTCCCAGTTTTAAAAATTGTTAGTTCAATCAAAATTAAGTTTGTTTTTGTGGATGTTAGACCCTGATATTCTTTGATAATCACTTTTTAATTTTAAACTTTTCTTGCATGAAACTTCTATAACACATATACTTACAAAATGATCAATAGTGTTATGTTATTAAAATAAAATAAACCTCATGTTATATTTTCTTACCAGGAATATTCAGGCTCTTAAAACTGTGAGCCAAGGTATTTCATCCCTACTCCCAATAGCTTAGCAGCCCCAGGTAGAGCTGCAATCATCACATTGCCAACTGTGTCAAAAATCTTTGAAAACACTGAGGGTTCTTCATTTTTGGCTGTTTCAATCTTTTCTTTCAGTCGATTAATCTCTTTATTTAACTCCTCAGATTTCTTTTCAAATCCTTCAATTAACATTTCTTCTTGTTCCTATAAAAGGGGAATAGTCCACGTTTGAAAATCCCCAATTTTCTGCAGGGAGTGAGAGTTTTGTGTTTAACAAATTCAACAGTTAAGCATATGTGTCTATTTCTCTGTTATCTTAGAAAACTTTTTGATGAGTTTAACATTTCCACGTGGTTGACTATATATAATAGTGGGAGTCTACATGGTTTATACCTTTGTGACATTCCTTAAGCAGTATCTCGCTGGAGGTGGGAAGAAATTTTGTTCCAGCACGAAGAATGCCCTTTGAGAGGGAATGCAGGTTTAACTCTCATTAATTCTAATTTCCACTGATGTAGCATGGCCATGCTCATCTAGCAAATAATAGGGACTGCTGACCCTGTATGTATTGGTTGTCAAGCTCCAGGTTGGGACAAGGAATGTATTTTACTCTAGCTGTATAGGATGAATCAGGCAGATACAGAAACAAATGGAGCAATTACTGATCTTTCAATATCATGTCTTATCAAGCCAAATCAGAAACTTTCATCCAGATTGATCTATTTCAGGTATTTGATGGTTGTGCCCCAAACCCCAAAGACTGTTGGACTCAGGTCCTATTTAATTGGGGGACAGTGAGACCATCCTATAATCACCACATACAGCAGCCTGATACCCTGGGGGATGTCATGAATACTCTCCAAAGTCTAACATGAAGATGCTGGAATCTTGTAGACTTTCAGGCTTCAGTACAATTCAGATGTATTTGAGATTTTGGTGAAACATACAACTTTTGTGTTTCCTTCTGGGATCATCACTGTGCCTAAAATTTTGGTCCTTCCTTTCTTAAAGAAGCAGAGCATTGTCCCTCAAGCACTGCCATGCTTCATTGAGACTCACCTTCAGCTTGTGTTCCAGCATCCTTTCATGCTCTCTGCGGAGGTTTTCCCTTTCCCTCTCCATCTTCTTCTCTAGTTGGGCTATGTTTTCCTGGAAGCTTCTCTGTTGAGCCTCCATTATTTGCTGCTGCTCCTCCTGTTTTTGTCTTAACAACTCCTGTTCCTTCTCAGCTGCCTCCCTCATGGACCGCTCCGCTATTCCACAAAGGTTTTAGAGAGGGAAAAAAGTAACAGTTATGCCTGAGTTTTACCCTCCCGAGCTCAGATCAAACTGACTTAGAGAAAAGCACAAAAGTGAGGGATTGGGAATCTCTGAATTCTCCACACTAGCTATGTCTGGAAGAGAATGTTGAATAATGTGATGTGAAGACACTGCCTGGAGGTTCAACCCCAATCTCCTTGATATTTTGGAATTTAGCATAGTATATGTTCCATAGTAGGAAGAAGCTCCTTCAACTATAGTAAGAGAAAGCAAATTCCAAGTATACAATAATTTTTTAACTATAGCAACTATGCTATACATTTGGTATGCAGAAGTTATTAATATTTTAACTGAATGTTTATGACTTTTGAAGCTCCTTGTATCTGGAATATCTTTCAGCATGATCAGCAAGAAGACACTGCAGGAAACTACCAACCCCTCTGAGAGCCCTGCCCCTGTACCTGCTATGGCCTTCTCTCCAGCAGTGAGGGCTCTGTCTGACTTCAGGATGGATTCCTCTATAACCACCTGTGACTGCAGGAAATCCCAGAGGACCTTGTTTGCCTGAGGAGCCAAGAAAAAACAAAGACTTGTCAGGCAGCAAAGATCTCAACTTATAATGACAAAATTATTGTTCAATAAAGTCAAAAATCTAACTTTGTAAACTTTACATAATTCTTAAGATCCCACAGTTATTTCTTTTCTTCCACAGCCACAACAAAAAGTCCAAGCTCTTTCTTAAGACATAAAAACCATGTGCAGCAGCCTCCCTCCTACCTGTCCAGCTTCCTTTCCCAGGGATGCTGCTAACCACTCACCCTAGGATACAGACACTTGTGGAAACATCAATGAACCTGCAGGAATTTAGACATAAATTCCTGACAACATAAATGGGCAGTTCTGCAAACACACATTCTCAGTTGTTTGCAGTATTGCACAATCTTTTTCTTCTGTTTGGAAGCTGTGCTACATTTTCATGACTAGGATAACCTTTATGGATACGTCAACTACCATTCCCAGTCACTCTTCCTGGAAGCTTTTTCAGGGTGCATTCTGAGTTTTGTTTCTTACTTTATTGAGGAATGATTTACAAATGGAAACTGTGTATATTTAAGTTGTACAGCATGATGTTTTGATATATGTGAAATGATTACTGCAGCCAAGCCAATTAACCTATCTAACATCTCATAGAGTTTTCTTTTGTTGAGAACACTTGAGATCTACTCTCTTAGCAAATTCCAAGTATAATTCTTTTTTTAGCTATAGTCACTATGCTGTACTTAGGTATCCAGAAAGTGTTTATTATAACCAAGTATTAGTTACTTTCAATCATTATGTCCTCTTTCCCCCACCTCTCTGACCTTGATAACCTCCATTCAGCTCTCTGTTAACATGAGTTCAGCATTTTTTTCTCATTCACATAAACATGAGTCACTTCATAATTGTCTTTCTGAGTCTGGTTTCTTTCACTAAGTCTAAATTCCTGCAGGTTCATTGATGTTTCCACAAGTGTCAGGATTTCCTTCTTTTTAAGGCTGAATAATATTTTATTATATATGTGTGTTTGTGTGTGCCACAGTTTTACATGTATTTATCTGTGGATAAACAAAAGTTGTTTTTATGGAGAAATAGGTGAGGGAAAATGTGGGGTAGGGAAGTTAGGGAGGGATAACATGGGGAGAAATGCCAGATATAGACAACGGGGGGATGGAGGCAGCAAACCACATTGCCATGAATGTACCTATGCAACAATCCTGCATGTTCTGCGAATGTGCCCCAGAACCTAAAGTGCAATTATATCTATATATATATGTATAATATATATATATACATATAAATATAAAGGTGTTTTATATCTTGCTATTATGAATAATGCTGGAATGAATAGAAGTACAAATCTCTCTTCAGGATTGTGATTTTATTTCTTTTGGAAATATACCACAAGTCCGCCAAAAGCTGTTAAAACTAAGTTGACTAAAGTTGCAGGATGCAAATTTAACATACAAAATCAGTTGCATTTCCATATACTAATAAAATATTATATGAAAATTAAGAAAATTACATTTATAACAACGTAAGACATAAAATACTTATAAATAAATTTAACCAACGAGGTGAAAGATGTGTACACTGCAAACTATAAAATGTTTAAGAAGTTAAATAAAATATAAAATAAATAGATATCCCATGTTCATTAATTGGAAGAAATATAATATTGTTGAGATGTCCATACTACCCCAAATTATCTATAGATTTAATGCAACCTCTATCAAATTTCCAGTGAATTTTTCAAAGAAATAAGAAAACCAATTCTTAAATTTATATAGAAACAAAAAATATCCTGAATAGTTACAGCCATCTTGAGTGACCAAAACAAAGTTGGAGGTATTGAATTACCTTATTTCATAATCTGCTACAAAGCTACAGTAATCAACTAGCATAGAATTGGCATAAAAACAGATAAACAAACCAAGTGATCAGAACAGACAGCCAGGGAGGAAATTTACATATATATGATCAAATAATTTTCAGCAAATGTGACACGAGTACACATAAAGGAAGGATAATCTCTTTGACAAATGGTGCATGGAAATCTGGATATTCAAAATAATAAAACTGGAGCCTTATCTTACACTTTACAGAAAAATCAACTAAAAACAGATTAAAGATTTAACCCTAAGACCAGATTCCATAAAACTCCAAGAAGAAAACAGAGGCAAAATGCTTCTTGATATTAGCTTGGCAGCAGCTTTTTGAATCTGACATCAAAAGCACAGACAACAAGTGCAAAAATAAGTAGGACTACATGAAATTAAAAATTTCTGCAGAGCAAAGAAAACAATAAAATGTAAAAGAATTTTCTTCCATACAGAATGAAAGAAAACACTTGCAAATCTGATAAGGGGTTAATATCTAAAATGCAATAGGAAGTCATATAACTAAATAGCAAAATAAACCAATAAACCTGTTAAAAATGAGCAAGGAACCTAAATAGACATTTGTGAAAAGAAGACCTGGACAATAGGTATGCGAAAGCATGGGCAGCATCACTAATCATCAGGGAAATGCAAATCGAAACCACAGTGACATTTTATCTCACACATTTTAGAATGATCATTATCCAAAAGTCAAAAGATACCAAATGTTGGCAAAGATATGGAGAAAAGGGAATTCTTAGAAACTGTTGGTAGGAACGTAAGTTGGTATAGTCCTCATGGAACATAGGACAAAAATTTCCTCAAAATTTCCAATGGCTGTCAAGTACATAGGTCAGCCCTGTCAGCTCCATCTCTTGCTGGCCGCATTGTCTTAGGCACCTTATTAACCTCTCTGTGCAGTACATTTCTCAACTGGCTCTGCGGAAGACAGTGGTACCTAATTTACATTATTCTGAGAATCAAACAGATAATCCAACAAAATCACTTCCTCTGACATAGGAAGTAAATGCTCAGTGTGTGTGAACCATTCTGTTGATCATCATCATCATCATATTAGTACATACCAATATGATAACCATAATGGTACCATAGCCAGTCGAGTATTAATTTGTTCATCTCAGGTAAGACAATATGCTTCAGAAAACAAAGTTGTTTGCTTCATAAGGTATCCTCTGTACTTAGCACAAAAACTATCCCCTTAATAAATATAAGAAGTGAGTTGTTTCATCTGGATTCCTGATGTTAAATCCTTTTGGAGAAGAAATGTTTCTTTAAGAGTATCTAACTAATTGCAGATTTAAATACTAAAAATGCCAAGATAGCATCATGTTCTGCTTCCTCTCCACATGCAGTGCTATGTTCTTAGATTTTCAGGAGGGGCAACAAAGACCCTCTGATTAGCCTCTGTTATTCATCGCCCACTCCCCTTATTCCTCACCTTAACTCCTTTGCAGGGCACTAGCTTATAGTTCTGCTCAACCTGTTTCTTTTCTTCTAAGTAGAGATTGTGCCCTCCAGGAACAGAGAAAATTCCTCTCAAAATGCTTTCCGTCAGGTGCTCTGAAAGCCGCTTAAGCTCAGCCTGGCAATATTTGACAGATGCCTCTTCATTCTGCAGCACAAAGTCTTCCTTCTTTTTCTCTATGGTGTCCTGCCAGAGAAAGGTAGGGAACAACAGGAGAAAGAAGGTGTTAGAAGGGAAGGTCCAAATGTGATCCTCTTGGAAGGAGTAGTCTGAAGGCCTCAGAGTGAACTGGAGTATGGTGTAGACCAAGAGTCAGACGATTTGTTTTGTTCCCAACTATCTGATCATTTATCTGTGTGACCTATGGAAAGCCCCTTAACTCCCCAGGGCTCAGGCACAATATCTGCAAATTTGTGTAGTTAGAGGTCACAAACTCTATAGTTCTTTCAGTTATAGTATGATTAACAGGGACCAAACCTCCCGACCATGAGCAATAAAAAGTTGAATTTTGGCTGGAAGAAAAATTTCCCCAGAAAACATAGGTTGCTATATATAAAAATATTGGCATGGCAAATCAACTCCCCAGTAATGAATTAAGTATATTCTGATGAGAAAAATGAACCAGCTGTGTCTTCCTTCAATAAGAGTTTGAATATGTGAGGATACAGGAAGAGAATTTTCTTTTGCTTATATTTGTAAGGTACAGTCCAGTTGGATTTTATCATTATGAATTAAGAGATTATTGTTTCTTTTAGGTTAGTCTGAGACAGACCGAAAGACAAACTTCCAGTACACATGACTATGGTAAATAGATTTAAGATGTCCCATAAGATTCCTCACTCCTCGGTATCCACACCTGCATAGTTCCTGGGCCTATAAATGTGAATAACCCTGTGATTAGATTATGTTATGTAGGAAAAGATGACGTTAAGAAATGGAGTGTGCCCTGTTGGGCATGACCTAATCACATAAGCCCCTTAAAAGTGGTTTTCTCTAGCTGGTGTGAGAAGAGGAATTCAGGGCAATTAGAAACAGAAGGATTTGATGCATCATTGCGGACTTGAAGATGGATGGGCTTACCCAGAGCCGCTAGATGAAATCTAAGCCCATTTAACACTGTGTTCAGCCTGTGGCACACTGAACAGAGTACCCAGACACCCTGACAAGGACTTCTGACCTACAGAACTATGATCTAATAACGTGTGTTGTTTTATACTGCTAAACTCATGATAATTTATTTTGCAGGAATAGAAAAATAAAGTGACCATCCTCTAGAAGTGTGGCCTCTAGCCCATAGAGCCCTATTATTCACAAGAAACCATATTCTTTCCACAATGGTAAGGAGATGAACCATGGGGTCAAAAAGGTGGACTTTACGCATTATTTCAGAAGAGCTGAAATCAGAAAGGATAAATGCTAAAAGTACCACAAGCTTCCCCTGGAATTCCTGGTTTTCATCCTTGAAGGAGTGCTCCAGGAATACTGCAATTGCTTCCCTCTCACAGGCCGCGTGCACATCCAGCAGCTCCTGGAGTGTGTCTGTGGGGAACCTCACTCTCTGGGCCATCTGCTGGCTGTAGTGGTCGGCTGCCCTCTGCACAGCAGCTGAGTTCTCAAGCTGGGCCAGAGTTGTCACTGCGTTCTCCAGACAAGGCACTGCTCCACTGTGGATGGTGTCTACATAGGTCACCACCAGAGTCCCCAGCCCTGAATCACATATATTTAAGGAAAATTTATAGTTCTCACTCATCATTTATACAAGTGTTAAAAATCAGCATTCTAAAAATTATTAAAATTCTAATTATCTTGTTGTTTCTTCCCCCCCTCTTTATTCTTTCTCTCCTTCTTTTTCATCTTCCTCTAGGAGTTTCTTGAGGAATTCATAATAACATCCCTATTTTTCCTATTTTCTGTTTTATATGGCTCTTGGATTCACATTACAAAATTAAATTACTTATTGCAAGCAACATGTCTTCGTGTTTTATGGAAAAGTACATTTCTATTTAAATGCCATATAAATGAGTTTGTTAGGCAGGGAAGCTAAGTTATATAATTTGTGAGTCTTACTTCCAAATAAAAATGCAAGTCCCCTCATTTCATTAGATATTCTTTACAAGGGAACTTGCATTTTTATTTGGAGACAGCAACATAGACTATTGAATCAAGCATGGACCCATCTCACCATGAGGAGTGGATGACTCCACAGGTTTCATGCCATTAAGCCAGCCCCATACTTCATATAACATTTAAATTTGTTTCTCTAACTCTCAATGAGCTTCCATGGAACTCATGGCCTGACGTTGGTTTCCTGACTAATGTAAATTTATAAAATATATTATATATCCTCACTGAGAAACACTAACCCTATAGGACTTCTCCTCATCATGTAGATTTCTCTCCTCAGAAGTTTGTGTTTATGCCATTAATGTATTAATTTTGTGAGATATATTAGGCCTCAAGAAATTCTGTATGAGTAAACCTTAATTAAGAAACATTCATTTCTATGTGTGGCATGGTCTGCCTGCATTCCTATACAGAAGTAAACAATATTATTGACAAACTTGCAGAATCACGACAGCTTCAACACACCCTGGACCACAGACATGCTTTGCCACAAAGAAGACTCACGGTTTCCAGTGACAATGATTCCCTCTCTCAGAGTCTTGGGCTTTGCATGGGTGAAGATATAAGAACAGAAGTTTTCTGATTGCCTCAGGAAAAGCCGTTCCAGATTTTCTTCTGGCAACTTGTCCATATGAATTAAATATCGTTTGTCATTTGTAGGCCGGTCAAAGACAAAGCACTTCCGTTTTGGAAAGAAATGCCTGATACACTCTCTAGACATGTTAGAATTTTGAAGTTTGGGATTAGTGCCTGTGGAATTATAAAGAAGAATGCTCATTGAAGAGACAGCCTGCAGTCGAGGGGCCTGTCTGCATCCCCACAGCTCCTCTGCCTTGTAAATTTTGTTGTATGGAATCACACAAAACAGCCTTGTGCTAATCCAACCAAGGCATGGAAAATCCATTTTTGTACAGGACTGAGAGTCAGGAAAGAACTGGAGAGGAAGGGAAGACATCTATCGCAAGATGAAGAAACTTATGACTGGTTTCCTTGGCCTTTGTATGGTAGCTGGTAGACTATTTATTAAATGTTTTTGAATGATTAACTAAAGAAAAGATCTCTCAGAAATATTTTACTGATATTGCAGTCCTGTGTCAGAAGTGAAACATGGGCCCTAAATTGAAGTAACGGTAGAAAAAAGGATAAGATGTTGCTAAGAAAAACATCATGAAGAAGGTGAATGATCACCAAGACAGTAATAAAAGTAAAAAATATTTGAAAATCAGAACCCCAAATTATAAACACCGTAAATATGTTTAGACACTTCTTTATCTGAACAGTCTAAAGTTAAGCCAGATGTAACTTGGAGACCTCGCACTTTTCAATGTCAGATTATATTAGGTCTGACATTGTCTTGCAGAGGGATTCTGGGGCATTTATAGATTATTCAAAATAAACTTTTGATGAAAGGATGAATACTGAACAAAGATGGATATTGATTGTAGGTGCCAACCGGCATCCACTCTGCTAAATACCACCTGTTTAACAAGTGTATAATAGACGATCTATTGTGTGAGTCTGTAGAATGAAGTAGGTGATGTTATGAAAACAGTGAAATGAAGCGGTACTGGAAGCATATGTCAGTGTATTTTTCTAATTGCCTGAATCATTTACTGTATAAATCTCATTTTTCTCTAAAGTATGTAACTACTCAGGCTAATAAAATAGACAGAGTGAAACATATTTCCAAAATTAGATCATTAGACTTCTTGTGATTCTGTGTTTAACAACTTCCAAATTATTAATTTTTTCCAAATAGAATAAAAGGAGCACTTAAAGTTAATAAATAACACAAATATATGAGTCTTGGGATGTGATAATATTAATTATAATCCTCAATGTATTTTTCATGGTACTTATTGGTCTAAAATCGTTTGACAGAATTTTAAGTTTTAAATTTCTTTAATGAATTTAAACTTCAGCCTCTGGGAAATTTCAAGTAAAAATAACCACAAGAATCATAATCACTTGTCAATCACCAACCACCATGAGCATGGGCCTCAATCCAGTCTAATATGAACATTTGCGTCAGGTGCTGAATGGCAGGTCTTAGTTGATCCCACCCACTACTGGACCTTCCCCCATCCAGGCCATGCTCTGATACCTGGAATCAGCTTCAAGGCATTCTCCAGGTACTCGTCTTCTGTGATGGGGTGTCCATCTAACTTCAGCTCCAGGGTAAAATCTCGAACAGTCCAAATAAAGTCTGGAAAGAAACTCACAAACTCGCTGGAGTCCTCAACTTCATCAGTCCTGGGGCAGGATTTTGCCCTGATTAACTCTGTTAATTCAGTCACGTAGCTGGGATCTTAGCTAAGGAGTAACACCCTACATCATTATTTCAACATCTCACTTAGAAACAAGTTTGATAAACATTCCCTTTTGTACTGTGTCTCTTCTTACTCAACCAGGACAACTGGGTCACAGCAAAGAAGACACAGTTTCAGTTTCCATTTCCCTAAACTCCATAAAACCTGGCTCTTCACTTCCCGGAAGGATACTGCAGCTGCTCCAGAGCCTGGTGGTTGATGGTGCTCATGCTGTTGTAGACAAAGCAGCTGCTTAGAAGCACAGCCAGGGTAAAGATCCACGAGTCATTCTTTGGGTTACCCTAGAAAGAATATAGCGCAAAGGACTTGGAGTATTCTCTTCATTCATTCATTTGGTTGTTCATTAGCTATTTCAGCTGTACAACAGTTGAAAACTAGGATGAATAAATTTTGAAGGCAATGTTAAATTCAAACTTCATATTTAGATTTTACATTAATCCTTCTCAAGCTGGAAGTTCATTTAGCTACTAACAGAAAGGAATGACATTGTGATTAAAATTTCAATAAAGTGCCTAGAATATAATAGGCGTCAAGCAATCAGCAAGCAATTATTCCAGTGCATTTTGTTCTCACTCATGGCATATTAAGGTCTCAAATGCTATTCAGTTAAGTTAAAAAACTATTCATTGTGCTTCTGACAAAATGCAGACCCGTATTTGGTTTTGTGGCTATAAAACATGACAGTCCCTGCCCTCAAGAAGATGACTTTCTGGAGCAACAGATATACGTGTCAATATACAAATTCAATCAGAAGAATAATCGCTGCTAGGGGAGTAAAACCCAAAGTTATAAAGTATAAGAAAGAAAGAAAGGAGGAGGAGGTACATAAATGTGAAGTTACTCTGTGGATTCAGGAGCGAGAAGTGATCATGTGTGACAGGCACATGCTTGCAGCAGTTTGAAAATAGCTGCACTTCAAGAGTTGATAGAGTGTGGACTTATGAAGAAGAAGGAATAACACAGATGGAAAGATCAATAGAAGCCAAGTCAGAATTGTCAGAGCATGGTCATAAAAAGGTATTACACGTTATTTCTCTTGCTTGAAGCAGTAAGTATGCATGCTGGAGTGGAAGAGGGGGCTGGAAACAAGATTCATGGTAAGACACGAAAGGACTTTGTGTGTGTGTGAACTTCTTTTTTGTATTACACTTTAAGTTCTGGAGTACATGCACAGAACATGCAGGTTTGTTAGATGGGTATACGGGTGCCATGGTGATTTGCTGCACCCACTACTCCCTCATCTACATTAGCTATTTCTCTTAATGTTATCCCTCCCCTATATCCCCACCCCCTGCTATTTCTCCCCTAGCTCCCCACCACCCAACAGACCCCAGTATATGATGTTCACATCCCTGTGTCCATGTGTTCTCAAACATGTGGTGTTTGGTTTTCTGTTCTTGTGTCAGTTTGCTGAGAATGATCATGTCCTTGCAAAGGACATGAACTCATCCTTTTTTATGGCTGCATAGTATTCCATGGTGTATATGTGCCACATTTTCTTTATCCAGTCTATCATTGATGGGCATTTGGGTTGGGTCCAAGTCTTTGCTATTGTGAACAGTGCCACAATAAAGATATGTGTGCATGTGTTTTTATAGTAGAACGATTTATAACCCTTTGGGTGTATACCCAGTAATGGGATTGCTGGGTCAAATGATATTTCTATTTCTAGATCCTTGAGGAATCGCCACAGTGTCTTCCACAATGGTTGAACTAGATTAGATGGTACCCAAATCACATCACAAGTTCCAAGGTCAGTGAGTAGTTCTGCTGCTGCCATCAGTTAACATTTCGATATGTTCTGATCTTTTGACAAATGCAATTAGATAAAAAGGAGTTCATGAAAACTACAGTATATTAAGAATAAATGTTTCACTTTGGTATTATACTAAGAGAGTAATTCAGATTATCTCACTTACAATATTCTTTGTGGGTCTAATTCATGCTGTTAAAGAAGTCCGTGCAGAATTCATCTCCAAAGTTCAGGGAGTTGGACCAAAATGTTAAGGATAAAATTAATGCTTTTCTGAAAATTACTGAAATAGACTCCTTCAGTAAAACCCTATTTTTACATGGTCCCCTCCTCCAACTCCGCATGTCTTAAATAGTAGATCCCATCAGTCCCATGGGTTATAGCTTTCTCCAAGAAGCTCTCTCTTAGTTGAATGACTGAACTAGTTTCTCACTTTTTGCATCTGTGAAACTCTGTACTGATCACACCCCATATTTCTCGTCTTCACAACTAGGCTCTTGGCCTTTACCTTGTTTAATGTCATACCTGTAGAACTCAGTACAGAGCCCTAGAATTCATCTCTTTACTATATATTTCTTAAATTATATCTTTCAACCCAGTGTTAAATAAGATCTATTCTTATATATGCCTCAGTATTTGAAATTAATAAGGAAGTTTTAGAAAACAGAATTTAGCTTCATTATTCGATTAGATTCGAGTTTACAGAAATATGTACAGAAGTTGAATGGAGATGAAAAATTAAAAGACGAGAGAACAACCATGAGCAGTGATTCTCCACCTTACCTTTTCCACATCGCCCAGGCCCTCAGTGTCCAGAAGGACCAGGGTGTGGTCTGGCTTGGAAGGGTGGGGCACACACCACATCCAGATGCCCTTGGTTTCAGACCGCACAGTGGATCCCAGAGGGAAGCCTGTGGGGAAGAGGAAAAATAACAAACAGTAACAGTGGATAGACCAGGATGTCCCAAGCTTACATTGGTTAAACTTGTAGGAATGTTTAAGTTGCTGGCAGGGGGAACAGCTGTTTCCATCTCAGCCAGGACAACTAATCCAACCTTTACATGTATTAAGAATTTTCTCAAACTTGTTTTCTTTCTTAAACTTGTTTAGTAGACAGAGGTTCAGTCCCCAATGGTGCCGAGCTGCTGAGCCAAAGAGGAAGTAGGACATTAGGGGGAAGAAATAGCTGCATGGTCTTTAAAAACAGGAGCACCTAACAGAGTCATAGGCAGTTGGTGTTAAAAGTCAGTAAGAACCAAAAGAGAAAACTGGTATCAAAAAAATTTTTTTAAAGCCTTCAAAAAATTAGAAATGAAAATTGCAACTAATATGTGAAAAGGTCCTTATTCACAGTGAAAGAAATAACATGTGAAATAAATAACATGTAACAATACATTCAACATGTCAGTACAAATTAAAAGGCTTTATGTTATGGAATTTCTTGCAGGATGTAAAATTCTCAATCACTGCCAATAAGCATCTAAATTGCATTTATATTTTGAAAAGCTGGCCAGGCATAGTGGCTTACGCCTGTAATCCCAGCACTTTGGGAGGCCGAGGCGGGTGCATCACGAGGTCAAGAGATCGAGAACATCCTGGCCAACATGGTGAAACCCTGTCTCTACTAAAAAATACAAAAATTAGCTGGGCATGGTGGCACCCACCCCAGCTACTCGGAAGGCTGAGGCAGGACACTCCCTTGCTTGAACCTGGGAGCAGAGGTTGCAGTGAGTCAAGATTGTGCCACTGCACTCCAGCCTAGTGCCTGGTGACAGAGCGAGACTGTCTCAAAAAAAAATTTTTTTTTAAAGCTATTTGACTTTATCTAGAAATTTTACCTACTCTTTGATTCAGAAATTCCACTTCTGAGCATATTACACAAGGGAAGTTTTAATATATAAATATAAATGTATAAATATATAAATAGAGTATTAATAATACTCTATTATTTCTATATTACATTATTATATTATATAGAGTATTTATAATAATATTCTGTTATTTATATAATTATATATTTATATCTATATATTAAATATATAGAGATATAGATATATAGATATAGATAAATAAATATACATATAATATTAATAATACTCTATTATTTATATATTCATTAATGACAATATTCATTAATATTCTATTAATATTCATTAATGGCAATGAATATGGTTGTCATTAATACTCTATTATTTATATCCTCTATTATTAATAATATACAATATATATAATATATATCTTCTATTATTAATATTATTATTAATAGAGGATATAAATAATAGAGTATTAACGACAACCTTATTCATTAAAGATAAAAACTGGAAAAATACCAATGTTCAACAGGATATAAACATAAGTAACAGAGTATTAATGGATATAAATAATAGAGTATAAATGACAGTCTTAAAGATAAAAACTGGAAAAATATCAATGTTCAACAACAAATAGATATATTGTCCTTAGGTAGTGGCATACTGTCTGAGGGTATAAAAAATGGGTACACATGGTAACTGGAGAAACCTTATGCACTTCTTATTGAGCAAAGGAACAAGACATCCAAGAATACACACAATATAAATTTCTTTATGTAAAGTTTAAAAGCAGACCAAACTAAACTATTTTTCAGAATGCATATATATTACACAGAAACGTTTTTTAAAACCAAGAGTCAAAGAAATGTGCCCTGAAAACAAAAGTATTGGTGAGCTCTAAAGAAGGGATGACAGTGTGTGATTTTTGGATGTTTACGAACGTTTTACATCTTGATCTGAAGAGTGATTACCCACGTATTCACTTTATTAACTTCGCTGTACAAGTATGCTGTGCATACTCTTCTCTGTGTGTCATAGTTCACATATTAGAAAGACTAAATAGAAGGGAGTATAATTTATCAAAGTTCTGCTATGAAATGAAGCAAGAAATTGGATGGTAGCCCAATTTAAATAGAGGATATGCAAGAATTATACTGCCTGTCCTTCTTATTTATTTTTAAAACAGGGTCTATTACACTATATTTGTGTGCTATTTGAAGTGGCCAGGTACCCTACCCAAAAGTGATGAATGAGAAAGAAAGGAAATAATTGCTGGAGCTGAGCCCCCGAAGAGGTGAGCGTAGATGGGATCAAGAAGAGCCATGGAATGGATCTTTTGATAGGGTTCAGATGGTTCTTTACTATTGGACAAAAGAGTGATACACACACACACACACACACACACACACGGTTGAGATTGTAAATTTAGTGGTGAGAGAATTAGAAGTTTTCTTCACTGGGAGAAGTCATGCCCTTCTTTAGGATGACCCTAGAGGAGGTGATCAGCTATGTTATCACTGGTTCCAAGTAAATGGCTCCTGTCCCAGGGCCACACTCACCGTGGTTCTTTCCTGCAAGACGATTCATGAGATAGGATTTTCCTGTACGGTATATCCCTGCAATGGCCACCACCACCACGGGCTGTGAAATCTTGTCAAGAATCTGTAATGCCTTTGAATTTACTGTCAGCTGCTCTTTCTGGTTTTCCACTAGACAAATGGGGGCCATCATGATGGATTCAGATTCTGGGTAACCTGTAACCGAGAAAAAAACAGTCAGTGAAATACAAGATCTTGAAGTCATCTCTAAGGGCTACCCAAGGCACATACAAATCAGTTTTCTGCTTTGGGATGGTATATCAAATTTCTACATTTTGTATGTTTCTAATGGAAAAATATTTGGTTTAGCATGTCAAGGACTAGTACAGATGCTTTATGTACATTATTTATGATTCTTACAAGAACGCTAAAAATGCCCTGTCAAGGTGATGCATAAAATAGAATAGGAAAATCAAGGCACTGATGACAGAGCCCCAGGTAAAGTAAACTCTTGGAATAAGTGGGGGCAGCATGTTACATAACGGAGATGAGTGGTTAGAAAAGATTCCAGGCATGCCAGAAGAATTTGCTGTCTCATTAATTTAATAAATAGTATTGAGTACCTACCATGTGCTAATAAACACCATTTTAAGTTCTCAGTATCAAGCAAGGAACAGAATTGATACAGAATCCTGCCTCTTTGAGCTCTATTGTAGTGGGGGACAGAGAATTAATAAAACAAGCAAAAAAATGTGTATATATCCTAGATGATGGTATTTCTCAGGAGAAAATGAGCAAGGAATAGGGATATGGTGTTTTGAGATTTGAATGTATATGAAGGGTAGTCGGGGAAGGCCTGCGAAAAGACACAAAATGAAACTGATCATTGATTGATATTGATGAAGATAGATTTAGTGAATTGGTAAAAGCAGAAGCAGGCTGGATAGGGGAACAATCATGAAAGAAGAAACGAAAGATAAAGAATGCAGCTCTCTCTCAAAATACAGGACAGTTATCTGGAGTGATGATTAAAAATGCCTGGGACCCTGTTTCAAGCAGTACCTCATGTTATTCTGATGTACTTCTTGCCTGGGCTACGTATTAAAAACAGCATGATAATCAAACATGATTAAATCTTAAACTTATTTTAAACAGTTGATGAGTGAGAGTGAGTCTGAAATTCCACATAATGCTCTGTAGCATCGCTGGAATGCTAACTGTGGCTCATACAAAAATAGAGTCATCACTATTAAGGATTTAAATAGTCAGTGGCAAGGATCTTCTGTTTCCCCAGTGTCCCGGCAGAGGGCAGCCGGGAAATGCTGCAGAACGGAAGAGAGAGGAAGCGACCCCATGATTCGGGGAGCAAGGACTTCAGACCCCACTCCTCCGTGACCCAAGTAAGGATCTTCGCCGCAGCTCTGGGAGGAAGCCCGAGGAGGAGCAGGGCATTCTGGAGACGCCGTCGCCCAGTCGCCGCCTGAGGACCACGTGAAGACGCTGAGCGCCCCCCCCCCCACCCACCGGAGCAAAGCACTCAGGGGTTCAAGCAGCAACCGACTTCCCCGAGAGGTTCCCCCGCCAGTGTGAAGTCTCAACCCTCCCCGTGTGGAGTCTGCGCTTGGGAATTCGTTGTCGATTGCTCTTTAGCCCAATATATTTGAAAGGTAAAGCTTAGGAGCGAACTTACGTGGCGCGGACGCTGCAACGTGAAGAGTTGCCCTTGCTCGCCCCTTGCTCTGTCGTCCTGCGTCTGGCTCCTCGGGAAACGGACTGTTTTTACAAGCCGAAAGTATAGCCGGGTTTACAGACATCCACATAAGGGTTTAGGAGAACCAAAATCGAAAGGACTTGAGTTTGGCGGGGAGTTAACCATTCATTGAGGTATTTCCTGTTTTGTCAAGACAGGAAACTAAAGAAGCTTGAAAGTGCTGGTACCTCCATACAAGGGTCCTAAAACCGGGTTTGTCCCTCTTCCACCCAGGTTTGGCTTAGGTATCTTTCGCCTCCAAAATGAATATAGAGCAGCAGACATGAATGTTGTTTCATCTACTCCCTGTCTTTCAGGGGTAATTTTCTCAGGGAAGAAGGTTGAGTTTTTGTTTGCTTTTACTTTTTTTTACATGCTCATCTGGTTTTGTTTCTCGTCTCTTTTTAAAGTTATTTTTTCGTTAACCATAAAAAGAGTGTGTGTGTGTGTGTGTCGCCCAATATTATTGCCCAGATGCAGTGGTGGCAAGCAAATACTTCTCTTTCAAAGCACAAACATTTCATTGAAACTCGACTTTTTGTGAAGGACAGCAGGATGATTGGACCATACAAAGCATAATTTATAATTAAGAGTCTTACCCAGGCTAGCAGAAAAATGACTCAGTTTCTGAAATGACTAGGCAGTTTGTCAACAGAATTTCGGAAATCTACTATCTGGAATAAATGGGTAATGATTTCCCAGTTGTGCCTATCCCTTAGATCTTCCTATTTGTTTAATGCTGTCTGATTAAATATTTGCAAATTATTAAGTCCAAAATCTTAGGCACTTAATCAGGTAAAATTACTGGTGATGATTTTGATTCAAAACTTGACATTTACTTCCTATAAGCAATATTGAAGGTGAAAATAAAGCTAAATCTAGTTTTAAATAGGACCAGTAGTACGAAATCAGGTACTTTTTTCTCTGACCCTTTGTTAATATTATTTTTTAATATTAGGAAGCCTCTCTTTAAAAAAAAAAAAGAAAATAAAAAATACAGAGGTGATTAAATCCCGGTAAATGTGTTTGAAATGCCTGAATTTCACCAGTGGCACTGCTTTCCAGATAATCCAACGTTACTAACATCAGATAATTATGGAAATGTCAATCAAGAAGAAATTTAGGCTAGGTGTGGTAGCTCACTCCTGCAATCCAAGCATTTTGGGAGGCCAAGGTGAACAGGTCACTTGAGTTCAGGAATTAGAAACCAGCCCAGGAAACATGGGGAAACCCCATCTCTACAATTAGTAATAATAATAAATTAGCTGGGTGTGATGGCATGTGCCTGTTACAATAGTCCCAGTTAGCCGGGAGTCCGAGATGGGAGTCTGAGCCCAGGAGGTCAAGGCTGCAATGAGCCCTGGTGATGCCACTGCACTCCAACCTGGGTAACAGAGTGAGACACTGTCCCCTGCCCCGAAAAAAGGTTATTAATTCACAAGCGTACATAGCAATGATTGCACATAGCAATATGTCTATGCACATAGAAAATGGATGTAGCAATATGTCTATGTTGCACAGATAAACGTCTAGAAGTATTCACCAACCACTACCTCCCCAAAATTAGTAATTGTAGCTCAGGTGATTTTAAAAAATGTCTTTCTGAATTATATGAATTTTCAAAGACTTTTTAAAATAATAACAGAAATGCACACACATACTCTTAAGAAGGAAATAACTTTTATTTTGATACAAAGCATCTTAGTTGAAGATTTTTTGAATATTTTCCATATCAGATTTTGAGCTTCTTATTTATACGTTTTTTGAAAAATTAAAGTGCAATGTCTACATGTTTTTGTATTTTGTGGTTTAACTTTTAATTCATTTACAGGACATATCAAATAATAGTTTTTTGAAATGAGGGTGTTTTACTGGCTCATTGATTTTAGAAGGAAACTAAAGGAAATAATAGAGTTGCAGATGCTTTTAATCCCAGTGAGCCAGTCAAGGAGACAGGAAGTTATGACATTAGTAGGTCATACAGGGCAAGTGATTATGTTTTCTTTATGTACTTACTTCAGTATAGTTCAGAATAGTCAATGTCGTGCATGCGTGTGTGTGTGTGTGTGTGTGTGTGTGTGTTTGCAAATTGACTTCAATATACATTCTGAAGATAGTGATAAGCATATGAATGACCTAATCTGGAATGATCTCCTCAAGAAGAGGTACTCTCTTCTGTGTCAAAACCAAATTCTTGTCAACTGGCACAAAGGATGGTAAAAGTAATAACATCAATGTTGTTTAACAGAGGTGATTGGTTAGAAAAATAAGCATGAAGAAGTGTCTGGTCTTCTATAAAACACAATAAGCTGGATTGGTCATACACAACAGAAATTTACTTCTCACCTTTCTGGAGGCTGAGAAACACAAGCATGGGCAGATTGGGGGTCTGATAAGGGTATGATTTCTGGTTCATAGTTGGTGGCCTCTTGATGTGTACTCACATGGTGAAGGGCAAGGCATCTTTCGGGAACCTCTTTTATAAGGGCACTAGTGTCACCAGTTCCATTCTCATGACCTAAGTTTATTCTCACCTCCTAAATGACCCACTGTCTAATACTATTACATTGGTGATTAAATGTCAACATATACTTTGGGGTGGCGGGGAAGTGCAAACATTCAGATGACAGTAAGAATACATAAAATCAGACAAGCCTCCAGGCCTATGCCATCTGTGCAATGTTCCAGTTCAATAACTCTGCCTTTCACTCTCCACAGAGAATTTTGCCACTTGTTCTAACTTCAAGGCCATAGAGCCTCACCACATTCAACTTGGAATGAACTCTGGCTTCAAAGGAGCAGCATCCACAGGCTAAAAACACATTACATGACTATTTGCAGCTACTTGCTATTAAATGCTTGACACAGTTTAATCCAGGCCTTTTTTGGTGTCATGTAACTGAAAAACCTGGCATCAAGTTTTGGAGGATGGGGACTTATGACTTCTCTGAGTTCTAACCACAAGGGGCAGTTCACACTTTTAAAAATGATTCTGTAACACTTCAAGTTACTATTTAATTACTGATCAAAGCCAATGTACTCAGTAGTGCCCAGGAACACCACATTTTCATTGAAATTAAATAAAAGAGTATATTGGAAAGGTGAACTGAAACATTCAAATGAGAATGTGAGGCTGATCATTAAAAAAATCGTCAAGAAATTCAATACAATAATTTCAAATCAAGTACTGACCTTTCTGAGGCTATTGCACTACATGGCTGCATTATTTGCTTATCCACACAGATAGACTTATACATAAGATTTTTTTTTTCTGAAAAACACTTTTTTCTTTTTTCTCTCCTTCCCTTTCTCTCTTCCTTTTTTTCCTTCTTTCATTTACAATAATAGATGTCAAAGATCTGTTGCTAATTTTGATTTAGACTCAGAGTAATGTAAAATTAGGAAAAATTAGACATTGCCCTTCATACTGTGAAGACAGAATATCTAAAATTATCTCACACTATTTTACATAGGCTAAGTTCATGCTTTTAGAGAAGTCAGTGAAGAGTTAATTTCCAAAGCCCTTAGACTTGGAGTAAAACCCTTATGATGTTCCTGATGTAGCTGAAGTTCTTGGAGGTTATTTAAAGGATAACTTTACTGAAACCCTACTTCCAACGCTTATGTTTCCAAATCAATCACTCCCCTGTGCTTTAACTGATAGCTACCAGTGATTCCCCTAGTTATGGTCGAGATGTTATTTCCTCTAAGAAGTTTTATTTGGTCTGTACAACTGAGCTATATCTCTACTTCTGTGCATCTATGGCACCCTGCACTGATCACACTGTGTATGTGTGGTCTCCCTAACTAGGCTTTAGGCTTTTACACTGTTTAATGCCTTTCTATAGTACTTAGCACAAAGCCTGGAAATTCAGCTGCTCATAAGTATTTCTCAATTCTATTGTTCACCCCAGTGTTAAAATAAGATCTTACCTTTAATATTCCAAAGTATTTGATCATGCCAAGGAGAAAAGTTCAGGGAGACAGAACTAAAACTCATTCTTCATGATCCGTATTTTCATTTTGCAGAAATACATCAGATAAGTTGAATCAAGGTAGTTAATTAAATGTTGAGAATCAAGAGTAAAGGTCTTCATGACTCTGCCTTAACCATCTTGCATAACCCAGACCCCCAGTGTGGTTCTGCTCGGAGAGAGCCCCACATCCAGAATCCTGGGATTCAGACTTCATAGCAGAACCCACACAGAAGCCTGCTAAGGAAGAAGACAAAGCAACAAAACAGTGATAGCAGATAAGACAGGCAGCCCCAGGTGTAAATTTAGTTGTAGGAATTCGAAATTTTTTTATAGGGAAGAGTTGGTCTCTTTCTTATGATCACCATAGAGTTGGTGTAATTAGGTGCATTATTGTGATTCCAAACTAATGGTCTCTGTGTCAAGACCACACTGACCATAGTTCTGACTTGCAAGATGATTCATCAAGTAGGATTTCCCTATGCATTGTAGCCCTACAATAATCGCCATCACCACAGGCTGAGATATCCTGTAAATGATCTTTACTGTTTCAGATTCACTATCAGCTGCTTTTTCTGGTTTTCCACTAAACAAGTAAGGGTTATCGTGATGAGTTCAGGTGCCATGGTAAGCTGCAAATCCAGAAGAGTATCTCAGTGGAATGAACATAAGATTCCAAAGTCATTTCAAATGGTTGTCAAGGCATGAGCATATCAGCTTCCTGCTTGTAAAGTCTATGTATCAACCTCCAAGGGAAAAGTATGTAGACTTGCACTGGCAGATTATAGAGCTCTTTCTCCATTATGTTCATTACTGTGGGTATAATTGATGATGATAATAGGGCATAATTGGTGTCTAAAGTCTCATTCTTTTATAAATAATATTCTAGCTAATGAATTCCTCTCTTTATCTATGCCTGCTGCAGATGCTTTATGTACATTATGCATTAATCCTTAAAAGAAACATAAAGTATTTCATCTGTTCTAGTAGATGAAATGATGGCAGTAAAGATATAGGCAAAATGATTGGTTACATACTTCATAGTCAGTGGTTGAAGCAAGAATTGAACAGTGATCTATTTTTCTCATTATATTACTTGCTAGAAACGAACCTGTCAGAATCAACTTTCTAAAATAAACACTTTTACATATATAGTAAGTGATATGGTTTGGATTGTGTCCTCATCCAAATCTCATGTCGAATTGGAAGAGGGGCCTGGCGGGAGGTGATTAGATCATAGGGGCAGATTTCCCCCTTGCTATTCTCATGATAGTCTTTGAGTTATTATGAGATCTGAAGGGTTAAAAGTGTGTGGCACTTCCCCCTTTCCTCTCGCCCTCTCTCTTGCCACCACGTGAAGAAGGTGCTTGCTTCCTCTTTGCCTTCCACTGTGATTTTAAGTTTCCTGAGACCTCCCAGTCATGCTTCCTGTTAAGCTGTGGAACTATGAGTCAATTAAATCTGTTTTGTTCATAAATTACCTATTCTCAAGTAATTCTTTATAACAGTGTGAGAATGGACTAATACAGAAAATTGGTACCGACAGGTGCACGGGTATACCTGAAAATGTGGAAGTGACTTTGGAACTGGGTAACAGGCAGAGGTTGGAAGAGTTTGGAGGACGACGAGGAAGACAGGAAGATGTGGGAAAGACTGAAACTTCCTAGAGCCTTACTGAATGGTTTTGACCAAAATGCTCATAATGATATCAACAATAAAGTCCAGGCAATATGGTCTCAGATGGAGATGAGGAACTTATTGGAAACTAAACTAAAAGTCACTCTTGGTATGCTTTAACAAAGGGACTGGTGCTATTTTGCTGTTGCCCTAGAGATCATTATATATTTTATGAGCCCAATGCCATGCCCACTGTTGGCAATATGAACTAATGACACAGAGTTACAACCTTCAAATGCCTTAGAATCTGTATCAGCTGGATTTATTTCATCTATGAGTAACAGAAAAACTTAAGCAAATGGTGGTTTAAAAGCTAAAAGTTATTGCCCTTTCTTATATAAGTACTCAGATGAAGAGTCTTAGGTTCTGTTTCACAAAGTTATTAGAATACTATTTCCCTCTATTTCCTGCTTCAGCCATCCTTTAACGTGCCACCTCATGGTCCAAGGTGGCTTGCCATCACGTAAACCTTCTTTTCAGTGGAAGAAGAATGGAAGGAAGAGGCTAGTTCCCTTAAAAGGGCTTATCCTGAATACTGATCATAGAGATACATCTGATGGCTACCCTAATGCAAAGAAGTCCGAAGCATTTTTTTCTCTAATGCATTGCCATATACCCATGTAAAAATCAGGTTTTTCATCACAATAGAACAATAAAACGATGGATATTGGAAAATCAATGTCACCTTTTTCCACAGTAGCAAATAATATCTGAAGAACTTACGGTGGAGGTTGATTCAAGATGGCGCTGTAGGAGCAGCTCAGGATTGCAGCTACCAGTGAAAGGGCAGAGGGTGAGTGGATGCCACATTTCCAGATGGATCTTTATTGCCCACAGACCAAGAGATTCCCAGGTGGAGGAGCCCCATGGGTCGCCGTACAAGATACACTAGTCTGGTTGCCCTGTTAAACTGGCAATTGGAGATCCAAGAAGGCAGATTAGCCCATTCATCTGTTTAAATGGGACTGAAACATTAAGCCAGGCCAGGAGATTCCCAGGCAGCCATGTTGTTTCAGCTGGCGCAGTGGGTCACCACATGGGAAATCACACAGATCTCGACGCCCTTTCAGCAGGTGACTGGTACACCTGGGAGAGAGTCAACCGTTCAATTTAAAATAAAGGGGCTCTGAGGCAGGGAGCAAGGTGATCAGGCTCAGCAGGTCCCACACACACAAAATTAAACAAAACAGCAATTGGAAACGCTCGGGTTTGAGAGTTTCACGGGAAGCACAGCCAAAATGGGGATGGCCCACCTCTGTGGGGGAGGGGCATCCGCCATTACTGAGGCACTCCACCCCTACAGAGGTAGTCTGCCATTGCTGACACAGCCTGCCATTGCCGAGGCAACCCACCATAACAAAAAGAGAGTCCACCATTTCAGAGGCGGGCCAACATTGCCCAGGCAGTTCTGACCACACCCATATACACAGGACTACAGGGAAATACACAGTGCAGCAGGGTGGAGCCAGCAGCAGAGCGGAACTCACAGCAGCTAAGCAAAGCCTCTGCAGGCAGTGACTAGGCTGTCTCCTTGCTGGGCAGGGCAGCCCTGAAAAGCAAAACAAAAACAAAAACAAAAAAAGGTAGCAATGCAATGGATACTCATAAATAAAGCCCTAACTCCCCGGGACAGAGCACCTGGGGGGGATAAAAAGGGGTTTATAAGTTCTGCTGCAGCAGACTTAAACATACCTGCCCAGCAGCTCTGAATGAACAACAGAGCTCACAGCTCAACACTTGAGCTCCTATAAAGAACAGACTGTCTCCTCAAGCAGCTCCCTGACCCCCATATTTCCAAAGAGTCACCTCAAAGAGACTGATCAGACTGACATTTGGTTGGCATCATTCTGGGACAAAGATAGCAGAAGAAGAAACTGGTAGCAACCCTTACTGTTCTGCAGCTGCTGCAGGTGACCCCCAGGCAAGCAGGGCCTGGAGTGGACCTCAGCAGGCCTAAAGCAGAGAGGCCAGACTGTTAGAAGGTAAACTAAGAAACAGAAATAACTTCATCATCAAAAATCTGGACGTCCACTGAGAGACCCAATCTGAAAATCGTCAACTACACAGACGACAAGTGGATAAATCCACAAAGATGGGAAGAAACCAGCGCAAAAAGGAGGAAAACAACCGAAACCAGAACACCTCACCTCCTACAAGGTATCATAACCCCTAACCAGCAAGGGAACAAAGCTGGATGGAGAATGAGTGTGATGAAATGATGGAATCAGACTTTAGAAAATGGGTAATAAAAAAATTTCATGAGATAACAGAACATGTTCTAAATCAATGCAAAGAAACTAAGAACCTAGAACAAAAGATGGATGAAATGATAACAAGAATGGACAACTTAGAGAGGAGTATGAGTGAATTGATGGAGCTGAAAAACACAACATGAGAACTTCATTAAGCATGCACAAGCTTCAACAGCCAAATTGACCAAGCAGAACAAAGGATATCAGAGGGCAAAGATCAACTCAATGAAATAAAATGAGAAGGCAAGATTAGAGAAAAAAGCACAAAAAGAAATGAACAAAGTCTCCAAGAAATGTGGGACTATGTGAAGAGATCTAATCTACATTTGATAGGTGTACCTGAATGTGACAAAGAGAATGAATCCAAGCTGGAAAATACTCTTCAGGATATTATCCAGGAAAACTTCCCCAACCTAGCAAGGCAGGCCAATATTCAAAGCCATGAAATACAGAGAACCCCACGAAGATATTCCTCAACAAAAGCAATCCCAAGGCACATAATCGTCAGATTCACCAGGGTTGAAATGAAGGAGAAAAATGCTACAGGCAGCCAGAGAGAAAGGTCGGGTTACCCACAAAGGGAAGCCCAGCAGACTCACAGCAGATCACTTGGCAGAAACCCTACAAGTCAGAAGACATTGGGGGCCAATATTCAATATCCTTAAAGAAAAGAACTTTCAACCCAGAATTTCATATTCAGCTAAACTGAGCTTCATAAGTGAAGGAAAAATAAAATCTTTTGTGAACAAGCAAGTACTCAAAGAATTTATCACCACCAGGCCTGCTTTAAAAGAGCTCCTGAAAGAGACACTACACATAGAAAAGAACAACCAGTACCAGCCATTCCAAAAACATACCAAATGCTAAAGAGCATCAAGAAAATGAAAAATCTGCATCAACTAACGAGCAAAACAGCCAACTAGAATCAAAATGGCCATATCAATCTCACACATAACAATATTACCCCTAACTGTAAATGGGCTAAATGCACCAATCAAAAGACACAGACTGGCAAATTGGATAAAAAGCCAAAACCCATTGGTGTGCTGTATCCAGAAAATCTATCTCACAGGCAAGGATACACAAAGGCTCAAAATAAAGGGATGGAGGAAGATTTACCAAGCAAATGGAGAGCAAAGAAAAGCAGGAGTTGCAATTCTCATCTCTGATAAAATAGACTTTAAAGCAACAAAGATCAATAGAGACAAAGAAGTACATTACATAATGGTAAAAGGATCGATACAACAAGAAGAGCTAACGATCCTAAATATATATGGACCCAATACAGGAGCACCCAGATATATAGGGCCACTTCTTATTTACCTAGAAAGAGACTTAGACTCCCACACAATAATAGTGGGAGACTTTAACACTCCACTGTCAATATTGGACAGATCAACCAGACAGAAAATTAACAAGGATATCCAGGACTTGAACTCACACCTGGAACAAGCAAACCTGATAGACATTTACAGACTCTCCACCACAAATCCACAGAATATACATTCTATTCAGCACCACATCACACCTACTCTAAAATTGACCACATAATTGGAAGTAAATCACTCCTCAGCAAATGCAAAAGAATGTAAATCATAACAAACAATCTATCAGACCACAGCATAATCAGACTAGAACTCAGAATTCAGAAACTAACTCAGAACCACACAGCTTCATGGAAACTGAACAACTGGCTCTTGAATGTTGACTGGATAAACTGTGAAATGAAGGCAGAAATAAAGCTGTTCTTTGAAAAAAATGAGAATGCAGACACAACATACCAGAATCTCTGGGACACATTTAAAGCAGTCTCCAGAGGAAAATATATAGCAATAAGTGCACACATGAGAAGAGTGGAGAGATCCGAAATTGACATCCTATTGTCAAAATTGAAAGAGCTAGAGAAGCAAGATAAAAAACTCAAAACCTAGCAGAAGACAAGAAATAACTAAGATCAGAGCAGAACTGAAGGAGATAGAGACACGAAAAGCCCTTCAAACAATCAATAAATACAAGAGCTGGTTTTTTGAAGAGATCAATAAAATAGACAGACCACTAGCCAGATTAATAAAAAAGAAAAGAGAGAATAACCAAATAGATGCAATTAAAATGACAAAGGGGAAATCACCACAGATTCCACAGAAATTCAAACCATCACCAGAGAATATTACAAAAAATTCTATGCACATAAACTAGTAAACCAGGAAGAAATGGATAAATTCTTGGAAACTTGTGTCCTCCCAAGCCTAAACCAGGAAGAAGTTGAAACTATGAATAGACCAATAAGAAGATCTGAAGTTGAGGCTGCAATTAAGAGTCTACCACACACAAAAAAGCCCAGGTCCAGATGGGTTCACAGCCGAATTCTACCAGACACACAAAGAGGAACTGTTACCATTCCTTCTGAAACTATTTCAAATAATCCAAAAAGAAGGAATTCTTCTCAAATCATTTTATGAGACCAACATCATCCTGATCCCAAAACCCGGCATAGACTCAACAAGAAAAGAAAACTTCAGGCCAATATCCATGATGAACATAGACTCGAAAATCTTCAATAAAATACTGGCAAGCTGATTGCAACAGCATATTAAAAAGCTTATCCACTGTGATCAAGTAGGATTCATCCCAGGGATGCAAGGCTGGTTCAACATACACAAGTCTATAAACGTAATTCACCACATAAACAGAACCAAATACATAAACCACATGATTATCTCAATTGACGCAGATAAGGCCATTGACAAAATTCAACAGTGCATTATGCTAAAAACCCTCAATAAACTAGGTGTTGATGGAACGTACCTCAAAATAATAAAAGCTATTTATGACAAAAAACCAGCTAATATCATACTGAATGGGCAAAAACTGGAAGCATTCCCTTTGAAATCTGGAACTAGACAAGGATGCCCTCTCTCACCACTCCTATTCAATATAGTACCAGAAGTTCTAGCCAGAGTGATCAGGCAAGAAAAAGAAATAACGGGTATTCATATAGAAAAGGAGAAAGCCAAAGTGTCTCTATTTGCAGATAACATTATTGTATATCTAGAAGATTCCATTATCTCAGCCCAAAAGTCTCCTGAAACTGATAAGCAACTTTAGCAAAGTCTCGGGATACAAAATCAATGTGCAAAAATCACAAGCATTTGTATACACCAATAACAGACTTAAAGAGAGCCAAATCAAGAACGAACTACCATTCACAATTGCTGCAAAGAAAATAAAATACCTAGGAATATAACTAACAAGGAATGTAAAGGACCTCTTCAAGGAGAACTACAAACCACTGCTCAGCGAAATAAGAGAGGACACAAACAGATGTAGAAACATTCCATGTTCATGGTTAGGAAGTCTGAGTTAATGTTGTTATAAGAAGTAAAATGTAGCCTGGGCAACACGTCAAGACCTAATTTGTATAAAAAGTCCTACTTGGGAGGCTAGGTGAAAAGATTGCTTGAGCTCAGGAGTTCAAGGCTCTGATCATGCCACTGTACTTCAGCCTGGGCACCAGAGTGAGGTACTGTCTCTAAGAAAAAGAAAAGCATCTTTAAAAAAGTAAAATGTTTTTGGTGTCTTCTGTATGACAGGCTGGCAGACATGGTGCTGGATTCTTTACAGATGTTATCGAATTTATTCTTCAGCATATATTATGATGCAAGCATTATTTTCTTCATTTCACAGAGCAGTAAATATAGTTTAAAGATGTTTAATTGCTTTTTAATAACAGCTTGTCAGGCCACAGCACCCTGACAGTTGGTTGATTTGAGGTGTCTTCTAATGATGAAGCATCATGTTAAAAGAATATCAGATTGAGTTTGTCTATGGCTCTTTATTCTGCCAAAGCAGATGGAAACATTCTGGTGCTGTATGCCTCTCCTGTTACTTTCCCTAACTCTGAATACTAATCAGTCCTCTAGTAAGTGAAAAGTCCCAGGCACCTCCATTTTTTGTTTTGAGTGTAGGATTTCTAATGTCAATTCAGGACAACTTGAAACTATTTTTATTTTGGACACAATCACATTGAAAGTGAAAGCAAGGACAAGCTCTTCATTTCTGGGAAATAGACTAGATGTTAAAAAATCAGTTCCTTTCTGTTTAGTGCAACGTGTTGGGAACAGTTTCTGTGCCTTTTGTCAGACTGCTGGAAAAATTTGCTAGAGAATTTTTCATTTAGATGGAGGGGGATAAGGAGACATCATTTCCTCACTTTTCAGTTCACTTGGTTTGCAGTTTGTGGAACCCTTCTAGTAGTCACAGATCAAATCAATTCAGAATTTAGTATTATTACATGATACAATAATCAATGTATATATGCCTAGTGGTTTCAAAGACTGTCTCAATATTAGCATCCAATGAACAGACTGAATTTCAGGTGTGGAATGTTTTGATAATAAGTTTATTTTCACATAAAGGGCTTTATGGAGCCTGCCATAGAGTGCATAGCAAGGAGGGTTCAGTGATTCAGCTGGGGTCACTGAGTCTCATACCAAATGGAAGCAAGACCTGCAAGTCAGAAAAACAATCAACCATATGCACATGTGTGTATAGAGAGCAAATATACTGTATGCACTGTGCTGTACTAGGTGCTCAGAAGTGTATGAATATTAATTAGATACAGCCACTGCCCTAAACTGGACTTACTTTAGTGGGTAAAACTGATTTGCATTCAAAGCATAAAATGTGCAAGATAACCAGCTATCATCATAATGAGAGGATCAAATTCACACATAACAATATTAATCTGAAGAGTAAATGGGGTAAATGCCCCAATTAAGATACAGACTGGCAAACTGGATAAGAGTCAAGACCCATTGGTGGGCTATATTCAGGAGACCCATCACACATGCAAAGACATACATAGGCTCAAAATAAAGGGATGCAGGAATATTTACCAAGCAAATGGAAAGCCAAAGAAAAAGCAGGGATTGCAATCCTAGTCTTTGATAAAACAAACAGAAAACCAACAAAATCAGAAATGACAAAGAAGGGCATTATATAATGGTAAAGAAATCAATGCAATGAGAAGAGCTAACTATCCTAAATATATATGCACCCAATGCAGGAGCACCCAGATTCATAAAACAAGTTCTTAGAGACCTACAAAGAGACTTAGACTCCCACACAATAATAGTGGGAGTCTTTAATAACCCACTGTCAATATTAGACAAATCAACAAGAAAGAAAACATTTTTTGTTATGTAAATGGATTTCTTTTTCTTTTCTTTTATTTTTTTAAAAAATTTATTTATTATACTTTAAGTTCTGGGGTACATGTGCAGATCGTGCAGGTTTGTTACATAGGTATACATGTGCCATGGAGGTGGTTTGCTACCTCCCTCGCCTCATCATCTACGTTAGGAATTTCTTCTAATGTTATCCCTCCCCAATCTCCCCACCCCCTGCTATTCCTCCCCTACCCCCAGACCCCTGTGTGTGATGTTCCCCTCTCTGTGTCCATGTGTTCTCATTAACACGCACTTATGAGTGAGAACATATGGTGTTTGGTTTTCTGTTCCTGTGTTAGTTTGCTGCGAATGATGGTTTCCCATTTCATCCATGTCTCTGCAAAGGACATGAAGTCATCCTGTTTTATGGCTGCATAGTATTCTATAGTGTATAAGTGTCACATTTACAGTCTATCATTGTTGGGCATTTGGGTTGGTTCCAAGTCTTTGCTATTGTAAACAGTGATGCCATAAACATATGTGTGCATGTGTCTTTATTTAGAATGATTTATAATCCTTTGAGTATATACCCATTACTGGATATATACCCAGTAATTAATACAGCTGGGTCAAGTGGTATTTCTGGTTCTAGATCCTTGAGGAATCTCCACACTGTCTTTCAAAATGGTTAAATTAATTTGCCCTCCTACCAACACTGTAAAAGTCTTCCTATTTCTCCACATCCTCTCCAGCATCTGTTGTCTCCTGATTTTTTTAATGATGGCCATTCTAACTGATGTGAGATGGTATCTCACTGTGGTTTTAATTTGCATTTTGTAATGACCAGTGATGATGAGCTTTTTCTTTCATATGTTTGTTGGCTGCATAAATGTCTTCTTTTGAAAAGTGTCTGTTTATACCCTTTGCCCACTTTCAAAAAATTTATTCTTATTACTTTTATTATTATACTTTAAGTTCTGGGGTACATGTGCAGATCATGCAGGATTGTTACATAGGTGTATATATGCCATGGTTGTTTGCTGCAATTATCCCTCTCATCATCTACATCAGATATTTCTCCTGTTATCCCTCCCCAATCCCCGTACGCCCTGCTGTCCCTCCTCTATCCCCCTCACACTGAGAGGCTCCAGTGTGTCACATTCCCCTCCCTGTGTCCATGTGTTTTCTTGTTCAACACCCACTTATTAGTGAAGAACATGCAGTGTTTGATTTTCTGTTCTCGTGTCAGTTTCCTGAGCTTCATCCATGTCCCTGCAAAGGACATGAACTCATCCTTTTTTATGGCTGCATAGTATTCCACGGTTTATATGTGCCATATTTTCTTTATCCTGTCTATTATTGAATGGCATTTGTGTTGGTTCCAAGTCTTTGGTATTGTAAACAGTGCCACAACGAAAATACATTTGTATATGTCTTTATAATAGAACAATTTATAATCCTTTGAGTATATACCAAATAATGGGATTGATGGATCAAATGGTCCATGTGTTTTCTTTTTCTAGATCCTTAGGGAATCGCCACATGGTCTTCCATAAAATTGCTACAAAGAGAATAAAATACCTAGGAATAAAACTAACAATGGATATGAGAGACCTCTTCAAGGAGAACTACAGACCACTGCTCAAGGAAATAAGAGAGGACACAAACAGATGGAAAAACATTCAATGCTCATGGTTAGGAAAAATCAGTATCAGGACAATGGCCATATTGCCCAAAGTAAATTATAGATTCAATGCTATCTCCATAAAGCTACCATTGACCTTCTTTACAGAACTGGAAAAAAACACCTTTGCCCACTTTTTGATTTTTTTTTGTTTGTTTGTTTAAATTTGTTGAAGTTCTCTGTAGAGTCTGGATATTAGCCCTTTGTCAAGATGGACAGATCGCAAAATTTTTTCCCATTCTCTTGGTTGCTGGTTCACTCTACTGATAGCTTCTTTTGCTGTGCAGAAGCTCTTAAGTTTAATTAGATTCCATTTGCCTATTTTGGCTTTTGTTGCCATTAGTTTTGGTGTTTTAGTCATGAAGTCCTTGCCCACACCTATGTTCTGAATGGTGTTGCCTAGGTTTTCTTCATGAGTTTTTATGGTGTTATGAGCTGATTCCATTTTTTCTGAAACTATTCCAAACAATAGAATAAGAGGGACACCTCCCTAACTTATTTTACAGATCCAGCATCATCCTGATTTCAACACTTGACAGAGTCACAGCAAAAAAATGAAAAATTCAAGCCAACACCCCTGATGAACATAGATGTGAAAATCTTCAATAAGATACTGAAAAACCAATCCAGCAGCACATCAAAAAGCTTATCCACAATGATCAAGTTGGCTTCATCTGTGGGATGCAAGGCTGGTTCAACATATGCAAATCATCAATAAACATAATCCATCACATAAACAGAACCAATGACAAAACCACATGATTATCTCAATAGATGCAAAAAAGGCCTTTGATAAAATTCAACAGTGCTTCATGCTAAAAACTCTCAATAAACTAGGTATTGAAAGAACATATCTCAATACAATAAGAGCTATTTATGAAAAATCTACAGCCAATATTATACTGATTTGGCAAAATCTGGATGCATTACCTTTGAAATTGGGCCCTAGACAAGGATGCCCTCTCTCACCACTCCTATTCAATATAGTATTGGAAGTTCTAGCTAGAGCAATTAGGCAAGAAAAAAAAATAATAAAGCATATTCAATGAGAAAAAAGGTAGTCAATTTGTCTCTATTTGCAGATGACATGATTGTATATTTAGAAGACCCTATCATCTCAGCTCCAAATCTCCTGAAACTGATGAGCAACTTCAGCAAAGTCTCAGGATACAAAATCAATGTGCAGAAATCACAAGCATTTCTATACACCAACAACAGACAAACAGAGAGCAAAATCAAGAATGAACTGCCATTCACAATTGCTACAAAGAGAATAAAATACCTAGGATTACAACTAACATAGAATGTAAAGGACCTCTTCAAGGAGAACTACAAAACACTGCTCAATGAAACCAAAAACCTTGAAAAAGGATTAGACGAAATGCTAACTAGAATAACCAGCTTAGAAAAAATATAAACGACTTGATGGAGTTGAAAAACACAGCATGAGAACTATGTGAAGCATAAACAAGTTTTAAGAGACAAATTGATCAAGCAGAAGAAAGGGTATCAGAGATTAGAGATCAACTTAATGAAATAAAAAGAGAAGGCAAGATAAGAGAAAAAAGAGTGAAAGAAATGAACAAAATCTCCAAGAAATATGGGATTATGTGAAAAGGCCTAATCTATGCCTGAATGGTGTACCTGAATATGACAGGGAGAATGAATCCAAGCTGGAAAACATGCTGCAGGATATTATCCAGGAGAACCTGCCAAGCCTGCAGTCTAACATTCAAATTAAAGAAATACAGAGAACTCCACAAAGATATTCCTCAAGAAGAGCAACCCCAAGGCACGTAATCATCAGATTCACCAGGGATGAAATGAAAGAAATAATGCTAAGGGCAGCAAGAGAGAAAGGTCAGGTCACCCACAGAGGGAAACCAATTAGATTCACAGCGGATCTCTTGGCAGAAACCCTACAAACCAGAATAGAGTGGGGGCCAATGTTCAACATCCTTAAACAGAAGAACTTTCAACCCAGAATCTCATACCAGCTAAACTAAGGTTTGTAAGTGAAGGAGAAATTAAATCCTTTATGGACAAGCAATTCCTGAGAGATTTCATCACTGCCAGACCTACCCTGCAAGAGCTCCTGAAAGAAACACTAAGCACAGAAAGGAACAAGTACCAGTCACTGCAAAGCAAAAGAACCAGCTTGCAAAGATCAAAATGCAATGAAGAAAATGAGTCAACTAACAGGAAAGAAAAAGAACCAGTTTGCAAAGACCAAAAATGCAATGAAGAAAATGAATCAACTAACAGGAAAGAAAACCAGTCAGTAACCAAATGGCAGGATCAAATTCACACAACAATATTAACATTGAATGTAAACAGCCTAACTGCCCCAATCAAAAGACACAGACTGGCAAATGGGATAAGAAGTCCAGACCCATTTGTGTGCTGTATTCAGGAATCCCATCTCATATACAAAGACACACACAGACTCAAAATAAAGGGATGGAAGAAGGTTTACCAAGCAAATGGAGAAGAAATAAAAGCAGGGATTGCAATCCTGATCTCTGATAAAATGGACTTCAAATCAACAAAGATCAAAAGAGACAAAGAAGGACACTACATAATGGTAAAAGGATCAATCCAACAAGAAGAGCTAACTATCCTAAATATACATGCATCCAATGCAGGAGCACCCAGATATATAAAGCAAGCTCTTAACATCCTAAAAGGAGATTTAGACTTCCCTACAATAATAGTTGGAGACTTCAACACTCCACTGTCAATATTAGACAGATCAACGAGACAGAAAATTAACAAGGACATCCAGGACTTGAATGCAGAGCTGGACCAAGTGGACCTAATAGACATATACAGAACACTCCACCCCAAATCCACAGAATATACATTTTTCTCAGCACCACACTGCACTTACTCTAAAATTGACCACATCCTTGGGAAGCAAATCACTCCTCAGCAAATGCCAAAGAAAGGAAATCTTAGCAAACAGTCTATCAGACAGCACAATCATACTAGAACTCAGGATTAAGAAACACACTCAAACCCGCATAACCACTTGGAAACTGAACAATTTGCTTCTGGGTGTCGACTGGATAAACAATGAAATGAAGGCAGAAATAAAGATGTTCTTTGAAACCAATCAGAATGAAGACAAAATTTACCAGAATCTCTGGGACACCTTTAAAGCAGTGTCTAGAGGGAAATTTACAGCAATAAATGCCCACATGAGAAACAAGGAAAGATCTAAAATTGACACCCTATCATCAAAATTGAAAGAGCTGGAGGAGGAAGATCAACAAAACTCAAAAGCTACAGAAGACAAGAAATAACTTAGATCAGAGCAGAACTGAAGGAAATAGAGACACAAAAAACTCTCCAAAAAATCATTAAATCCAGGAGTTGTTTTTTTGAAAAGATCAACAAAATAGACAGACTTCTAGCCAGATTAATAAAAAAGAAAAGGGATAAGAATCAAATAGCTGCAACAAAAAGTGATAAAGGGGATATCACCACTGATTTCACAGAAATAAAAACCACCATCAGAGATTACTACAAGCAGCTCTATGCACGTAAACCAGTAAACCAGGAAGAAATCAATAAATTCCTAGACACCTGTACTCTAAGAAGACTAAACCAGGAAGAATTTGAAACTCTGAGTAGACCAATAACAAGGGCTGAAGTAGAGGCAGCCATTAATAGCCTACTGACCAAAAAAAGTCCAGGTCCAGATGGGCTCACAGCCAAATTATACCAGATGTACAAAAAGAAGCTGGTTCCATTCCTTCTGCAACTATTCCAAACAATACAAAAGGAGAGAATCCTCCCTAACCCATTTTATGATTCCAACATCATCCTGATACCCAAACGAGGCAGAGACTCAACTGAAAAAGAAAACTTCAGGCCAATATCCATGATGAACATCAGGGCAAAAATCTTCAATAAAATACTGGCAAACAGTTTGCAACAGCACATGAAAAACTTATCCATCATGATCAAGTAGGTTTCATTCTGGGATGCAAGGCTATTTCAACATATACAAATCCATAAACGTAATCCATCACATAAACGGAGCCAAAGACAAAACCACGTGATTATCTCAATAGATGCAGAGAAGGCCTTTGACAAAATTCAACAGCACTTCATGCTAAAAACTCTCAATAAACTAGGGATCAACGGAAAGTATCATAAAATGATAAAAGCTATATATGAAAACCCTGAAGCCAATATCATACTGAACAGGCAAAAGCTGGAAGAATTCCCTTTGAAATCAGGCAGTAGACAAGGATGCCCTCTCTCACCACTAGTATTCAATATAGTATTGGAAATTCTAGCCAGAGCAATCAGGCAAGAAAAGAAAATAGAGGCTATTCAATCAGGAAAGGAGTAAGTCCAATTGTCTCTATTTGCAGATGACATGATTGTATAGCTAGAAGACCCCATTGTCTCAGCCCAAAATCTTCTCAAACTTATAAGCCACTTCAGCAAAGTCTCAGGATACAAAATCAATATGCAGAAATCGGAAGCATTCCTATATACCAATAACAGACAAACAGACAGCCAAATCAAGAGTGAACTCCCATTCACAATTGCTACAAAGAGGATAAAACACCCAGGGGAACAACTAACAAAGGATACATAGGACCTCTTCCAGGAGAACTACAAAATGCTGCTCAACGAAATAAGAGAGGACACAAACAGATGAAAAAACATTTCGTGCTCATGATAAAAAAGAATTAATATCATGAAAATGGGCATACTGGCCAAAGTAATCTATAGATTCAACACTATCCCCATCAAACGACCAATGACCTTCTTCACAGAACTGGAAAAAACCACTTTAAACTTCATATGCAGTCACAAGAGAGCCTGCATAGCCAAGACAATCCTAAGCAATAAGAACAAAGCCAGAGGCATCACACTGCCAGACTTCAAACTATACTATAAGGCTACAGTAATCAAAACAGCATGGTGCTGGTACCAAAACAGAGACAGAGACCAATGGAACAGAACAGAGGTCCCAGAAGCAACATCACACATCCGCAACCATGTGATCTTTTACAAACCTGACAAAACAAGAATGGGGAAAGGACTCCATGTTTAATAAATGGTGTTGGGAAAACTGGCTAGTAATGTGCAGAAAGCAGAAACTGGACCCCTTCTTGTCACCTTTCACTAAAATTAACTCCAGATGGATTAAAGATGTAAACATAAAACCTAACACCATGAAAACACTAGAAGAAAACTTAGGAAAAACCATCTAGGACATAGGCATAGGCAAGGACTTCATGACTAAAACACCAAAAGTAATGGCAATAAAAGCCAAGATAGACAAATGCGATGTAATTAAAAATCAGAGCCTCTGTGCAGCAAAAGAAACCATCTTTAGAGAGAACCGGTAGCCAAGAGAACGGGAAAAAAGTTTGCAATCTACCCATCTGACAAATGGCTAATATCCAGAATCTACAAAGAACTAAAACACATATACAAGAAAAAAAAAACCCATTCAAAAGTGGGCAAAGATATGAACAGACACTTTTCAAAAGCAGACATATATGAGGCCCACAAACATATGAAAAAATGCTCATCATCACTGGTCATTAGAGAAATGCAAGGTCATGTTTGGATATTGTTAACAGGACACAGGAAAGAAGATTGTGCCATCTTACAAGAGACAAATAAAGATACAAAAATTCCTAATGTGGGCAGTATGACCATTTTCACGATATTGTTTCTTCCCAACCATTATCATGGAATGGTTCTCCATCTGTTTGGGTCCTCTCTTATTTCGTTGAGCAGTGGTTTGTAGTTCTCCTTGAACAGGTCCCTTACGTTCCTTGTAAGTTGTATTCCTAGGTATTTTATTCTCTTTGTGGCAATTGTGAATGGCAGTTTGTTCTTGATTTGGCCCTCTTTAAGTCTGTTCTTGGTGTATAGGAATGCTTGTGATTTTTGCACTTTGATTTTGTATCCTTAGACTTTGCTGAGGTTGCTTGATCTTTGTGTTTTTATCTCACCCCTACAATGTCCTGGAGCTTTCCAAGTTACCTTCTGAGAACAGATAATTAGAAGGAAAGAAAAAAAGCAACCTCTGTAACAGTGTAGACACACTGAACCTCAAAGTCCTAAGTGCAAAGCAGTGGATTAAAACTGTAAATAATTTTCTGGGAGCTGTGCTAGTGGTTGCATTAACATCTTCAAATTTTATTTTTGGAAGAAATCTTAGATATCATTTCTTGTTGTTTTTAAAAGCCCATCATATCATGTGAAATATCATCTTACTTATTTCAGGTTTGGGTGACATTTTGAAAAGCGAAGGTTGAGGAGGTATCATATTGTTTTAAAGTCCAACTTCTTCAAATATTTGACACACTCACATCAGAACAGGTTAGTCACTCAGAGATGCAGCAGGTGAAGTAAAGGACATTTCTTATATACTGGCGAGTATCTAGCACCAAACTAAGGATGTAGCCTTTTATATGTATTTTGCTTGAAAGAATGAAACTGGGAGTGGAGCATGAAGGTCAGAGATCGTGTTTTTATTAAAGGCTTTTTGAGATATATTAATAAATTTGCTGTCAATCCTTCATGCTTACCCCCTCAGAGGTGGAATAAGGCTTTTTAATATTAACTAAATTGAGAGGTGGAAAATGGCATACTGTTTTAATAAGAAGTCTTTAAATATTACCAAAATGAAATATATTTGCAGCATTGAAGTCTGGGTTAGTGTTATGATAAAAAGTATATTGCATTCAGCTGGGTACAGTGGCTCATGCCTGTAATCCCAGTGATTTGGGAGGCCAAGGCAGGCGGATCACTTGAGGTCAGGAGTTCCAGACCAGGCTGGCCAACATGGCAAAATGCCATCTCTACTAAAAATACAAAAATTAGTTAGGCATGGTGGTGTGTGTCTGTAATCCTAGCCACTCAGGAGGCTGAGGAAGGAGAATCGCTTCAACCAGCGAGGCAAAGATTGCAGTGAGCTGAGATAGCACCACTCCACTCCATTCCAGCCTGGATGATAAGAGTGAGACAGCAAGACTCTGTCAAGAAGAAGAAGAAGAAGAAGAAGAAGAAGAAGAAGAAGAAGAAGAAGAAGAAGAAGAAGAAGAAGCAGCAGCAGCATATTACATTTAGTGCCTATTATATTGCAGACTTTGTGTTAACTTCTTTATAAATATTATTTATTAAATTTAATTTATTCCTCAATACTAGATTGTGATGCAAGTACTATCATCCTCATTTTACAGCAAATATACTACAAAGATTTTAAACTACATTTTATGCCAGTTCACAATGCCACAAGATTCTGGCATTTGGTTCAAATAATTTGGTTTGTTAAAAAAATGGCTAAATTATGTTTAGTCATTGCTCCTTATTCCTGAAAGTAGACTGAAAATGAAAGTGGACTAGAACAATCTGGCAGTATTTAGCTCTACCTTTCCCCTCCAAGTGTGAAAGTTCGATTATTCATTTTCTAAAAGAATAGTACTGAGAGATTGTGTAGGTCTTACACCAAGTTGCATCCAGGGAATATAAGATGAAGTGAAGACACTGATCAGAGTAGATTAGCAGCAGAGAGTTCTTTTGAGAGAGTTATTGGTGTGCATTGATCCCCACCCTCTTTGTATTTTTGCTCATTTTACTCATACGGCAATGAGAGGCGTTGCTTTCTTACTACCTGTACAAATGAAGTAGCAATGGGCACTTAAAGATTCTCTTGAAAAGCTGATATGTGCTCTTTGGGATCTGGGGACACTAGCCCTGGTGCCTGACTCATGCCTAAAAGCTTTTAAAAGTGATAGTCTAGGGTGGAATGGTTTGTGGCCAAGTAGGAAAGAAAAGAGACTTGGGGGCCTCCTGTCCCTGCTGTGTGTGGCAGGTAGGTGCGCATGAGCTTTTCTCCTGGTTAGAATCACTGGGGTGTTCTGGACTTGAATCATCTTGAAGGAATCTTGCACCAAATGTCAACATGTCAAGGTTCATTGATCTCAACAGCAAGCATATATGGAATAAGTGGATCCTTAGAAGAGAAAATTTGAGGAAAAGAATCAGAAGTGGACTACAATAGGGATGTGCTACTGGGAGGTCCAGGCAGAGGAAATCAGCAAAGAATCCAAATCATCCTTAAGGACTTAAGCCACCACCAGAAGGTGACAACACCAGATCACTTATGTATCATGTAAGGTTTCTTTTCCTTAATTCCCTGCCCTCTAGTGTTACAACTTGAAGGTATCATAAGCATGAGCTAGTATACCCTGTGGGAGGTAGAGCTGGAAATGAAAAAAAAAAAAGCCCAGCTCCTTTCTCACTGTGCGCCTGTAAGGCTGAATCAGGCCTGGGCTGTGTGAATGAGTGGGACCTGAGGGGATGCAGGATACAACGAGAGAAGCTTTAAGTCAAAACTCAGAGAGACATCTACAAATTTAGGTCAAATGGCATTTTGTTTTTCTTTAGAAAGAGAGACTATTCATTTATTTGAGCGTGACTAATGAACAAACCAGAAAAAATGTTCTGATTAAGTAAAAGGGGAATTATAAGAAAGAATAAGATTGCTTTTTGCTTGCACAGAACTAGATACAAAATATTAGCTGTTTAAAAAATAAGAATGATACCTAAATTGAGGCATAAACAAGATAAATCTTAAATACAAATGAACTAATGTGTTATATTGTGTTGGAGGGTTGGGGAGTAGGGAGTACCTGTTCTATAGTCCTATTAAGGCTTTCTTAAGTATCATTTTTAAAAGCTAAGAAGAACTTAAAGAATGTTAGCAAAGTGCATGACATAAAACAACAGTGGAAAAAATAAAAGAAAACATCTAAAAATCATGACAAAGAGTAAAAGATGAGAAGAGTATTGTATCTGATATACACAAAAATACTAGCACAAGTCTTATTTTATTCCTGCTGTAAGATTAATCTCCCGACATCTACCTGGAAAAATCGGTTGACTTAAACCCAGAGGAAAATTTCCCATGATGTTAGTTTCTACCTTCAAAAGTAGAAGACAAATAATTCGAATTCTCAGAGTTGCCCGTGGGTAGGCATTTGATTTAGATTCTTCCCTGCACACTGACTTTTCTGAGGCTTAGCTGGAGGTGTAAGCAACTCAAGATGCAACTTTTCATGAGGTAGGGGTGTGTTTGTTTACTGCAAATGTGAAAGTGGTGGCATCCATTTACTCATAGGTGACACTGGAGAAGCTTCTAGCATTTCATCTAGAGATCATGGTGCCGGGTCATGGTAGCTCTGTGGTTTTCCCATAAGATGCCTTTACAATTGTAGTATTATTCTGGGTAGACTAGCTGCAGAGTATGACTCCCTTACAATTCTGGAGTATCTGTGTGCACCTTAATGGTCTTAAAAATTAAATCACTTTTTAATTAAATTGCTGAGCAGATTGTTATTTGCCATGAAGAACTCTGAATAATACACACCCTGAAACAATTGGAGTAGGATGTTCTGTATTAATGAATTATTCTTGATATTTTTGATCTGTCATCTGTTTTTTCCCTAGAAAGGCATTTATTCTGAGTAGCTTTGAGTATATAATGTCATAGCAGAGGGGCAGAGAGAAAAACGCAGTTGAGTTTTAGGCTTTATAGAGTTACAGCCATGGTCCTCAAATGGAAAGTAATTAGAGTTTGAGTTAAAGCTCTCCTTTCTGTGGTTCTAGAAGTCATTCTCTAAAATTCAGGAAATGGAAAAGACTAAGAAAAGGAGATTAGAGGAGAGAATTCCAGGTGGCCTGGGAATTGGGCAGTAATTACCTAGAGGGTTTATATGGACAGAGAATGTGGAGCCTCTTCTCATATATGCATTCTGCACAGAGGCAACCACATTCTCTGCCAGTGCCCATAGATCATGCAGCCTTCACCCCAATGAGAACTGTTCACTGTCTGTACTTCAAAGCCTAGCTAAGTGTCCCAGATGTCCTTCATTTGCAGCCAGGGTGCCATACAAAGGCCACTTGGCAGGAGAGATGCTCGACTGTGCCCCATGGTTTGTTTGGTCTCATCAGATTTTCATCATACTCACAACACTCCAGCCCTATCCTAGGATTATAGTAAATCCCTGAATAAGAGCACGGGGCAGAAACACAGAACTGTGTTTTATATGAGAAAAAAAAATCTACCCTGAACAGAAACTGCATAATATCTCATTGTAAAATGCATTCCAGTTGTCAATATCTCTCTTGAGTCCTTCTGCATAATTTCAAATATAGGATTTAAAGATCATATTAAAAATTAGTCTATAAATACACATGAATTTAATTGCTCTGTCAGTAAAACATAGACCTCATATTGAACCTTCACTTTGCAAACTTTATTGTTCAACAAAAATGCTCACATCATGATTTTGAGTTAAGTTTAATGGCAGTTGTTCGACACACTGGAGTTGCTCATTCACCTTGTTCCTTGGAGAGAGGGAGCTAGGTAGGCAAACTTTTCTCCTTGGACTTTTAAAGTATGTTACATGTTGAGTTCGATGATCTTTCTCTCATCTGGATATCTTGTATCTCCTTCTGAAGTCTCTTGCTCTCATTCTGGAATCCCTCTTTGAGAAGGAGTTCCTGTTCCTAAAAGCAAAAGTGGAGAATAAACCCATCCAGTTTAATACACTTTCACCACATTAGTTCCCCATTTGATACTTATATTGATCCTTCAACAATTTTTGACACTCGTTTTTGAAATGCTTCTTCCCTTACTTTCCATTCTAGCACTCTCTTCTGAGTCTCCAGTACCTGCCAATAATTTTTCTGTGATTTCTTTAGCTTCAAAAATGTTCTTGTCCTACAGGTTCTAAAATATTAGTGACCCAACATTTTATTCTTCAGTCCCTTTACCCTTCACACACATGCAACACAGTCTTTCTGGAAAAACTTTTGTTCTTTTCTTTGTGTTCATTTCTGATCTGTATAGTATGGACTTAAATATATATCTAGGAAGATATGAAAGATAGGTCATTTTTAATTGATAGGTTACTACATAACTCAAGACTAAGGTAAGTGTTTGATTGGAGAATTTAGTACGAATCTCCAAAATTCAGAGGTAACAGAAATAAACTGAGGAGATCAGAGACTACAGTGGCCCATAGGGTATTTCTGGGCAAACATAAATGTGGAAAAGAGCCCAGAGAACAAGAAAGTATTGGCACCATGGGCACTTAACGAGTGCGTTTAAGTGGGTAGATGGTTAGAAAATCTTTCTTCCTTTTTTCTTTTGTTTTCTTTTTTTTTTTTTAGATGCAGTTTCACTTTTGTTGCCCAGGCTGGAATGCAATGATGTGATCTTGGCTCAGTGCAACCTCCACCTCCCAGGTTCAAGTGATTCTTCTGCCTCAGCTTCCTGAGTAGCTGGGATTACAGGCATGCACCACCAAACCCAGCTAATTTTGTATTTTAAGTAGAGATGCATTTTCTCCATGTTGGTCAGGCTGGTCTTGAACTCCCGACCTCAGGCAATTTGCCCCCCACCCCCAGTCTCCCAAAGCGCTGGGATTACAGATGTGAGCCATCATACCTATCACAGTTAGAAAATCTTTCTACTTATAACAGTGCTTCTAGACATAAAGTTATAGCAGGCATGACAGAAACAAAATCCCTGTGGATCTCTCTGAGTAGGAAAGTCTGACTAGATATTTCTCCGGGTAGTCCGATGCAGAAAAGTTACTTATTGCTCATGAAATTATAATTTCTTCATTTAGCAAATGAGAAAATAATAGTTCCTCTGCCATTAGAGGAAAATTTGATCACATAATGTAAAACACGTGTGCAGTGCCTAGTACTGTTTATTAGTGACAGCATAATAACGTATTCCATGTGATATTGTCCTGAAAGTAAACAATCTTTGCTAACTAGAGATGACTAGCATAAAAACGGGGAATGAAAAATGTAGTAGTGTCTGGGCTAGAAAGTTTTTTGGGAGGCATTAGGTTCTCACCCTTACACTTTGTTTTCGATTTGAGGCGCCAGAAAAGAAAATTGAGATGATGCAATTGAATACCTTAAGTTTACATGTGATGGTCTTCTCTTGCTCCGCCATTAACTGGGCCTTATCACGCTCCATCTTCTCAGTCAATTGTTTCACATGTTCCTGATAACTCTTCTCTTTCTCTTCCATCATCTTCTCATTCTTCTTTTGTATTTCCTCCAACATTTTCATTGCAGCTTCTGCAGATTCAGCCTTTATACGTTCCACTGGGGAAGAAAAATAAGCAGAAAAAAATGAATATTCAATTGCAGGTGTTCCCTTTTCCTTTCACTCTTTTTTGTTTGTCTTATCCTCACATTACTGAGAAAACTTCTTGTAATTTTGCCTGCGTAACCAGAAAACCACTGATCATACACATTAGTTAAGAAAACTCTTGTAGAACTATGAATGATACTTGCCATTCTTTCTCTACAATAATACTTCTAAGTGGAGCAATATTGCTAACTGACAGTTTGAGGACTTTCCAACCATCTACAGTGTTTTCAGCTGTTCTCACCTTCAATCGCTTTTTCCTTTTCTGAGAGTGACTGATCAGTTTGTAGAAGTGAATCAGCCACATCCTCCTTGGACTCCAAGTATTTTTTCAGCACTTCTTCAGCCTGGTTATACAGAGAAAGATAGAATGAAGAAAGGGTGATTATGGTTTAGCACAAAACCCTGCAATACATCTGCTAATTCAATTTAATTTTACCACTCATGTAACAATTCACTTTATAATTCAAATAGTGTTGAAAATTTAGTAGTTCTGAAATGCAACTCTGGATCTCCCTTCAAACCTGTTCCTTTCCAATCACCCCAATTTTAGTAATTAATAACTCTGTTCATCTAACTATATCTTGGTTATCTTTGTTTTCTCACATACCCAGTAAGCAATCATCTGCAAATTGTGTTAGACTTTGCTTCAAAATAAAGTCAGAACCCACCCCTTGTCACCTGCTTCATACAAACACCCTGGTCCAAGACAGCATGACCTCTAGGCTGGATCATTGTTAAAGCTTCAGAATTGGTCTGCTTCCACTCTTTTTTCCCTACAGTCCATTCTCCTCAGAGCAGCCAGAGTTTCACTATATTATTTAAAGAAAAATCATACCACTCTTATACTCAAAGCCCTCTATTGACTTTCTAATTCATCAATAATAAAATTCAAACTTCTTTAACTGGATTTCAACATACTCCCCAGTCTGGCCTCTGGTCTCTGACCACTCCTCTGAATGTATCTCTCACCAATCACTCCTTGATTCACCACCTGCCAGCATATTAGCTTTCTTGCTATTCCTAGCACACAAGCAAATTTATGTATCATGGTCATTTCTGTTATTTAAAATTTTCTTTTCCTAGAATCTATTTACCTCACTCTTTTACTTCTTTGAAGATTCTGCTGAAACTTGACCTCATCTGAGAGGCCTTTTGTAAGAACATACACATAAAATTGGGCTCAAGATGAGATTTGGTGGGGACACATCCAAACCATATCAGTTGTTTTGAAAAAACTAAAAGAAATTCAAAATAATGCAGAGAAGGAATTTAGGATTCTATCAGATAAATTTAACAACGAGCTTAAAATACTTTGAAAGAATCAAGCAGAAATTTTAGAACTGAAAAGTGCAGTTGGCATAGTGAAGAATGCATCAGTCATTTAATAGCAGAATTCATCGGGCAGAAGAAAGAATCAGTGAACTTGAAGACAGGCTATTTGAAAATACACAGAGGAGACAAAAGAAAAATAATAATAAATGATGAAGCACACCTATAAGATCTAGAAAACAGCCTCAAAAGGACTAATCTAAGTTATTGGCCTTGAAGAGAAGGTGGAGAAAGAGATAGAAGTAGAAAGATATTAAAAGAAATAATAACAGAGAAAGATATCAATATCTAAGTCCAAGTAGGATATAAAACCAAAGAAGATTTAACCCAAAGAAAGGACTAACCTCAAGGCATTTAATAATTAAACACCCAAAGATCAAGGATAAAGAAACGTAAAGTGGAAATCACATGCAATAGAGCCCTAATATGTTTGGCAACAGGCTTTACAGTGGGAAATTTATAGGCCAGGACAGAGTGGCCTGACATATTTCAAGTGCTGAAGGAAAAATCCTTTTACTCTAGAATGGTATAGCAGGTGAAAATATCCTTCACACATCAAGGAGGAATAAAGGCTTTTCCATAGAAAGAAAAGCTGAGTGATTACATTGACACTAGACCTCTCCTACAAGAAATGCTAAAGAGAGTGCTTCGGTCATAAGAAAAGGACATTAATGAGCAGTAAGAAAACACTTGAATGTGAAGACTCACTGGTAATAGTAAGTACACAGAAAAAGAGAATAATATGACATTGTAACTCTGGTATGTAAACTCCTTTTATCCTAAGTAAAAAGACTAAGTGATAAACCTGTCAAAAATAGTAATTAAAACACATTTTAAAACATGCACAGTGCAATAAAATATAAATAAAAACAACAAAGTTAAAAAAGTGGGGGGATGAAGTTAAGGTGTAGAATTTTTATTCTTTTTTTGCTTGTTTGTTTATACAAATATTGTTATTTGGGCTACAAGATGGTATTTTCAAGCCTCCTGGTGACCTCAAACTGAAACACATACAACAGACACATAAAAAATGAAAACAAGAAACTAAGTCATATCAGCAGAGCAGAGAAAGTTAATTTCACAAAAAGGAAGACAGGGAAGAAAAAACAACAGAAGACCTCAAAACAACCAGAAAACAAATAACAAAATGGCAAAAGTAAGTCCTTACACAGACTGGCTGAATGGATTGAAAATACCAAGATCCAGATTCAGTTAAAACTATTTTCAAGGTTGGATCCAAGATGGCCAATTAGGAGCAGCTCAGGATTGCAGCTCCCAGTGAAAGCACAGAGGGTGAGTGGAAGCCGCATTTCCAGATGGATTTTTATTGCCCACAGGCCAGGAGATTCCCAGGTGGAGGAGCCCCATAGGTCACCAGTGCTGCTGGTTTGGCCAGCATGGCTGCTTTGCTGGCGCCCTGGGGCAGCAGTTCTCCATACAAAATACACGGGTCTGGGCACCATTTTAGCTGTTGACTGGGGCTCTGGGAAGGCAGAGTCACCCATTCATCTCATTAAAAAGGGGACTTAAACAGGGAGCCAGTTTTTTTAACTAGACAAAAAAATGCCGCGAATCTCAGTGCTGCTGTTTTAGGTTGTGCAGCGGGTTGCCACATGGGAAATCACACAGATCTTGGCACCTTTTCAACAGGAAACTGGAACACCTGGGAAAGAATCTACTATTCAGGCTCAGCTGGTCCCAACCCCACAAAAAAACAGAAATTGGAAATGCTCTGGGTTGAGAGTTTCACAGCAAGTACAGCTGAACCTGGGAAGGTCCATCTTCGTGGGGGAGGGGTGTTGGCCATTACTGAGGCAGTCCAGCACTACAGAGGTAGTTTGCCATCGCTGAGGCAGCCCACCATTGCTGAGGCAACCCACCATTACAGAGAGAGTCCACCATTACAGAGGCAGTTCTAACTACGCCAGTATAAACAGAAATGCAGGGAAGTTCACATGGCAGCTGGACGGAGCCCACAGCAGCTCAGAAAAGCCTCTGCAGACAGACAGTGACTAGGCTGGCTCATCGCTGGGCAGGGCAGCCCTGATAAAAAGGCAGCAGCACAAAGGAAACTCATAAATAAAGCCCTAACTACCCAGGATGGAGCACCTGGGGAAAAAAAGGGGTGGGGGTATGAGTTCTGTTGCAGCAGACTTAAACCTACCTGCCCAGTAGCTCTAAATGAACAATGGAGATCAGAGCTCAGCACTTGAGCTCCTATAAAGGACAGACTTTCTCCTCAAGCAGCTCTCTGACCCCCATACATCCAGAGTCACCTCATAAAGGAGACATCAGACTGACATTTTGTGGGTATCCATCTGGGACAAAAGTAGCAGAAGAAGAAACTAGCAGCAACCCTTACTGTTCTGCAGCCACTGCAGGTTATCCCCAGGCAAGCAGGGCCTGGGGTGGACCTCAGCAGTCCAACAGCAAATGGGCCAGAACGTTAGAAGGAAAGCTAAGAAACAGAAGGAAATAACTTCATCCTCAACAAACTGGACGTCCACTCAGAGACCCAATCTGAAAGTCAACAACTACAAAGATGACAGGTGGATAAATCCACAAAGATGGGAAGAAACCAGCCCAAAAAGGATGAAAGCACCCAAAACCAGAACGCCTCTCCTCCTACAGGGGATCACAACTCCTCCCCAGCAAGGAAACAAGGCTGAATGGAGAATGAGTGTGGTGAATTGACAGAATCAGGCTTCAGAAGGTGGGTAATAAGAAACTTCCGTGAGCTAAAAGAACATATTCTAACCCAATGCAAAGAAACTAAGAACCTTGATAAACGATTTGATGAAATGCTAACAAGAATAGACAACTTAGAGGGGAATATAAGTGAATTGATGGAGCTGAAAACACAACATGAGAACTTCGTGAAGCATGCACAAGTTTCAACAGCCGAATTTCCCAAGCAGAAGAAAGGATATCAGAGGTCAAAGATCATCTCAATGAAATAAAACGAGAAGGCAAGATTAGAGAAAAAAGGGTAAAAAGGAATGAACAAAGTCTCCAAGAAATATGGGACTTTGTGAAAAGACCTAATCTACGTTTGATAGGTGTACCTGAATGTAATGGAGAGAATGAATCCAAGCTGGAAAATGCTCTTCAGGATATCATCCAGAAAAACTTCCCCAACCTTGTAAGACAGGCCAATATTCAAGTCCAGGAAATACAAAGAACCCCACAAAGATATCCCTCCACAAGAGCAACCCCAAGGCATATAATCATTAGATTCACCAGGGTTGAAATGAAGGAGAAAATGTTAAGGGCAGCCAGAGAGAAAGATTGGGTTACCCACAAAGGGAAGCCTATCAGACTCACAGCAGATCTCTCAGCAGAAACCCTACAAGCCAGAAGCGAGTGGGTGCCAATATTCAACATCCTTAAAGAAAGGAACTTTCAACCCAGAATTTCATATCCAGCCAAACTAAGCTTCATAAGTGAAGGAAAAATAAAATCCTTTTTGAACAAGCAAGTACTCAGTGATTTCATCACCACCAGGACTGCTTTACAAGAGCTGCTGAAAGAGACACTATACATAGAAAGGAACAACCAGGACCAGCCACTCCAAAAACACACCAAATGGTAAAGAGCATTGAGATGATGAAGAAACTGCATCAACTAATGGGCAAAACAGCCAGCTAGCATCAAAATGGCAGGGTGGTATTTACACATAACAATATTAACCCTAAATGTAAATGGGCTAAATGCCCCAATCAAAGGACACAGACTGCCAAATTGGATAAAAAGCCAAAACCCATTGTTGCGCTGTATCCAGAAAACCCATCTCACATGCAAGTATACACAAAGGCTCAAAATAAAGGAATGGAGGAAGATTTACCAAGCAAATGGAGAGCAAAAAAAAAAGCAGGAGTTCCAATTCTCATCTCTGATAAAATAGACTTTAAACCAACAAATATCAAAAGAGATGAAGGATATTATATAATGGCCAAAGGATCAATGCAACAAGAAGAGCTAATGATCCTAAATATATACTCACCCAATAAGGGAGCATCCAGATACAAGTTCTTAATGACTTACAAAGAGACAAGTTCTTAATGACTTACAAAGAGACTTTGACTCCCACACAATAAGAGTGGAAGACTTTGACACCCCATTGTCAATATTAGACAGATCAACCAGACAGAAAATTAACAAGGATATCCAGGACTTGAACTCAGACCTGGACCGAACAAACTGAATAGGCATTTACAGAACTCTCCACCCCAAATCCGCAGAATATACATTCTTCTCAGCACCACATCACACCTACTCTAAAATTGACCACATAATTGGAAGTAAATCACTCCTCAGCAAACGCAAAAGAATGGAAATCATAAAAAACAATCTATCAGACCACAGCACAATAAGACTAGAACTCAGAATTCAGAAATTAACTCAGAACCACAGAGCTTCACGAAAACTGAACAACTGGCTCTTGAATTTTGACTGGATAAACTGTGAAATGAAGGCAGAAATATAGCTGTTCTTCAAAAAAAATGAGAATGCAGACACAACATACCAGAATCTCTGGGACACATTTAAAGCAGTCTCTAGAGGAAAATATATAACAATAAATGCCCCCATCAGAAGAAAGGAGAGATCCAAAATTGAAACCCTATCAACAAAATTGAAAGAGCTAGAGGAGCAAGATAAAAAAAACTCAAAACCTAGCAGAAGACAAGAAATAACTAAGATCAGAGCAGGACTGAAGGAGATAGAGACACAAAAAACCCTTCAAAAAATCAGTAAATTCGGGAGCTGGTTTTTTCAGAAGATCAACAAAATAGACCACTAGCCAGATTAATAAAAAAGAAAAGAGAGAATAACCAAATTGATGCAATAAAAAATGATAAAGGGGATATCACCACGGATTTCACAGAAATTCAAACCATCATCAGAGATTATAACAAACAACTCTATGCATATAAACTAGAAAACCTGGAAGAAATTGATAAATTCCTTGACACTTCCATCCTTTCAAGCCTAAACCAGGAAGAAGTCAAAACCCTGAATAGACCAATAATAAGGTCTTAAGTTGAGGCAGCAATTAAGAGCCTACCACACAAAAAAAGCCCAGGTCTAGATGGGTATACAGCCAAATTCTACGAGACACACAAAGAAGAACTGGTACCATTCCTTCTGAAACTATTCCAAATAATCCAAAAAGAGGGAATTTTTCCCAAATCATCTTATGTGACCAACATCATCCTGATACTGAAACCCCGCAGAGACTCAGCAAGAAAAGAAAAGTTCAGGCCAATATTCAGGATGTACATAGATGCAAAAATATTCAATAAAATACTGGCAAGCCAATTGCAACAGCACATCAAAAAGCTGATCCACTGTGATCAAGTAAGATTCATCCCGGGGATGCAAGGCTGGTTCAACATATGCAAGTCTAGAAACATAATTCACCACATAAACAGAACCAAAACCAAAAACCACATGATTATCTCAATTGATGCAGAGAAAGCTTTTAACAAAATTCAACAGCACTTTATGCAAAAAATCTTCAATAAACTAGGTATTGATGAAACATACCTCAAAATAATAAAAGCTATTTATGACAAACCAACAGCCAATATCATACTGAATGGGCAAAAACTGGAAGCAATCCCTTTGAAATCTTGCACTAGACAAGGATGCCCCTTCTCACCACTCCTATTCAATATAGTACTGGAAGTTCTAGCCAGAGCAATCAGGCAAGAAAAAGAAATAAAGAGTATTCAAATAGGAAAGGAGGAAGTCAAATGGTCTCTATTTGCAGATGACATGATAGTACATCTAGAAGATCCCATTGTCTCAGCCCAAAATCTCCTGAAACTGATAAGCAACTTCAGCAAAGTCTTGGGATACAAAATCAATGTGCAATAATCACAAGCATTCCTCTACACCAAGAACAGACTTAAAGACAGCCAAGTCAAAAGCAACTGCCATTCACAATTGCTACAAAGAGAATAAAATACCTAGGAATACAACTAACAAGGAACGTAAAGGACTTCAAGGAGAACTACAAGCCACTGCTCAAGGAAATAAGAGAGGACACAAACAGATGGAGAAACATTCCATGTTCATGGTTAGGAAGAATCAATATCGTGAAAAAGGCCATACTGCCCAAAGTAATTTACAGATTCAATGCTATCCCCATCAAGCTACCAATGATCTTCTTCACAGAACTGGAAAAAAAACACCTTAAACTTCATATGGAACCAAAAGAGAGCTGACATAGCCAGGTCAATTCTAAGCAAAAACCAGAAAGCGGGAGACATCACACTCCCGGACTTCAAACTATACTACAAGTCTACAGTAATCAAAACAGCATGGTACTGGTACCAAAACAGAGATATAGACCAATGGAACAGAACAGAGGAATTGGAGGCAACACAACATATCTACAACCACCTGATCTTTGACAAACCTGACAAAAACAAGCAATGGGGAAAGGATTCCCTGTTTAATAAATGATGTTGGGAAAACTGGCTAGTCATGTGCAGAAAGCAGAAACTGGACCCCTTCCTGACACCTTACACTAAAATGAACTCCAGACAGATTAAAGACGTAAACATAAGACCTAACATCATAAAGACCCTAGAAGAAATCTAAGGAAAACCATTCAGGACATAGGCATAGGCAAGAACTTCATGACCCAAACACCAAAAGTATTGGCAACAAAAGCCAAAATAGACAGATGGGACCTAATCAAACTGCACAGCTTCTGTAAAGCACAAAAAAACAGTCATTAGAATGAATTGGCAACCAATAGAATGGGAAAAAATTTTTGCAGTCTACCCATCTGTCAAATGGCTGATATCCAGAATTTACAAAGAACTGAAACAGATTTACAAAAAAAAAACAAACAAGCCCATCTAAAAGTGGGCAAAAGATATGAACAGACACTTTACAAAAGAAGGCATACATGAGGCCAACAAACATATGAAAAAATGCTCATCATCACTAGTCATTAGAGAAATGCAAATCGAAACTACATTGAGATACCATTTCACGCCAGTTAGAATGGCGATCATGAAAAATCTGGAGACAACAGATGCTGGAGAGGATGTGGAGAAATAGGAACACTTTTGCACTGTTGGTGGGAGTGTAATTTAGTTTAACCATTGCAGAAGACAGTGTGGCAATTCTTCAAGGACCTAGAAATAGAAATTCCATTTGACCCAGCAATCCCATGACTGGGTATATATCCAAAGGATTATAAATCATTCTACTATAAGGACACATGCACACAAATGTTCATTGCAGCACTGTTCACAGTAGCAAAAACCTGGAACCAACCCAAATGCTCATTTATGATAGACTGGACAGGGAAAATGTGGCACATATACACCATGGAATATTTTGCAGCCATCAAAAATGATGAGTTTGTGTCCTTTGTAGGGACATAGATGAACCTGGAAACCATCATTCTCAGCAAACTGACACAAGAGCAGAAAATCAGACACCACATGTTCTTGCTCGTAGGTGGGTGTTGAACAATGAGAACCCATGGACAAGGACCGGGGGTATCACATACTGGGGTCTGTTTGGGGGATAAAGGGGAGGGACAGCGGGTGGTGGGGAGTAGGGGAGAGAGAGCATGGGGAGAAATTCCAGGTATAGGTGAAGGGGAGGAAGGGAACAAATCAAGTTGCCATGTGTATACCTATGCAACAATCTTGCATGTTCTTCACATGTACCTCAAAACCTAAAATGCAATTAAAAAATAAATAAATAAATAAATAAACCAAGACCCGGGGACTTCCACCACAATGGCTGAATAGCAACAGATCTGGACTGCAGCTTCCAGCAAATGCAATGCAGAATGAGAGTGATCTCTGCATTTCCAACTGAGGCACCAGGTTAATCTCAATGGGATTGGTTAGACGGTGGACATAGTCCAAGGAGAACAAACTGAAGCAGGACAGGGCACTGCAAGGGGCTGGAGAACTCCCCTCTTAGCCAAGGGAAGCCATTAGGGACTTTTCTGGACACTCTGGCACTCTGGCTCAGATACTGCACTTTTCCCATGGTCTTTACAACCTGCAGACCAGGAGATTCTTGATGGTGCTTATAACACCAGTGCCCTGGTTTTCAGCACAAGACTGGGTGGCCATTTTAGCTTCTACCTGAAGGGCCAGTGACACAGAACTGCTCATTACCCTGAAAAAAAGGGGGCCAGAGCCAGGGAGCCAAGTCATCTGGCTCAGCAGGTCCCACCCCTACAAAGGCCAGGAAGCTAAGACCCACTGGCTTGAAATTCTTGCAGCCAGCACAGCAGTCTGAGTTTGACCTGGACCAGTTGAGCTTGGTAGGAAGAGGGGTGTCCACCATTACTGAGGTGGTTTAACCTTGCCTGTGTAAACAGTCACTGGGAAGTCTACACAGCAGCTGGGTGGAGCCTGCGGCAGTTCAGCAAGTCCTCTGTAGGCAGACTGTGAATAGACTCCCTTCTTGTTGGGCAGGGCATCTCTGAAAAAAGGCAGTAGCCCCTCAGAGACTTATAAATAAAGCTCTACCTTCCCAGGATAGAGTAGAAAGAATGAATAAAATAAGTATAGCACAACATACTTGATAGCATAAAAGTTCACAACACAGAAGGGTGTCTATAGTCAATAATAATTAAATTGTACATGTTAGGATAACTGAAAAATTATAATTGGATTGTATGTAACACAAAGGATAAATGCCTGAGTGACCAAATACCCCATTTTACATGACATGATTACTATGCATTTCATAGTTGTACCAAAACATCTCATGCACTCCATAAATATATATATCTACCATGTACTCACAAAAGCAAAAAAGTAAAAAGCTACAAATTTGGGTTATTAGTAAATACATATTTTATATAATTGTTCTTAGTATTAATGAACTAGGCTCTCAGCCCAGTTCCTGGAACACAGGAAGTGCAACATAAATGTTAACTGTTATTACCATTTGTTCATAAGCTATAATTTGCTAATTGCCTGTGTGTATTTTGAGAGAGCTAAATATTTCGCTTATGTACAATCTAAGTAAACATATAGCTTACTGAACTTAAAGCAGCATGTCTGCAACAAATGATACTTTTTTTTTCCTCTCTTTTTTTTTTAACTGCTGTATCCCCAGCAACTTGACAAGTGCCTGGCATACAGTTAGGCCAAAACAAATAATTGTTGAATGACTGGATGAATAAATAAATGAGTCAATTTGATAAACCTTTTTCGAGGGCTACATCTGCGCTTCTGAGGAGGAAGTTGCTATCTCTCTCATGGTGGGCTCTCTTATTGAATCAGTAAACGGAAAAATGAAAGGCAGAGGCCCTAGGCACCAGTTGCAGTGCCATTTACCTTCTTGCCGGTGGGCTTTGAAAGTATCCCCTCAGCACGTCCCAAGAAATGGTACCCACCGTGTCGTACCTGTATCCCCTTCCTTGGCACCTGGTAGTACTTATTCTTCAGCTCCTGCTGCTTCTGAATAAAAAGACGGTAACCTCCTGGTTTAGAAAATGTTCCCTGCTTGACATCTTCTTCTAAAGGGCTAAATATATCCTGAAGTAAAGCCATGCAACAATCTGATGATGCTTTTGAATTCTGCTCACAAAAGTCATCTCGCCTTGCTTCCAGCTGGGCCTGTGAAGTGGCAAAACAGCACAGATGTTTCAGTGAAGCCATGAGGAGGATGTTAACTATGTAGAGACTGGGAAATGCTTCTCCTTGAAGAAACTGTGGCCTCCAAATAGGGCCGTGCTCCTCACCTTGCTGTTAGATCCTAGAATATCCCTAAGTTGTGCTTATTGCAGAAATTTATCTCCTTCTCCGTTTGTGATTTCCTAAAGCTCCTTTCTTCCAGTTTTCCTGCTTCAGAGAATGAGTCTCAAAGCACACACTATTTCATATGAAACTTATCTTTTCAAGTCTCTCATTTGAGGAATAGTTCTGAGCAGAAACACTGGAGTCAGGCAACCTGCCTAGAGTTCCCAGATCCACTATACTGTGGCTTGTGACACACAACCTTTGTGAACTGAGGATTTCTTGTCTGTACAGCAGAGGAGCAATACCCATCTTATCAATTTCCCTGCAGGGTTATATGCGGTGATATAAGGTGTTTGGCCCACGGACTTTTTTAGAAGTGCTCAGTAAGGAGTACAGGATTATTTACTACATTCTTCAATATGAGAATATTTTCTCAACATACGACTAATAAAAGTAATGAAGATTGCACCATAGGTATTGTCAGTATTTAGAAAGTTTCATAAAACACATTTATTTACATTAAATCACTTCAGATAACATAACTAAGAAACTTTCTTTTTCCTCCTTAGGTCGGGAGGGTGGCAATTGCTGACATCAGCTATCTAGCTTCACCAGAACCTCTGAATGTAGCAATGTATCACTTATAAGGTCCCGTCTTCCTAGCTAGAGAGAGAACTCGCACTTGTCAAGTGGTCATTCTTCACGCAAAAATACTTATTTTGCCATTGGCTTCCATTTAAAAAACAACACATTATTAGAGTTATTTAAAAATAATTTAGCCCCCACTCATAATTACCAGGGAATATAAAAACAACGTTTTTTTAATTTAAAAGAAAAAAATAACATAGTATTTAATAATGCTGTTGTACAATCTACTTACTTTCTTAAAATATGGCACCCACAGAGGATAAACTAATGAAACTGAGTTTCTGTAAAACTTATGTGCCATTTTTAAAGGTCTAAGGCTATGCATATTCTAGTCTTTTAATAATTATTTCAAATACGTACACATAACTGAGTGCAACTATTTTGGGGTCTAAAAAGAATTATTCTCCCACGAAGGGCCCATGTTATTCTGCCTCTCATGACGTACAACACCAAATATACCCCTAATTTCCTCTGGAACTTGTGATCCACGTCCTTGAAAGAGTTCTTCATGAAGACTTCAATGGCCTCTCTCTCACTGTCCCTGTGTAGGTCCAGCAGCTCCTGGAGGGTTTCTGTGGGCAGCTGCACCTTCTGGCTCATCTGCTGGTTGTAGTGGGCAACAGCCTTTTCCACTGCAGCTGAGTTCTCTAACTGGGCCAAGGCCAGGACTGCGTTCTCCATGCAGGGCAGATCCCCACTGCTGATGGCACTGACATAGGTCAGCACCAGGCTCTCTAGACCTGCAAAAGGGAAATTTTTAAAAATGTGACTATCACTTGGTGGGACCGAGTATTTTGTGTGCTTTTCAAGTGAGTGTCACAAAGAATAGTTTTAAAGAATTTTTGGATAAAGAATAGTCATGGAATTATTTGTTAATCTCTAGTCACAGAGGAAATTAAAGTTACTCTTTCCTAATTCCTTCACCCAAAAGGAAGATACTGAAATGAATAGGATATTTTGTGGCTGAGATACTAGGTCAAGGTGTTATCTTAACTTTCTTTTCTCTCATCTCTCCCTCTATTCCCTTTTTCTCTTCACTCCTAATTTAGGAAAGAGGTCAATGAGAAAACTTAGCCTTTTTAATTTTCATTAATTTGAGTGGTGCAGGCCACTAGTCCTGTGTCTGGCTTACGTAAACATGTCTTCTTACATATTCTCTCATCAGAGCTACATGCAGGGTATAAACTCATTGCGTTTGTCAGGGCTTTGCTACGTGTAGCACCGTAAGTCTCCCATGCCAGGAAGACCTCATCTCAGGTGAACTGGAGTGGTTGGTCATGAACAAGAGGTGATTATTTGTGACTAAATCCTGGACCTTGTCATCTCTCTGTAGTTTTAAGTACCATCTGTATGGATGGCTGGTATATTTTGCTTCCTGCATTGACATTTCTTTTGAGCTTTGGATTAAAAATAAGTTTTGCACCTTATTTTTAATGCACTTTTTATATTCCTTACTGTGTAAAGCAGAAGAAACTCAATATTAAATAATCTAAATATCAAAACTTCATCCACTCTGAAAAACTATTTCTCCTCCTGATCTCATTAAATAACACAGCCATTAAAGCAATTGCTAAACTCAAAACTCTGCAGATAGGCTTGGCATTTTCTTCTTATTCCTTTCACAAATTCATATTCCCTCCATCAACAGGCCTTTTAGATTTAATATCCAAAATATGTTTGGATCTTGTCCATTTTCACCATTTTACTGCCATAATCTGAGACTAACTCAATGCCCATTTATCGCTTAGCCACTGAAAATAGCATCCATCCTCTCATTCTCTCCATTCACCACTCCAACAAATTATCTACAAAATATTCAGAAAGATATGTATAAACATAAGTTAGATAACTTTACCTAACTGCCAAAAACTCTTCCCTGGAACTTAGACAAACTCTAATCTCCTCAAAATCCTTTGCCAGTCCTTTCAGGACCTAACCCCTGTATACTTCTCTAATTATGACACGTCTCTTATTCAATCTACTCTTGTTCCAATCACCTGTCTTTTTTCTATTTTCATTAAAAGAAATTGAAATGAAATTCTGCTCTGTCACCCAAGCTGAAGTGCAGGGCATAATCATAGCTCACCATAGCCTTGAACTCCTGGGCTCATGCTGGGTCCTCCTGCCTCAGCATCCTGAGTAGCTAGGACTCCACGCATGCACCATGCATTTGGCTGATTTTTAATTTTTTCATAATAATAGTGTCTTGCTATTTTGGTCAGGCTGGTCTTAAGTTCCAAAGATCAAGAAATTCTCCCACTTTGGCCTCCCAAAGTGCTGGGATTACAGGCTTGAATCACCGTGTCAAGCCCCTGTCTTCTATTTTCTTGAAGCTGCAAAATTCTTTCCTGCCCTGGACATTTCTACATGACATTATTTTTGCTGTAAAGCTATTTCTCTATGTGTTTTGGTTAGCTCTTAATCATTTATTTTATATATATTTATATATGTATGCATGTATTTGAGACAGGGTTTCACTCTGTCTCCCAGGCTGGAGTGCAGTGGTGTAGTCTCGGTTCACTGCAACTTCTGTCTCCCAGGCTCAAGTGATCCTTCCTACTCAGCCTCCTGAGTAGCTGGGATTACAGGTGTGAGCCACAATGCTGGGTTAGTTTTTGTATTTTTAATAGAGACAGGGTTTCATCAAGTTGCCCAGCTGGTCTCAAATTCCTGAGCTCAAAGTGATTCACTCACCTCAGTCTCCCAAAGTGCTGGGATTATAGGCATTGGCCACCACAGCCAGCCAAATCAATCATTTTTAAGTTCTCATCTTACATATGATGTTCACAGACAAGCATTCTCTCACAGTCTAAATTATATCTCCCTGCCCCTCCCTTTAGTCTTTCATAGCAGTCTACTATTTTATGCATTATGTTAATCACTATTTATCATTATAAGTTTTGTTTTACTTTTTACAGAAGTTTCTTTTGCTCCTATTATGCCAGAATGAGGATGAAAGTCACATTTCTTTTATCCATCATTGTACATTGGTACATTACATTACAGGCATTCCCTAAATATTTCTGAATTGCTGAACAAGAGAATTGTACTGCAGTCAGCGGCAAAATCTAACTTGCATATAGTATTTGCTTTTTTTCTTTGTTGCTCAGTATATATATTCTGAGTTTATTTTATTAAGAGGGAGCTGAGAAGTTGCTGGAGAAGTTGACCATAGCAGAATTAGATTCTAGTTCTTTTCTTTATTCTCCTTGCAAGGAATATGAGATGATACTATAGTTTTCGTTTTCAGGTAAAATTTATGATATGACCTTCGTGTTGTGTTTTCCTTGCCATTGATAGACTATGAATTTGTCAGAAGTGACCCTTATGCATTCCATTTTATCCTCTACAATGAGTGGTAGGAAGTCGGTAGAGAGAGTGACTCACGAGGCCCATTGACTGTGATGCCACCTGAGAGACTCTTGACACTGGAATGGCTGAGGATGTAGGAACAAAATTCTGCAACTTGTTCTATGAAATCAGGGTTTAGATCTTCTTCCTTCAACTGCTCCAAGTGGGGAAGGTACTTCCCCCGAGCGGGCCGATCGAAGACGAAGCACTTCCTCTTGGGGAAGAACTTTCGAATGCACAAACGAGGATCATTAAAGCTTTTACTTTTTTTATCAGTACCTACAGGAGAGAAAATTAGAGGTAATAAAACTTCAGATGAATTACTTTGAATATAATCTTTCAATTTTGTAATTTTCACAAAGCCCAGGTAAGGAGGAAATTAATGAGGAAGGAAGAATATACAATTAAAAAGGTAGAGAAAGGAAAGTCTCCAAGAAGGGATAGGCAATACATTTAAAGTTGGTTCCAACTGATATAGTCAAGCAGTATTTCCATTTCCTTTAGCAGAACAGTCAGGAAAACACAGTTAAAAATTATAATTTGTATATGCAGAAATGGTCATTTTGATATTATCTGCTCTCTACATATTAACCCACCAACCATTAGACCCAGAAACCTTTTCTTAGCTTCAGCGAAAGCTCCAGGTAGTCATCGGGAGTGATGGGTTCTCCATCTGTTTTCAGCTCCAGGGAGAAATCCCTAAGAGTCCACACAAATGCTGGAAAAAAGCTCACAAAGTCAGCTGAGTCTTCTACATAATTGTTATCAGGTGAGGAGTTTGCCTTGATTCGATCTGTCAGCTCTGTCACATAACTGAGACGCTAAGTTAAGAAAATTACAGAAAATGCCACTTTTTATACATTTTATCCTAATGCTTATCTAAAATAATTCAGTTTCTTTTGATTAGCTCATTCATTCACAAACATTTATTTACAGAATTCATTCACTCACAAACACTTGCTGAGCACCTACTATGAAAAAAGCACTGTCCTAGGGACTAAGAATACTGTAATGAATGAGACAATTCTACAATTAGAGAGCTTACATTCTAATCATGAAAACAAACAATGAACAAGTAAATAAAAGTATAATAATTATCAGGTATTGATAACAATTGTCTTGAAGGAAAATAAAGTGGGCAACTCACTCCTAGTGTATTTTTAGAAACTAGCAACCAATAGACACTTATCTAACACTCTGGTACCTCCCAAATCTACCAATAGGGAAAGTAGAGAATAACCATGTGTATCTGCATGTGGTGCTGATTTATGTAGTCTTCCAGGTAAATTACCTCTGACATTGTAGTTAAGCAGTGATCTGAATGAATTGAAGGAGCCAGTCATATACAAATCCACTGGAGGAGCATTGCAGACAGAGATCACAGAACCTGCAATCCCCTAGATAGGAAATCACTGAGTCCAGTGTGGGAGGTCAGAAGTCTTAACATAAATAGAGGTTGGGATATGTAAGCTCTGTAAACCAAAGTAAGAAATTTGAAATTGAATAAAAAATTAATAGAAAGTCACTGGTGGGTTTTAAGTGAAGAGAGGACATAGTATGATATTTTTTGACAAAAACCATACTGGCTGGCATTGCCTCTGTGAATCAAAAGCATATGCAAAAAAAAAAAAAAAAAAAAAAAAAACAAAAAAAAATTAGGTAGTTGAAAAGATAACCAAGATGAGAGGCAATGAAAACTTAGAGTTATCACGGAAGAAGTAGTGAGAATTAGCCAGTCTAGGAAAATAATTTTGATAGTGAAGCTGAAAGAATTTGATGATTAATAATTTCCAGGACATAAGGAAAGGAATCATCCAAGATGATTCCTAAGTTTTTGATCTGAGCACTTCTATGAATCATGTGGGAATTTATTGTGATTGGAAAGACTTGGAAGGAATGATTTTGGACAGAAAAATTAAGTTTTGTTCTGTACATTTTAGGCTTAAGATATGTCTTACACATCTGAATGGAGATGTTGCATCAGGAGCTAGATAAAAAAGTTTGAATTTGTTCATACTTGGAAATATAAATTTGATGGTGATTGACACATTGGTGCTACTGAAAGCCTTGAGGCTGGATGTGATTATCTGGGGACTGGGAGTAGAAAGAGAAAAGAGGCACAAGAAATTAAGATTTATAATATTTAGAGGGTAAAAGTAGAAAGTGGATGCAGCAAAGTAATCTGAAAAAGTCCACCAATAAGAAAGGTGAAAAATTAGGAAACTATGGTATTCTAATAGGAACCAATTCCAAAAGAAACAAGCATTTCAGAAAGGTGGAAGGGACTGAATTTATCAAATGCTCCTAGAGGGAAGAAAAAAGGCTTCTGGAAGACTGGAAGATCAAATGAGGTGAGAACTGTGCATTACATATACAAATACGATGGTGACTTTGATGAAATGTAATTCAGTGTAATGCTTGAAACTAAGCTAATGGAAATGGTGAGGTCATTGATAATGAACTAGGTTAGGTAATGTATGAGAGGGGAGAATAACGATAAGGGTGGAGAGTTCCAATAAGGTGATGGAACTGAGACACCAGGGTGTTAGATAATTGTCTATTGGTTGCTATTCTCTAAAAGGACACTAGGAGCTAAAATCTTTAGTAAATGAAGAATGTATTTACTGTAACGTTGCTAGATAATTGCAACAAAGAATGTGGCATAGTCAAAGCGTATATGTATTTAAAAAGGTTCTCTTTTTAATGGTAAAGGAATGAGAAGGTGTCCATAACTCTAACATGGAAAAAGAAGGATACCTAACTCATCCCTTACACTTATGATATGCAAGGTATGGTATAAAAAATAATTATCACATAAGACCACTGGAGAGGTCTGTAGAAGAAAGAGTATCTATAATGTATAGCTAGGTATCAGTTAGAAGGCAAAACTTAGAGCAGATGATAAGAATGTAGAGAATTGCAAAAGTAAGACCATGGGTTCTTGAGGACATGGAGGGTTTGGACAGGGATAGGAGAAAGTCAGATAGATGATATATAGAGTCTTGGGTGGCTGAGTGTCTAAGGATATATGTAACCAGGATATATGTAACCAGCCTTCAATTAGATTTGAACTTCTGGTAGAGATTGAGATAGAATGAGATTTTCAGCATAATGAGATTTACTAATGAGGGGACTTATGAATTCTTCAGTACCTGTTTGCCTGTGTACCTGGTGAAATAATAATGAAGCTGTTATTTTCTAGGTTTAATGCTGTTCTGGACCACAAAAAAAGATACTGCAATTGGTCCATGGCCTGCTGGTTGATGGTTCCCATGCTATTGTACACGAAGGTGCTGCTCAGGAGGATGGCCAGGGAGAAGATCCAGGAGTCATTCTCATTGTCACCCTGTAAGTTATGGTAGAAGCCACACCGAAGAGTGACTAGCAGAAGGTACAATCAATTCAGATAGCTGAAGACTGACTGAACTCCAACTCTGTCTCTTACTAGTTGTGAAAACCTAGGTAACTCACTTCGTTATGCAGTATTTTTCCATTTGTAGAGCAAATGTATACTTTAAGGTATTATATATAAATGTATTTGTTAGTGGAAAACACATGAGCACTTGTTAGTAGAAGCTATTTTGATCAGATACTAAAATTCAAACTGGTTTCCTAAACTTAGTTTATGACTCTATTCTACTTCCATGGAACATCATGGTAAGAAATTTTTTACACAGTAGTTAAAATAGGCTTCTTCAATAACAGCTTTCTATGTCTAAGATTTATGAGTAGTAATATATTATCATTAATGAACAAAGATGTTATCATTAGATTTTACACTTTGCTTCTCTTTCTACTGGTGCCACTGTAGATGTGAAAATTTTTACCATCTTTATGGGTTTCCACTGTAAAAAGTCAGACATGTTTTTAAAATGTCTACTGAAGCTTTTAAGCACCTTCAGCAGCCTTACCAAAATATTTCCGTATAATATGAGAGAAATATGACTGAAAATTAGCTATGATTTTATAGGTTTACCAAAATTAATTAATCAAACTTACTGTATACTCTGAATGCTTATACCACATCAATTAAAAAAAGAATATATTAATACAATTAACTAGAGTCCTAAATCAAGGAGGAGGAGTGATAGTGCAACGAGGTTATTGATCTGACCTTGTTTATGTAGATTTTAATCTACTTAAGTGAAATGTTAAAAATATTTATCTTTTTACCTTCTCTATATCTCCAAGGCCCTCAGTGTCGAGCAGAACTAGGGTGTGTCCTGGCTTCTTGGGATGAGGCACGCACCACATCCAGATTCCTTTGGTGTGGGATTTCACTGTAGATCCCAGAGAGAAGCCTGCAAAAGGAGGAGAGGATAAAAGGGAGAAGAGATTAATTAGTAGGTGTTTCTGGAAATTGAGATAAAAGTTAACATAATCAAAGGTAAAAGAGATAAAAGAAAATACAACTGGCATAAATCTTAATGATAAACCAGTAAATAGGAAAGTTGTATATCTAATCCACAGTGAAACATTCATTTTTCCTTAAAGTTCATTGGAAGCTTGCTGTCACTACAAAAACATTTTAAAAAATGTTGTATAAGTATTATTATGGAAGTTAACTTTATTTATTAACATATTCCTTCCAGAAAGGCACATTTACACTCTCAGATGGGAAAATAAAAGTAAAGTGGGACGAAAGGGTCAGCTGACTGAAATCCTCCAAAGTCAATGTAAAGAGCCCATTCATGGATTAAAAGTTAGCTTTCAATATTCATTCTCATCTCTAACTTTCTGTTCTCACATTCCAAGGCTGGATGCTCACAGTGTGTACAGACAGGAGGGACTTGGCAGAGCTTTGCTGGTGTCACTCACCCTTGTTCTTCCCAGCCAGCCTGTTCATCAGGTAGGATTTGCCTGTGCGGTAGAGGCCCACAATCGCCACCACCACCACAGGCTGCGTAACTGCAGACAGGATCTTCAGAGCTTCTGGATTCACCACCAGTTGCCCTTCGGTGTTGTCAATGAGGCTCACTGGGCCTGTCATGTGAATCTCTGCAGCCATGTCCAGGGTGTTGTTCCCTTCTGTGCAAGGAAAAAGATGAAATGGAAAGCAATTTCTAGGTAGCTAGCCATGCTGAGCTTACCAATATGGATTACATTTTTGATTTCTATGCATGAACTTTTTTTCATATACATTTTTTAAAGCCCTGTTTCTCTTTAAGTCTGTCCTACAAATTGGTACACTGGCTTTCTTTTTAATGAATTAATTAATTTATATTTTTATTGCATTTTAGGTTTTGGGGTACATGTGCAGAACATGCAAGATAGTTTGAAATAGACTTACAGAAAAGATGTACAATGGGTATGAAAAGTTCCCATATATCATTTCCTCTAATGTTAAAAGTTTACATAACCATAGAACTAGGATTTTAACATTAAAACAATGATGACTAACCTACACTCCTTATTGTCATTTCACCTGTTTCCAACTAATGTCCTTCCACTCCATGATCAGTCCAGGATTGTTCATTGCATTTGGTCCTTATGTTTCTGTATTTTCTTTGCATCTTTGATAGTTTCTCATTCTTTCTTTGTCTTTCATGTCTTTGACAGTTTAGAAGTTGACCAGCCTGTGATTTTGTAGAATATTCATCCCTCAATTTTTTTGATGTTTCTTTATTACTAGATTGAAGTTATGCATTTTATTTTGCAAATGTCACTGAAGTGATGTTCTGCCATTTTCAGAGTCTCCTTTAAGGGATTCACGATGTTCACATGACTTTTTCTAATGCTGTGACCTTAACTTTGATCATTTGGTTAAGGTAGTCTCTGCCAGATTTCTCCACCACAAAGTGTGATGTACCATTTTGTCACTAAAAAACACCATTTGGAGAGACACTTTGAAGACCATGCAAATCAAGTTTCATCATACTTTCCTAATTTTTCAGTCACTGTTTTTAGCATCCATTGATAATTGTTGCTTATAACTTAGTGTTGTGTTGGACTGAAGGTAATTTTCTATTCTCATCATTCCTTCTACATTTATTAGAGTTTTAATGTGAGCAAGAACTGCCCTTTCCCCTTCATTTGTTTTATTTACTTATTTAATCATTTAGTTGTATCAGTGTAGACCTACAGATATTTATCTTATCATCCGGGTAACACTGTATTATCATTATTTATCTCATTGCTCAACTCCCCAGATTAGTTCACTGACAGCTGCTTCAAGCTGGAGCCCAAATTCTTTGGACATGCTCCCATCATATTTTCACTGCTTCTTTCCTTGTGGCAGGCTTATCTAATATCTGCTTCAGCCTTAGAATCGACCATTTCTCCTAAAGGCTCTGGTTGCTTTCATTGGATACTGGTACATAGACACCAAGATGTCACACTAGGTGTAGTCATTACTTCCAGTCATTACTTTCTCACAGGGAAAATCAAGGAATCTGTGTTTGTATACTAGCACATGAACACAAACATCTACGTTTATTTCTTATCTGTCCATTTCTATATATAAGCTTAAGTTTCTTTTGATACTTCTAATTGCAATTCAACAAAACAAAATTTATTTATACTTTCCCTCCTTGTTTTTAAAACTTTTCTCTGAGTATGTCATTACATATAATAAATTATTTGCTCAATTCTACTACATACAATTAAAGTTACTAACTCATAAGTCTTTGTAACATAAATTTGCTAACTAGAGTGCACAATTACTTAACAGTTCTGTTTGTCTTTGGTCTTACACATACAGTCAAAATACTGTATTCCAAAGTTGCTTAGACTACCTTTTCCTTCTCTATTCTCTTTGGCATGGTTAAATCATTTATTTGTAATATAATTAGGTTTGTTTGTTGGTTGATTTTAAGTATGTATGCATTTATTTTGGGTATGTGAAATATCACAGTTATGAAAGTCAGAGCTTTACAACAAGCTGTAGTCAGAGAAGTGTCACTTCTCCTTCATCTTAGCACTGCATTCCCATTCCAGCTGTCTTTCTATTCTTTCCACCTCATGCCCACTCATCCTCCACAGATATTCAGTCTTGTTAGTTTATAGTTTACCTTTCATGGGCATTCTTTTCATTAATGAGCATATACATGTATGTTTTCTTATTCACATTTTCTATCATAAAGATCACATCATGTGGAAATATGGAAATCTCTCCATACCAGTTCATAGGAAGATCTCTCAGTTCCTTTTACAGGCATCTATTCCATTTATGTGAACATACAACAGTTTATTCAACCATTCTTTTATGTATAGACATTTAGATCATTTCAGATATTTAGCAATTACAAACAATGCTGCAATGAAAACCTCTTCTAACCTTGTGAGGGCGTATTTTTATATTGTTATAGGAGCTACTTTAGGATAGTGTCCTATAAGTGAGATTGCTGGGTCAAAAGGTAAGCACATTTTATTCTGTTAAATATTGCCAAGCTCTTCTCCAGAGGGAGGTATCTGGTTGAATTCCCACCAGATCTTCTTGTATCTCATTGTTCATAAAATGGATTTTTTTTTTAGGTATGTCACATTTTCTGACTTAATTACAAAATTTCCTTTGGTAACTTTTCACATTCACATTTAGATCTTTGGACTGAGCTCTCTGAGCTCTTGCATAGAGTAATAGGAACCTTCACCTGAGGAATCTTGTATTGTATGTATGTTCATACTTTGAAACACAGATACCATTCTCACCTAGCCTTGGTCTGGATTTCTTCCAGCCGTTCTAGTCAGACTGTGGGACTCAGGTTACCCAATGGCTTCTTCCTCTCACTATGCAGAAAGCCCCTTGAGTCACCATAGCCCATCACTGGTTCTTAATATTTGCTGTGAATCAGCATTTACCTGTTACTCACTCAAGCTTCATATCTGGCATCTGACATATAGAAAATCAACAGATTTTGTTACCAGAGTTTGACCTTTCTGTGCTTTATGATTGATTCTCTATTACTTGCATGTATATCAGTTTGCATATTGCTTTCAATTATTTCAGGTAATGAAGCCAGCATCAGGAAACATTCCCTGATGAACCAGGGCTTGTTTTTTGTGTGACTTCTGCTTCACGTAGAGCAGTATGTACACAATTGTAGGCATATCCTGTTTAACCAGGCCTTGATAATTTGATAATTTACTAAGGAATAGAAATATATTCTCTCATAGTTCTGGTGGCTGGGAAGTCGAATCTCAAAGTGCTAACAGGTTTGGTGTCTTGGGAGAGCCTGGTCTCTACTTCCAAGATGGTGCCTTGAAGCCTTCATCCTCCAGACTGACTCGCTCTCAGAAACTCTTTTTATAGTCATTAATCCATTTACGAGTGCTCTGCCCACTTGGCCCCATAATCCAACCCTGTTACACTGTTGGGAATTAACTTTCAACATGAATTTTGGAGGGGACAAGAATATCCAAATCATGACATATTTTTTGAAAATTGAAAGTACAGTATGTAACTAAAATTCAATAGAAAGCTCATAAGATAAAGTTAACGAAATCCTTCTTAAGGCAAAAACAAAACAAACAAAAAAAACCTTAAAATGAAGATGAAATAAATGAGAGAAAATACAATATAATTATGTTACTTTTCCCTTAATAGATTCTACATTTGAATAATATGAATTCCAGAGAAGAATGGAAGTTTCTAGGGGGAAAATATAGGCTGAATTAATAACAAACAGAAACTAAACAAAAAGGAGAAAAGCATTACTTTAGGAAAAACAAAATCATTCAAGAAAGGAAAAGTAAAGACAGTATATCTATATCATTCATATCTATAGTGTCAGTGCTCTAAATAACATTGGAATTGTCATACCGATGCAAAGACAGTATTAATCTAAATAGAAGTATGACATAATTCTATCGAGGGGATCATGGGACAGAGTTTGTGTGAATGTGGATGGTAGTAATAGTGGTGAGGTGGTGTATGATAAAGGAATTGGAGATGATGAGTGTGACTTAAATCCTTATTTTCACTGTATGGTACCTCAAATTGGAAATTCAAAAGGTAGGAAACACAAGGTTGTTATTTTTATGTGTGGAGGTAAATAAAGAAACAGCTAAAATAATTAAAAGTGGTTGCTATTGAAAAAGAGAAGAGGTAAAGGTGGGGGGTTTACTAGGAGAATTTCTTTTTGGAATAAGTATCAGAATTGTTTGATTCTATAAATTATGTGAAAATCTAATTTTGAAGAAAATAAAAACAAGAGTTGACAATACAAATTAAATAAGTAAATAAAAAAAAAAACGAGTGAAAAGCCTTCCTGTAGTAACATCTTAATTTTTGTTTTTACCTTGAATATCTCAATTCCTGTAATTTAAAATGATCATGATAGGCTGGGCGCGGTGGCTCATGCCTGTAATCCCAGCACTTTGGGAGGCCGAGGCGGGTGGATCACGAGCTCAAGGGATCGAGACCATCCTGGTCAACATGGTGAAACCCCGTCTCTACTAAAAATACAAAAATTAGCTGGGCATGGTGGCACATGCCTGTAGTCCCAGCTACTCAGGAGGCTGAGGCAGGAGAATTGTCTGAACCCACGAGGCGGAGGTTGCAGTGAGCCGAGATCGTGCCATTGCACTCCAGCCTGGTTAACAAAAGCGAAACTCCATCTCAAAAAAAAAAAAAAAAAAAGATCGTGATATAAAATGCCTAATTTCTATAACATATAGTCATAGACTATAAGCATTACAGTTTTCCTTTTTATCCTATAATAAAGAGTGCTTTGTTTATAATATGGAGTTGATTACTTCTGACTTGCTCTACTGAAGTCTTATATCTAATTATCTACTTCCCATCTCTTCAGGGGGCAATGGCAAAAAAGCCATTTATTTTTCTGTGATCCGGACCCCTTTTCTCTTACAGCAATGGCCCACAGAGACCTCTGGAAAGACTTCTGTTTTATTTTGTAGCATGATGTATACTACCTTAAAATCAATGACTGACTCAGAAATGTAGGTGTACAAAGATTGTATAAGTTCCATAATTATAATAACTTGTTCCCCACTTTTACACTGTTGGTGGGAGTGTAAATTAGTTCAACCATTGTGGAAGACAGTTTGGCAATTCCTCAAGGATCTAGAAATAGAAATTCCATTTGACTCAGCAATCCTATTACTGGGTACATAACCAAACGATTCTAAATCATTTTGTCATAAAGACACATGCACACGTATGTTCATTGAGGCGCTGTTTAAGATAGCAAAGGCCTGGACCCAACCCAAATGCCCATCGATGATAGACTGGACAAAAAAAAATGTGGCACATATACACCATGGAATACTATGCAGCCATAAAAAACGATGATTTGGTGTCCTTTGTAGAGACGTGGATGAACCTAGAAACTGTAATTCTCAGCAAACTGACACAAGAACAGAAAACCAAACATCACATGTTTTCACTCATAGGCAGGTGATGAACAATGAGAACACTTGGAGACAGGGAAAGGAACAATACTTACAGGGCTAGCTGGTGGGGGTGAAGGGGAGGGGTGGGGGGACAGACGGGGTGGTGGGAAGGGAAGAGAAAAAGGGATAATACAAGGAGAAATGCCTGATGTAGGCAACGAGTGGGGGGTGGGTCAGGGATGGAGACAGCAAACCACCATGGCATGTGTGTACTTATGCAACAATCCTGCAGAATGCAGGATGTGCACATGTACCCCAGATCCCAAATACAATTAAAAAAAAAAGAAATAAAGGGCTGATGAACTGGCTGGTAGAAAATGCAGCGCTTTGTAAGCATTATGTTCTTTCAACCATTTAAGAGGAATAACAGTAACATCTACTCTGTCTCCTACAAAAACAGTAACAAAAACTTGTTCCCACTCTTTGCAGATCCCAAGTTGCCTACCTTCTTTTACCTAGAGCCATAAAAGTGGCAAAGTGAATGTGATGGAGTCCTAACTTTATTCAGCAGATACTGATAATGATAAAGTCAACTTAAGATGATGTCAAAAAAGAAATAACAATTTGGAAACATTCCCATCTACGGAGGGACCATTCCCTCCATAAGTAGTCTGACCATTCCTATGGTGGGAATGGTCAGTTTGGATAAAACTGATAAATCCTGGTAAATAGATTCCCAACCCGTCCCAGTCTTACCTAAATCAGAAATCCTTTAGAGTTGGAAAGAAGGTTGTTTCAATGTGAAAGTTGATTCTTATCCTCCTCTCTTTTCTTCTGAGTGTGGTGGCACTGTTTTCTCCGTCTTTCTTTCTCTCAGTAACTGTGAACTTTTACTTTGCTCCTCCAATGTCTGGGGCTTCCCAGATTTTCTTCAGAGACCTGGTGGAAGACAAGAAAAAGAGGCAACCTCTGCAAAGGAATGAACTAATATGAAACAGAAAGTATTAACTAAAGCAGTGACTCATTAGCCGTAAAAGGAATTCCTGGCAGCTGTGCTAGTAAGAGGGTTTGTCATGATTTCTCAACTGGGAAGTTGCCATTTAGTTATTGGAAAAGATCTTAGAGACTGCTTGCAGTATTAATTTTTTTAAATTCCTTCATTGGGTCATTTAAAACAGTGCCATTTATCTCATGTTTGTGGGCCAGTTTGAGAAGCATGTGGATGAGAAAGCCTCATATTTTTTTTAGGTCCAATTACCTTGGATATTAGCTTGAGCACTGTAAGTGCCCTGAGGGAATATCTATGTCTTATATACTTTTGGATTATTAGCACCTAACCCAGGTCCTGATGCTTAACATTTAATGAATAATAAATAATGATGAAGGTAACTCATTTATTACACACTTGATACAGACACAGTGCTAGCATCTTTATGTAGATCATACCATTGTATTTTTATTTTGTATTTATATCTTCTTTAGAGACAAGTTCTTGCTCCGTTGCCCAAGCTGGAATGCAATGGCATAATCACCGTTCACTGTAACGTCAAACTTCTGGGCTTCAGTGATTCTTTTTCCTCGGGCTCCGAGTAGGTGAAACTACAAGTGAGGCATTATGCCAGCGTGTGTGTGTGTGTGTGTGTGTGTGTGTGTGTGTGTGTGTGTGGAAAGTGAAAGTAGAGCAGTGTGTGTGTGTGGAAAGTGAAAGTAGAGGAGGGTTACTTCAAAATAGAAGCAATGCTAGGAAATCAGCTGCTTCTTTTCTTCTTAACAATAAAATCTGTCTTTTGTATCAGGGAACCAAAAAATAGCTCCAGGGACAACTGAATCTTTGTGAACTATGTATAGTTTAAGAGTAAATGAGGAGGGTGGAGAGGGAGGGTGGGGTGGGGAGGGATAACATGGGGAGAAATGCCAGATATTGTATGCACCTAAAGTAAAATAATAAAAAAAGAGTAAATGCAGATGAATACTTGTTTATTAGCTGAAAGAGCCCATTTTTTCTAAGTTTCTGGTACTTCCTTCACTATGTTAAACATTGTAACTGCCCTGTGAGCCAAAGGCAGTAACTTCATTCTGGGGTGATTATCATAGGTGAGAAGCTTGAGGAACACAGGGCCATGAGGTGTCCAGTCCCTCAGAGAGAACAGAGTAGATCCAGACAAGTGTGCATGTTCTTTCTAATTCAGTGACTCCCTTCTGCACCGGTTCTAAGATTGTGTCCTTTATTTGAGAGCTCTAGAAATTGGGAATACAGTTAACATATGGCAAACTGGGGATGTATTGGAGGGTAGCTTATGTATTTGGCCCACACCTCAGCTTATGTGGTGAGTTTTGTGCTGGGAACTAAAGACAAGTTGAAGAAGACCTGGCATCTGAGACCAAAGGTGGTAGACAGAAGTAAATAGGCACTTTTAATATTACATCTAGATAGCATCTTCAATGGTAGGAGTGACAAGATGGTGCCATGGCAACACTGAGAAGGGCATCTCATTTAGCCTTGGAAAGTCAGGAAGTAGGACACTTTAAGGATGAATAGGGGTTGAGAGATAACAGATAAAGGGTGAGGAAACAAGGTTTTAAGAAGCCTGTGTCCCGTGTGCACAGGCTCTCAGTCAAAGGAATAGGCCTAGCTTATGGAACTACAAGGAGTTCATTCAAGTTCTTCAAGCACTGGGCACTAGAGAGCCAATACAAATTCCTAAAATGCTGAGTTGAATGAAAAATTTCTTTCTACTTCATCGTCTTTATAAATGCGAGACGAGACATCATTTAGAGACCTTTCCAAGCAACAGCCCAGGGAACTTTGTATCTGAAAATATACTTTGGAATAAACTTTGAAATCTTTATTGAAAGGTCATAATAAAAACAAATTAGGATGCATGTCTTGTGCCCTTTTTAGTAGTATAAATAACTTTCTTCCTATCATGGGAACTCTCCCATTCATTTATTACTGTTTCCTTTTTAATTTTAATCATTGTTTTATCCATGTTTAAGGACATAATAATAAGTTCATATAAGATATTAAAGACACAGAAGATCACAAAGTATAATTTTTTTTTTTTTGGTGGGTTAGCATATGAAAGTGTTTTCGGCTCCCTGAGAGACTGGATGGATGTGGAGGCTATGCGCTTGTGGTGTTGGTAGAGGTGCTACAATAGAATGTACTTTATTATGGTGCTAAAGTCACCCTAGTTAATGCTGCCTGCATGAAGAGGACAAATGTATAGGAAGACTCAGAGAGGGACAAAACCATATTGACAAAAGAGTGAAAGACTTCTGGAGTACACTAATCAGAGGAGCTTTTTTTTCTGGCTTCATAATGCCTTGGAAGAGGAAAGAACAAGAGATTTTCATAAGAGTTTGCTTGATCACAAAATGTTGAAAAAACTAGATCAAAGATCAAATCCATGCTGTGGCAGTAATTCTTTGTAACTAAATAGGGCTCCCTATTTGGAATACAGGAAAATAAGACTTTGTAAATAGTATAAAATTTTTTAATAAATCCTATTTTTTCAATTAGGTATATTATATTTGTCTTCATCTTGACAACTATATGTTTGTTTTGCTTTTGATATGTCTTGCAACTCAGTTTAAGAGTTATTCTTCCATTCCTTGATATTAAAGTCTAAGTAGTAGAATTGGAGTTATGAAATCCTAGCTGAGGTCATAACTTGGTAGCCTAACCAATGACCTTGGACAAACAGATTAATTTCACTATCTTGCTTTTATTATCCACAAACTGAAGATAATAACATTTGTCCTTCAAGGTTGTAGTAAAAAACAAATGAAATCCATATTTCTTGACCTAAAGCACTCAACAAAGGCAATAAATATAACATTAATGCAATAAATTTTTATAAAAAAATAAAGGCACAGAAGAATATATGATGTGAAATCAGTTATCTTCTCATTTGTTGCCTCAACTATTCAAGTTCATTCCTGCTATGACCATGTATACTAGATTGTTTTCTGTTTTTCCAGAAGGAGATAATAATATACGCACAAGTTCATTATTTTCTAAATTCAGTGGTAGTAATTATACATGCTTCCTGAATCATTTTTTTTTACTTATAATGCATTTTGTAGACTTTTCATCTTAGATCAAATAGAGCCTCTCCCTTCATTTTAGTGGCTGTAGAGTATTCCAAGAATTTCCCAAAATTTCCCTTATCAGTACCTGAAAGAGGGATTTTAATGTTTTTTTCAGTCTTTTGGCATTACGACAATGGTGCAACATATATACTATTATATACACCATTTTCAGTTTGAGTAAATCAATCTCTTTGATAGATTTCTAAATGTGGAAATGCTAGATCAAATGTATGTGAACTTAAACAATTCATATATGATTCCAACAGTTCACACTCTCACTAGCAAATATGAGACACTGACAATATCCCCAAACCCTTGCCAGCTCAGTGCCCTGTCAAACTGTTCTTTCTTGCCCATCATAAATTGAAGCGAGAACCTCATAGTTTTTCTTTGCACAACTTTTATTGTCAGTGAAATTAACATTATTATCACATTTTTGCCTGTTTAAGATATGTGGTGTTACTCTCTTCTCACTGATTTACAAGAACTAATTATAACAAATTATCTCCATGACTATAATAAAAATTGAAAATGATTTCTTCATCTTACTGTTTGCCTTTTTGCTTTACTTAAATCTTTTCTAGGAATAATTTTATCTTCCAACTTGTCTCCCATTTCCATAAATTATTAATTTAGTCAAATTTAAGGTTTTTTTTATAGACTTCAGGCCATATTCTTTGAAATTTGCTTTTTAATTTTAAACTTTTCTTAAATGAAAATGCAGCAACACATATACTTTTAAAAGGAGCAACAGTGTTATGCCATTTTAACAAAAGAAACCTTATTTTATAATTTTCTTAGCAGGAATTCTTAGCCTATTACATAAATGAGCTAAGAATTTCCATCCCTAAATCAACCAGCTTAGCAGCCCCAGGTAGTACTGCCATAAATATATTGCCAGCCACATCCAGCACCTGTGAAAACACTGAGGGCTCTTCATTTTCAGCTGTTTCAATCTCTTCTTTCAGTCGATTAATCTCTTCATTTAACAACTCAAATATCTCTTTAAATCCTTCAGAAAGTGGTTCTTCTCGGACCTATGAAAGTAAAAGAGCCTACTTTTGAAAATCCCCAATTTTTAAGAGTCAGAGTTTTGTATTTAACAATTTCATTAGTTAAACACATTTACATGTTTCTAGCATCTTAGAAACTCTTTGATGAGTTTGTTAGACATTTCCAGATGACTGGATCTGAATGGTGGGAGTATCCATAATTTATACCATTGTGATATTTCCTCAGCACCATCTCACTGGATGTGGGGAGGAATTTCGTTTCAGCACAATGAATCCCCTTTAAGAAGGAATGCAGGTTTAATTCTAATGGATTCCCCTTTCCACTGATGTAGCATGGCCATGCTCATCTAGCAAATAATAGGGACCACTGACTCTGTAGAAAAGGCTTATTGTCAAGCTCCAGGTTGGGACAAGGAATATATTTTACTCAGGTTGTACCGGATGCGTCAGGCAGATACAGAAACAAATGGAGCAATTTGAGATCATTCAGTATCATTTCATATCAAGCCAAATCTGATACTTTCATCCAGATGGATCTATTTCGGGGCTTTTGATGGTTGTGCCGAGAATCCTAAGGACGGGTGGACTAAGGTCCTAATTAATTGGGGCACAGTGAGACCATCCTATAATCACCACAAACAGCAGCCTGGCACCATGGGGGATGTCATGTGTACTCTCCAAAGTCTAACATGACAGAAAATGCTGAAGTCTTGTAGACTTACAGGCTTCGGTAGAATTCATATGTATTTGAAATTTAAGTGAAATATATGCATTTTATGCTTCCTTCTGGAATCTTGACTGGGCTTAAAATTTTGGCCCTTCCCTAACTGAGGAACTGGCATTGTGCCTCAAGCACTGCCAAGCTTCATTCAGACTCACCTTCAGCTTGTGACTCAGCATCTTTCTCAGCTCTCTCATATAGTTTTCCCTTTCCCACTCCATCTTCTTCTTGAGTTGGGCCATGTTTTCCTGGAAGCTTCTCTCTTGAGCCTCCATCATTTGCTGCTGTTCCTTCTGTTTTTGTCTTAGCAGCTCCTGTTCCTTCTCAGCTGCCTGCTTCTTAGCCTGCTTAGCTGTTTCACAGAGGTTTTACAGAGGGAAGAAAATAACAGTCAGGTGAGAGAAGAACTATGATGGCTAAGCAGATGCAGTCAGGAAGAGCTTCTCCCATTGAGAGATCGGACCATAAAAAAGACTGATACACTCCAAGCAGGACTTCAGAAGGAAGGTATTGAGAGAAGATGAAAGAAGAATGCAGACCTGAGGCTGAAGGGAAAGAAAGCTGGGAAACTTGCACAGGTTGCCAAGTACCAAGACTCAGCCCTAATCCTGAGCAGCTCCTGGGGAATGGGTGAGGGAAATTGGTGCAAAGTGGCCCACTCTCACCATGGGCCTCTGGAATCCCAGCTTTAGGATACCCCATAACTACCATAGATATTTGAGCTGGCAAAGAGAACTGCTTGGAGAGTTGATAGGGACAGGACCCTGGCCAGGGTGGAGCCTAGATATTTGGCACAGGAATGGCTCCAGTGGAGCACAACCAGGAAGTCCCAGCTTGCCACACCCAAATATGTGGCTTTGGCTTTTGTCAACTGTTGGTCCTGGATAGAACTGGGCTATCCTGCCTGTGGAATGGGTCCACTATGATCTGAGCACTTCCCAGTCTGTCAGCCTCTCTCATGGTTCTTGCCTGGCTGCATCTACGTCAAGTACAACTTCAATTTCCAAACTGAAGAACTTCCCAGCAGCTACCACCATATCTTCTTTGCTGACATACCCTATGTAACCATCATAGAGCTTCAGCAGGTGGGATCGCACCAGTGTGCACTCAATGCACCCTCTCCCCACTCTTTAGCTGGTGCACAGTTGCTTGCAGCCTCTCACCACTGCTTTCCTGGTGCACACAAGTGTGCAGACTCTGTCAACGTGCGACCACCAATGTGCATGCACAGAACCTGCAGCACTGCTGCCCTGCTGCTGCCAATCACCCATGACCATGGACCACACTGCCACTGCCCTAAGAAAGCGCTTTTGCCAGCACCCCCCATCAGAATGCTGTTGCCAATTAACCAGGAAGAGGTTGGCCTTTGCAACACAGCAGGTGCTTAACCTAGAAGGGCCAGACAACAAAGCCTTGAGCCTGGTCCCAGCCTACTAAGGTTCAAGCCCACAGCCCAGGGGTGCTGAGCTGAGCCTTGGCCCCTTGAATTCATCTGGGAAAAAAGCCTGGTCAACTGAACACAACTTATACCAGTTGAATCTTCAAGGGAAGAAAGTAATATAAAAGCCAAAAACTTCATGAAAGAAACAGCAACTTCAAAGACTAAAGGAATATTAGCCTATACCATTGAGAAAGAACTCCGGCAACTCAAAAATCTAGAGTGCTCCTTACCTCCAAATGAGTCCACTAGCTCCCCAGCAATGGTTCTTGGTTAAACTGAAATGGTTGAAGTAGCAGACATGGAATTCAGAATCTGGATGGCAATGAAGATTATCAATACACAGGAGATAGTTGAGATACAATCCAAGGAACTGAAGGAATTCAGTAAAATGACTCAAGAACTAAAAGATGAAATCGCCATTTTAAAGAAGAGCCAAACTGATTTGATAGAGCTGAAAAACACGCTGTAAGAATTTCATAATACAATCAAAAATATTAAATGTAGAATAGACCAAGATGAGAAAACAATCTCAGAGGTTGAAAACTCATTTTTAAAAACAACTTAATCAGACAAAAATGAAGAAAAAAGAATGAATAAAATCTGAAAGAAATATCAGATTATGTAGAGACCAAACCTATGACTCACTGGCGCCTGTGAAAGAGAGGCAGAGATAGCAAGCAACTTGGAATATTTGAGGATAGTGTCCATGAACATTTTCCCAACCTCACTAGAGAGGCTGAAATTCAAATTCAGGAAATTAGAGAACCCCTGTGAGATCCTATATAAGATGACTAACCCCAACACATATGAGATGGTTATCAGATTTTCCAAGGTCAATGTGAAAGAAAAAGATATTAAAGGCAGCTTGAGAATAGGGCAGGTGTTCTGCAAAGGGAATCCCATCAAGCTAACAATAGAACTTTCAGAAGAAACCCTGCAAGCCAAAAGAGACTGGAAACCTATAGTCAGCATTCATAAAGAAAAGAAATTCCAAGCAAGAATTTCCTATCCAGACAAACTAAGCTTCAATGGAAAAACAAATTCTTTTTAGACATGCAAATGCCAAGGGAATTTGTCATCAACAGACAGACCTGCCTTACACCAGGTGCTGAAAAGAGTGCTAAACATGAAAATGAAAAACCATTATCAGCCACCACAAAAGCACACTTCAGTACACGGATCATTGGCACTACAAAGCAACAACACAATTAAATCAACATAGCAATCAGCTGTCAACATGATGACATGTTGTCGTGTCGTGTCATGAGCATATGTGTGGATCAGATCCACACACATCAATATTAACTTTGAATGTAAAAGGGCTAACAACCCCAATTAAAAGGCATAGAGTGGCAAGTTGCATAAAGAAATAAGACCCAACTGTCTTCTATGTTCAAGAGACCAATCTCATAAGCAATTATACCAACAGGTTCAGAGTAAAGGGATGAAGAAAAATCTATCAAGCAAATGGAAAACAAAAAGAGCAGAGGTTGCTATTCTTATTTCAGACAAAACAGACTCCAAACCAATAATAATCAAAAAGGATAAAAATAGGCATTACAGAATGATAAAAGTTTCAATTCAATGAGAAGACATAACTATGCAAAATATATATTCACCCAATACTAGAGAATCCTAAATTCATAAAATAAGTTCAAAGAGCCCTATGATGAGATTTAGATAACCACACAATAATAGTGTGAGTCTTCAACACCCCATTGACAATATTAGACAGATAATTGAGTGAAAAAACTAACAAAGATATTCAGGACACAACTTGACACTTGAATAAAATGGGCCTAACAGAAATCTACAGAACACTCCACCCAGCAATAACAGAATATACATTGATCTCATCTGCACGTGGCACATATATGACCCCATGCTCCATCATAAAGAAATATTCAACAAATTAAAAAAACCCAAAATCATACCAAGGTTCTCAGACCACAGTGCAATAAAAACAGAAATCAATACAAAGAATATCTCTCGAAACCACACAACTCCATGGAAATTAAACAAGCTCCTGAATGATTTTGGGGTAAACAGTGAATTTAAGACAGAAATAAATTATTTGAAATTAATAAAAACAAGGATACAACATACCAGAATCTCTGAGACACAGCTAGAGTAGTGTTAAGAGTAATGTTAATAGCACTAAATGAGTACAGCAGAAAAGTTAGAAATATTTCAAATTAACAACCTAACATCACACCTAAAGGAACTAGAAAAACAAGAGTGAACCAAGCACAAAGGTAGCAGAAGACAAAAAATAACCAAAATCGACTTGAACTGAACAAAATGGAGACAAGAAAAACCATACAAAAGATCAATGAAACCAATAGTTCTTTGGAAGAATAAATGAGATGGATATATTTCTAGTAAGACTAAAAAAAAGAACAATAAAAGACAAGATCCAAATAAACATAATAAAAAACAACAAAAGGAACATTACCACGAACTCCACAGAAATACAAATCCTCAGAAACTATAATTAGCACCACCATGCATGCTAACTAAAAAACCTAGAAGAAATGGATCAATTCCTGGAAACATACAACTTCCCAAAAGTGAACCAGGAGAAACTGAAATCTGAAACAGACTAATATCGAGTTCTGAAACTGAGTCAGTAATAAAAAGCCTACCAAGCAGAAAAAGCCCTGGACCAGACAGATTCATAGCCAATTCCACCAGACATGTAAAGAAGAGCTGGTACCAATTCTACTTAACGATTGCAAAAACTGAGGAGGAGGGAATCTTCCCTAATACATCCTATAAGGCCAGCATCATTCTGATTTTAAAAACTCAGTACAGACATAATAACAACAACAAAACTACAGGACAATATTCCTGACGAACATGGATGAAAAAATCTTCAACAAAATACTAGCAAACCCAAATCCAACAGCATGTTAAAAAGTGACTCCACCACTGTCAATTAGGCTTTATTCCTGAAATCCAAGGTTGATACAGCATATGCTAATCAATAAATTGATCCCTCACATAAATGGACTCAGAACAAAAACCACATGATCATCTCAATGGACACAGAAAAGGCCTTTGATAAAATTCAGCAACTTTCATGTTAAAATATCTCAACAAACTGGCATCAATGGAATATACCTCAAAATAATAAGAGGTATTTATGAAAACTCCACAGCCAACATCATATTGAATGTGAAAAGCTGGAAGCATTTCACTCTCAAACCAAAATGGGACAAGGATGCCCACATTCACAACTCCTATTCAACATAATACTAGAAGTTTTAGCCAGAGAACTCAGGCAAGGGGGAAGAAAAGTTATCCAATACAAAGAGAGGAAGTTAAACTATCTCTCATCATAGACAATAGAGTTCTGTACTTAGAAAACTCCATAGTCTCTGCCCAAAGCCTCTTCCAGCTGATAAACTTCAGCAAAGCTTCAGAATTCACAAAAAAAAAATCGACATACAAAAATCAGTAGCATTTCTACACGCCAATAATGTCCAAGCTGAAAGTCAAATCAAGAACGCAATCCTATTCACAATAGCCACAAAAAGAATAAAATACCCAGGTTTATAGCCAATCAGGGAGGTGAACCATCTCTACAATGAGAATTATAAAACACTTCTGAAAGAAATCTGAGACCATACAAACATATGGAAAAACATTCCATGCATATGGATAGGAAGAATCAATGTCATTAAAAGAGCTATACTGCCCAAACTAATTTAAATATTTAATGCTATTCCTATCAAACTGTCAATAACTTTTAAAAAAATAGAATTAGTAAAAGCTATTCTGATATCCATATGGAGCCAAAAAAGAACCCAAGTAGCCAAGGCACTCCTAACCAAAAAGAACAAAGCCAGAGACACCATATGACCTGACTTCAAACTATATTACAAGACTACAATAACCAAAATAGCATGGTGCTGGTCAAAAAGCAAAACAAAACAGAACAGACACATAAACCAATGAAAAAGGTTAGAGAGAGAAGAAATAATTCCACACAACTACAACTGTCTCATCTTTGGTAAAGCTGATAAAAGTAAGCAATGAAGAAAGGATGCCCTATTCAATAAATGGTGCTGTGTTAACTGGGTAGCCATATGCAGAAGATTTAAACTGGATCCCTTCTTTTCACTATGTACAAAAATAAACTCAAGATGAATTAAAGATGTAAAGGTAAAACTTAAAACTATAAAACCCCCAAAAGAAAACCTAGTAAATACCATTCTGGACAGAGGCAATGGCAAAGATTTCATGATGAGGACTTTGAATGCCACTGCAACCAAACAAAAAATTAACAAGTGGAACCTAATTCAACTAAAGAGCTCATGCACAACAAAGGAAACTATTGACAGAGTAAACAGACGACCTACATTATAGGAGAAAATATCTGCAAACTATGCATCTGACAATAGTCTAATATCCAGAATCTATGAGGAAGTTAAAGAAATTAAGAAAAAGCAAATCACCCCATTAAAAAAAATGAGAAACGGACATTAACAGACATTTATCAAAAGAAGACATACACATGGCCAGCAAGCATATCAAAAAATGCTAAACAGCACAAATCATTAGGAAAACGCAAATAGAAAATCATGTGAGATACCATCTCACACCAGTCAGAATAGCTGTTATTAAACAGTCAAAAAATAACAGATGCTGGCAAGATTGCCAAGAAAAGGGATTTTTTTTTTTTTTTTTTGAGAGAGAGTCACACCTAGGCTACAGTGCAGTGGTGTGATCTAGGCTCACAGAATCTCCGCCTTCTGGTTCAAGTGATTTTTCTGCCTCAGCCTCCCTGTAGCTGGGACTACAGGCCTGCACCACCATGTCCAGCTAATTTTTCTATTTTTAGTAGAGACGAGGTTTCACCATGTTGGCCAGGATGGTCTCAATCTCCTGACCTTGTGATCAGCCTGCCTTGGGGTCGCAAAGTGTTTGGATTACAGGCGTGAGCAACTGCGCCTGGCCTGGGAATTCTTATACATTGCTGTTGGGATTGTAAATTAGTCCAGCTGCTAAGGAAAGTAGTTTGGAGTTCTAAAAGAACTTAAAACAGAACTACCATTTGACCCAACAATCCCATTACTGGGTATATACCCAAAGGAAAACAAATCATTATATCATTAAAACACATGCATGCACCTGTTCATTGCTTACTATTTGTACAAGCAAAGACATGGAATCAACCTAAATGTTTATCAATGGTGGACTGGATAATGAAAATGTGGTACATATATGCCTTAGAATATTACACAGACAATAATGAATGAAATCATATCCTTTGCAGCACTGTGGATGCATCTGGAGGCCAGTATCCTGAGCAAACTAATGCAGGAATAGAAAACCAAATCCTGCATATTCTCATTTATGAATGGGAGCTAAATGTTGAGTACACATGGACACAAAGGAACCAATAGACACCAGGACCTTTTTGAGGGTGGAGGATGGGAAGAGGGCGAGGATTGAAAAACTGCCTATTGAATACTATGCTCATTACCTGAGTGATGAAATAATCGGTACAACAAATCCCCATGATGCCCAGTTTACCCATACAGCAAACCTACTTGTGTACCCTCTGGACCTAAAATAAAAGTTGGAAAGAAAAAGAAAAAGAAAGTAACAGTCTGGTCTGAGATCTACTCTCCTGAGTTCAGAGGCCAAACTGACTTTAAGAAAAGCACGAAGGTGGGGAACTGGGACCTCTGAATTCTCCCACTATTCATGTCAGCTAGAGCATGTTTAAGAATGTTGTGGGAAGGAACTGAGTGGCTGGATGTTCAATCCCAACTCCCCTTATTTTCAGTTTTAGCAGAGCATGTGTCCTCTATGAGAAGAAAGCTCCTGGTATAAGAAAAACGGTTTTTTTTCTGAACATCAAGCGGGTGTTGCCAAAACCTACCCTTTTCTCTGAGAGCTGAGCCCTGCCCCTGTACCTGCTATGGCCTTCTCTCCAGCAGTAAGGGCTTTGTCTGACTGCAGGATGGATTCCTCTATAACCACCTGTGACTGCAGGAAGCTCTGGAGGACTTCGTTTGCCTGAGGAACCAAGAACGAGCAAAGACCGGTCAGGCAGCAGAAATCTTGCCTTGTGATGAGGAAATTATTGTTCAATAAAGCCACAAATCTAATGTTGTAAACTTCACATTATTCTTTTTTCTTTTCTTTTTTTCTTTTTTTTTTTTTTTTGTGATGTAGTTTCGCTCTTGTTACCCAGGCTGGAGTGCAATGGCGGGATCTAGGCTCACAGAAACCTCCGCCTCCTGGGTTCACGCAATTCTCCTGCCTCAGCCTCCTGAGTAGCTGGGATTACAGGCACGTGCCACCATGCCCAGCTAATTTTTGTATTTTTAGTAGAGACGGGGTTTCACCATGTTGACCAGGATGATCTTGATCTCTTGACCTCGTGATCCACCCGCCTCTGCCTTCCAAAGTGCTGGGATTTCAGGCGTGAGCCACCGCGCCCCGCCCAGCTTCACATTATTCTTAAGATTCCACTGTGATTTCTTTTCTCCCACAGCCACAACAAAAAGTCCAGCTCTTTGCTAGACATGAAAACCCTGCGCAGCAGCCTCCCTTGTGCCTGTCCAGCCTCCTCTCACAGCGATGCTGCTCACCACCCACCCCAGGGTACAGACAACCAGATTTCTATGCAGTTCTACAAACACACATCCTCTATAGTTTGCATTATTTGCTTTCTTTTCCTTCTGCCTGAATGCCTGTCTACCCTTTTTAATTTAGAATTTAATTTTAATTTTAATTTAATTTTTAAATTAGGATAACATCTATTAATAGCTCTTACCTTGCTGAAAGCTTTTCTAGGCTATTTATTTATTAACCTTTGATAACTTTTAAGAATGCTGATAATAGTTCATTAAAAGTAAACAGTGTATTCAAATTTAATTTAAAAAGTTAAAACTTAAAGACTGAACAGGTAACTAGCCTATTTACAAGAGTAGTGGGGAATATAATTGAAAATTAAACAGTTGAGAAACTTTTTTTCTTCTTTGAGACAGTCTCACTCCGTCACCCAAGTGTAAGTTCAGTGTTACTATCACTTCAACCTTGAACTCCTGCTGGGAAGCAGTGCTCCTGCCTCAACCTCCCTTGTAGCTGGGACCACAGATGTGTGCTGCCACACCCGGCTAATTTTATTTTTATTTTTTGTAGAGATGGAAGTCTTATGATGTTGCTCAGGATGGTTTCAATCTCCTGGTCTTAAGCAATCCTCCTGCCTTGGCCTCTCAAAACACTGGGATTACAGGTGTGAGCCACTATACCTGGCCTGAGAAACTATAAGAATTCCAAACTTTAAAAGAGTAACATGGCTATCAAATATGGGAAATTACCAATGAAGGAAAATACAACACCACATAGACTTAATAGTCACACATGGGAAGGAAAAAGAGGCATAAATACCTTAGACAATATGTGATGAGTGACTGAAATTTGGGCGGGTGGGGCACATCACAGAAGGAAGGACCTAGGCATTTTTTGGTGGTTATTTTCCTTGATCCTTTCTTTCAAAAAAAATTTAGATTCATGGGTGTGTTAGGCCATTCTTGCATTGCTACAAATACCTAAGACTGGGTAATGTATTTATTTTTCTTATTATGGCATTTGAGCTTATTCATTTTCATTGTGATACAGGACTCCATTATGTGAATATACTAGTTTGTTGATTTGTTCTATTGTTGATGGACATTAGGGTAAAATTTCAGTTTGGTGTTATTGTGAATGATGCTGTTATGAACATTTCTGTCCCTGTGTTTTAAGTGAATGTACACATCTAGAAATGGATTTGCTGAGTCACTGGGTATTTGTTTTTCAACTTTAGCAATGAAAACTAAACAGTTTTCCAAATTGATGTACTGATTTATACCTCATTAGCAATGTGTGAGAATTCCAATTGCTTCATATTCTTGTCAATACTCAGAATTTTGGCTTTTTACATATTAGACAGTCACCTTCTTTTCATTTTGTGAGGAAATTGAAACTCCGAGAGTTGAAATCACCTGACCAGTACTAGGCTTGGTTCTGAGAATGCAAAAGACTTTGCAGTCCAGAATTAAGCACTTTTTTCTCTTTAACTGTCAGGGACTTATGAAGTAAAAAAAATTCTGATTTGATATATGTATCTTTCCAGGAAGGATTACAAGTAGCTATTTATTTTTGTCTGATCTGCATTTAAAATAATTTTTTGGACACTGCTGTTTCAGCATGAGTGAACAATAATGATTTAGGTATAGAGTTAGAAGCTACATTTAAATTTTTTTAAATTTAACTTTTAAGTTCAGGGGTAATTCATAAAGCAAAGAGGTTTGACAGGCTCACAGTTCTCAGGCTTTACAGGAAACACGGCTTTTGCTAAGGCTTCAGGAAGCTTTTACTCCTGGTGGAAGGTGAAGGGGTAGCTTGCCTGTCACATGACAAAAACAGAAGGAGCAAGTCAGAGAAAGAGAGCGGTGGGGGGAGGTGCCACACGCTTTTAAATGACCACCTGGACTTCTGATTCTAAATCTTCTTTGGTAAAAAAAAAAATAGTTTTGTTTTATAAGAGTAGCTAAATAATTATGGATTTTAAGATGTAAAATATCAAGATATTACCATGCTTCACTTTTTGTCCATAAATGGTACTGTGCTCTTAGATTTTTCAGAAGGAGCAATGAAGACCCTCTGACCATCCTCTGCCATTCATCCTCTTCTCCCCTTATTTCTCACCTTAACTCCTTTTCCAGGCACTAGTGTATAGTCCTGTTCAATCTTCTTTGCTTCTAAGTAGAGATTGTGCCCTCCAGGAACAAAGAAAGTTCCTCTTGAAATACTTTCCACCAAGTGTTCTGAAAGCCGCTTAAGCTCAGCCTGGCAATATTTGGCAGATGCCTCTTCATTCTGCAACACAAAGTCTTCCTTTTTTCTCTCTGTGGAGTCCTGCCAGAGAAATGTAGGGAACAGCAGTAAAAGAAGCTGTTAGAAGGAAAGGTCCAACTATGATCCTCTTTGAAGAAGTAGTCTGATGGCTTCAGAGTGGACTGAGATTTGGTGTAGACCAAGAGTCAGAAGACTTGTTTTAGTCCCAGTTCTGATCAATTCTCTGCATGACCTGTGTAAAGTTTATGAACTCTATCTTTGAGTTCATAAACTTTACACAGGTCATGCAGAGAATTGATCAGAAAGGGAAAGGATGATTAACAGTGATCTAACTATGAACGATAAGCAAAGGATAGCTCAGTTGTGGCAGCAGTAGTGTCCTTAGAGAACATGGATTGCTATGGATAAAATGTGTACATAGAAAATCAACCCCTCCAGTACAAGAGAACATGGATTGCTATGGATAAAATGTGTACAGAGAAAATCAACCCCTCCATTACAATCGTTTTCCGCTAATGACTTGATTTTACTCTGAACAGAGCTTGTAACTCTTGAAATTCTTCTAAAAAGAATCTTAACATGAGAAGATATGGGAACATAATTATTTTTTTGCTTACATTTGTAAATTATGATTGCATCTGGGTTTTCTCAGTAGGTACTAGAGAGATTTCTGTCACATGTGGACTGGTAAAAGACAGACTGAAAGAATATTCATTAACAGTGCCAACTGCAGATTTAAGATATCCCCCAAAATTCCCCCTCCCTGCCCCCAGGTTTCCATAGTCCCTGGGCTTATTAATACAATGGAGTGTACTCTAGTGTTTAGGTAGCATTATATGATATCTGTTGGCTTTCAGAAATGGATAGTATTCAAGTAGTACTGAGTATACTCAAGAAAGTATTTAAGAATTACCCAGAGACACAACAAAAAAAGAGAAAATTTCAGGCCAATATTCCTGATGAGCATCGATGTGAAAATCCTCAATATATGGCAGCACATCAAAAAGCTTATCCACCACAATCAAGTTGGCTTCATCCTTGGGATGCAAGGCTGGTTCAACATATGCAAATCAATAAACATAATCCATTACATAAACAGAACCAATAACAAAACCCACATGATTTATCTCAATAGATGCAGAAAAAGGCTTTGATAAAATTCAACACTGCTTCATGCTAAAAACTCTCAATAAACTATGTATTGATGGAACATATCTCAAAATAAAAGAGCTATTTATGACAAACCCACATCCAATATCATATTGAATGGGCAAAAGCTGGAAGCATTCCCTTTAAAAACCAGCACAACACAAGGATGCCCACTCTTACCACTTGTATTCAAAATAGTATTGGAAGTTTTGGGCAGGGCAATCAGGCAAGAGAAAGAAGTGAAGGATATTCCAATAGGAAGAGAGGAAGTCCAATTGTCTCTGTTTGCTGATGACATGATTATCTATTTAGAAAACCCTATCAGAAATAATGCCACACATCTACAACCATCTGATCTTGACAACTTGACAAAAACAAACGATGGTGGAAAATTTCCTATTTAATAAATGGTGTTGGAAAAACTGGCTAGTCATATGCAGAAAACTGAAACTGGATGCCTTCCTTACACTTTATACAAAAATTAACTCAAGATGGATTAAAGACTTAAATGGAATGTCTAAAACCACAAAAACTTTAGAAGAAAACCTAGGCAATACCATTCAGGACATAGGCATGGGTGAAGACTTCATGACTAAAATACCAAGAGTAATGGTAACAAAAGCCAAAATTGATGAATGGGATTTAATTAAACTAAGGAGCTTCTGCACAGCTAAAGAAACTGTCATTAGAGTGAACAGGTAATCTACAGAATTGGAAAAAATTCTTGTGATTTATCTATTTCACAAAGGGCTGACATCCAGAGTCTATAAGCAACTTAAGCAAATTTGCAAGAAAAAAATAACCCATCTAAAAAAGAGCAAATGACATAAAAAGACACTTCTCAAAAGAAGACATTTACACAGCCAACAAACATTTAAAAAAGCTCATCGTGACTGGGCATTAAAGGAATGCAAGTCAAAACCACAATGAGATACCATCTCACACCAGTTAGAGTGGTGATCATTAAAAAGTCAGGAAACAACAGATGCTGGAGAGGATGTGGAGAAATAGGAATGCTTTTACACGTTGGTGGGAGTGTAACTTAGTTCAAGCATTGTGGAAGACAGTGTGGTGATTCCTCAAGGATCTAGAACCAGAAATATCATTTGAGCCAGCAATCCTATTACTGGGTAAATACCCAAAAGATTATAAATCATCCTACTATAAAGACACATATACAAATATGTTTATTGTGGCACTGTTCAAAGTAGCAAAGACTTGGAACCAACCCAAATACTCATCAATGATAGACTGGATAAAGAAAATGTGCCACATATACCCCATGGAATACTATGCAGCTATAAAAAAGGATGAGTTCATGTCCTTTTCAGGGATATGGGTGGAGCTGGAAACTATCATTCTCAGCAAATTGACACAGGAACAGAAAAGCAAACACTGCATGTTCTCACTCAAAAGTAGGAGTTGAACAATGAGAACGCATGGACACAGGGAGGGAAACATCACACACCGGGGCCTGTCAGGGGATGGGGGTCGAGGGGAAGGATAGCATTAGGAGAAATACCTAATGTAGGTGATGAGTTGTTGGATGCAACAAACCACCATGGCATGTGTATACTTATGTAGCAAACCTGAATATTCTGCACATGTATTCCAGAAATTAAAGTATCATAATAAAAAAGAAAGAAATGAAAATGAAAACCACAATAAGGCATCACTACATACCTTGCATACCTACCTAGTCAAATGACCAAAACAAAAAAAAGAAAAAAAGAATTACCAAATCACATGAGCTCTTTGGAAGCAGAGCTTTTTTGTTTACCTTGAGGCAGAAGAGGAAGCCAAAGAGATTAGAAATAAGAGAAACATTTGATGCATCTTTGCTGACTTGAAGATGGAGAGAGGGTCCCCTGAGCATACGGGTGAGAAGTAAGCTCAATCAACACCTTGTTTTCAGCTTGTGATACACTGAGCAGAGCACACAGATGCCCTGAAATGAACTTCTGACTTACAGAGCTGTGAGCTTATGCATTCTTTTGACACTCAGAGTCAGGCAAGTGTTTCTTTATTTTACCTTTTTAAAATAAAATAATAAAAATGGTATATGTATAATGCTTGCATCATGTTATTTTGAAATGTAGCATGAAATGTAACAGTGTGTACAAGTTAAAAGTTCTGTTAAACTTGTGCAGATTATGAAACTACTAAATCAAGCTAATTGACATGTATATCATCTCAAATACTTTTCTTCTTTCGTGGCAAGAGTGCTTAAATAGTATTAGTAATTTTTAAGAATGACTCCATTGTTACTAACTGTAGTTAGTATGTTGTATAAATGTGTTGTTAAATGGGCTAAAATCATAATTTCTTATGCATGATAGAAAATAATCAATTTCCTATATTTTAGAAAAATAGAAAACTGTTTCCCATTAAACTGAGTCACGTAAAATACTCCAAGCTCCTTTTGCCACAAGAAGGAGACGAACCATGGCAATAAAAAATTGGACTCTAAGTATCATTCCAGAAAGGCAGGAGTCAAGAAAAAAATACAAACACACATCACCACGAGCTTCTTCTGAAATTCCTGGTTTTTATCCTTGAAGGAGTGCTCCATGAAGACTGCAATGGCTTCCCTCCCACAGGCCGCATGCACATCCAGCAGCTCCTGGAGTGTGTCTATGGGGAACCTCACTTGCTGGGTCATCTGCTGTAATGGTCAGCTGCCCTCTGCACAGCTGCTGAGTTTTCTCGCTGGGCCAGAGTTGTCACTGCATTCTCCAAACAAGGAACCACTCCACTGTTGACGGCATCCAGGTAGGTCTCCACCAGCATCCCCAGCCCTAATTTAGAGAATGGATAGAACATTTTCACTTATTGTTTTACAAGCGGTATGCATCAGCATTCTAAAAATCACAAAAAATTTTACCTAACATGAATTTTCCCTCCTTCTCCTTCTTTTAATTCTACTCTTACTACTACTACTTTTTATGAATCCACTTTCTTACAATAACATCACTGCTGTTCCTGTTTATTCTTTCTTTTCTCTCCAACTCATCACATTGCAAAGTTAATTATTAATCACAAACAGTATGTTCAAGCGTTTCTTGAAATAATACTTTTCTGCTTAAGTAAAAATTTAAAAGCAACTATTAAGCAACGTAAATTATATCATTTGTGGATCATAGTTCTGAATGTAAATGCAGGTGCCTTTATAAAGACTCTTAAGACAGTGACAGAACATTAAACCCGTTGAGAAGCTCTTTTCTGCACAGAGCACTAAAAGACTGCACAGGTAACATGTTCATGAAGTCAATTTTCTATATGAGATTACACTGAATTTTGTAGCTCTAAATCTCAATAGCCTTGCAAAAACTCACGACATGCTACTTATTTTCTGTTTTGTCTAAATTCACAATACATCTTTTATATCCTCACTGAGAAAAATACCCTTCATGTATCCCACACTTCATAACACAGATGTTATCTCCTTACCAGTTGTTTGTGCTCATAAGCTTAGTTGACTAGTTTTTGAGATACAGTAGGTCTCAATAAAGACCCATATAGAGAAATAGACTCACGGTTTCCAGTGACAAGGATTCCCTCTCTCAGGGTCTCGGTCTTTGCATGCGTGAGGATATAAGAACAGAAGTTTTCTGATTGCACCTGGAAATCACTATCCAGTTGGTCTTCCGGTACTTCTTCAACATGGAGTAAGAGCTTTTTGTCATTTGTTGGCTGGTCAAAGACAAAGCACTTCCGTTTTGGAAAGAAATGCCTGATCCACTCCCTGGGCTTGTTAGAATTTTGGATTTGGGGATTCTTGCCTGCAGAATTAGTGAAAAAGTGACTACTGAAGAACAGCTTTTAGGCAAGGCTGATATTTTCATATCCAGAGTTCCTTGCATTAATCACTACAGTCTCTTGTGTCTCCAAATCTACTTTATCCTCTCATGCAACCAAACTTAGGCTAATCTACTTAAGGTACGGGATGTCCATTTCTGCACAGAGCACAGTCAAAAGGAAGGGAAGGCATCCACTTTAAGTGAAGGAATTTATGGTTAGTTTTTTCAGCCACTGTATGATATATGGTAGAATGACAGGTTTTTAAATGTTTGCTGAATTGTGACTAACTAAACTATGATAAGAAGTACTTTCTTGGCTGAACGTGGTGGCTCAAGCCTGTAATCCCAGCACTTTGGGAGGCCGAGGTGAGTGGGTCAAGAGGTCAAGAGATCACGACCATCCTGGTCAACATGGTGAAACACCGTCAATACTAAAAATACAAAAAATTAGCTGGGTATGGTGGCATGTGCCTGTAATCCCAGCTACTCAGGAGGCTAAGGCAGGAGAATTGCCTGAGCTCAGGAAGCAGAGGTTGCGGTGAGCTGAGATCACGCCATTGCACTCCAGCTAAGGTAACAAGAGCAAAACTGCATCAGAAAAAAAAAAGGTACTTTTTTTCTTTTAAAATTGTATATATTTGTAGTGTTATAATATGATGTTTCAATATACATGTACATAGTGAAATTATTATTAAGTAAGCAAATTATAAATTATATATCTAACATTTTCCAAACTTACTTTCCTTTATCCCCCACCTCTTTTTTTTGGTAAGAGTACCTAAAATCCAATCTCCATAAATTTTAAATGTAAAATACAATATTGATAATGATAGTTCTCATGCAGTATATTAGATCCCTAGACTTTTACATGCTGTATAACTTCAAGTTTGTACCCTTCACCCACATGTCCTCATTTCCTCCCTCACCATGCCCTGGTAACCACTGTTTTCTCTCTGTTTCTATGTATTTCACATTTTAAAATAGAATCCATATATAAATGAGATATTGTAGTATTCTTCTTCCTGCTTCTGGCTAATTTTACGTAGCATCACACACTTTCTCAATCTTACTCTTCCCATGTCAGAAACGAAATGTTGGGCTTAAAAATAAAGTAACTGCTAAAAACGAGGACAAGATGTGGCTGGGGAAAATGTTGGATAGAGACAAAAAATATGCAGGTCAGATTATATTAGGTCTGACATTGTCTTGCAGAGGGATTCTGGGGCATATACAGATTACTCAAAACAAACTTTTGTTGAAAGGATGAATAAATGAACAAAGATGGATATTGTAGGTACCAACAGGTATCCACTCTGCTAAATACAATCCATTTAACAAATGTATAATAGATTGACAATATATTGTAAGAGTCTGTAGAATGAAGTAGGTGATGTTATGAAAACAGTGAAATGAAGGATTTGACAGTCTTACTGGAAGCATATGTCAGTGTATTTTTAAATTGCCTGAATCATTTACTGTATAAATCTTTTTTATTTTTCTGTAAAGGATATAACCATCCAGGCTAATAAAATAGACAGAGTGAAATGTATTTCCAAAATTAGATCATTTGACTTCTTGTGATTCTGTGTTTGTGAACTTCCAAATTATTAGTTAATTTTCTCCAAATAGAATAGGAAGAACCCTTGAAGTTAATAAGTAACACAAATATATGAGTCTTAGGATGTGATAATATTAATTGTAATCCTCAATATATTTTTTATGGTACTTATTGGTCTAAAATCATTTGATTGAACTTTGAGTTTTGAACTTCTTCAATGAATTGAAACTTCAACCTCTGGGAAATTTCAAGTAAAAATAACCACAAGAATCACATTGGTGATCACCGAATACCATGAGCATGGGCCTCTATCCAGTCTAATATAAAAATTTGTGTCAGGTGCTGAATGGCAGGTCTTAGTTGAACCCACCCACTACTGAACCTTTCCTTATCCAGGCCGTGCTCCGATACCTGGAATCAGCTTCAAGGCATTCTCCAGGTACTCGTCTTCTGTGATGGGGTGTCCATCTAACTTCAGCTCCAGGGTAAAATCTCGAACAGTCCAAATAAAGTCTGGAAAGAAACTCACAAACTCACTGGGTCCTCAACTTCATCAGTCCTGGGGCAGGATTTTGCCCTGATTAACTCTGTTAGTTCAATCACATAGCTGGGATCTTAGCTAAGGAGTAACACCCTACACCATTATTTCAACATCTCACTTAGAAACAAGTTTGATAAACATTCCCTTTTGCACTGTGTCTCTTCTTACTCAACCAGGACAACTGGGTCACAGCAAAGAAGACACAGTTTCAGTTTCCATTTCCCTAAACTCCATAAAACCTGGCTCTTCACTTCCTGGAAGGATACTGCAGCTGTTCCAGAGCCTGGTGGTTGATGGTGCTCATGCTGTTGTAGACAAAGCAGCTGCTTAGAAGCACAGCCAGGGTAAAGATCCACGAGCCATTCTTAGAGTCACTCTAGTGTTACAGAAAAATAAAAATGGAGGCGAAAGTTTAGATACACCTGAAGGTCAACTACTAGTATCCATGTAGCTAAAACTTAAGTCATTTCAGATTTCCCAAATTGCTGTCTAAAGGAAACACAAATGTAAGCTTTATATGCTTGTCACCTTGATTCAGTCACATTAAATAAATTAGCTATAGAAAAGCAGTCTAAACATCTCTGTTTGCCCTAAAATTATTGTTAATGCATAATGGCCAATCATAAGATAAGTGAAAACTTTTCTTCTCTTATGCTTTATAAATTGTGCTTTAACTATTATAAGGAGAGCATCTTGGTTTGAAGTCTCCTGAATGATAGTCTCTACTTTTTGTTTGGGACAAACTTAAATTCTTCCAAACTTGATCTGATATTATTCCTTCCATTAGAAAACACATTACAGTTAGGACTTAGGAGTCTTTTAACTTATTCACTTATTAATTCATTCATTTGGTTTTTCATTCACTATTTTGTCTGTAGGATATAAAGCTAAATAGTAGGGCATATAATATGAATTTTGAAGATGATGTTAATGTCAAGCGGTATTTTTGCCACTTATATTGATCTTCTCAGGGCTTCACTTTCTTTAGGTATTAAAAGTAGCAATCGACACTGTCAATGTGTAAAATATTTAATACAGTGACTACAGCATAGTAAGTATGCAGTAACTAGTGAACAATAATCCCTTTGCAGGTTTTCTTATTCATGGCTATGTGAGGAATGCAAATGTTAATCAAATTTACCAAAAATTGTTTGGCTATGTACAAAATGCAAACCCCGCCTTTGGTTTCGTGGATGCAAAGTTCCATAATGACAACAAGATGACTTTCAGGAGTGGCAGATAGGGTTGTCAACATAAAAATACAACCAAGATGATAATTTCTGCCAGGAGTGGAACCAAAGTCATAACATTAAAAAAAATCCATAAAATGAGAAGTGGGAAGGAAGAGAAATAAAGAGGAACAAATGCTCTCTGAGTTCAAAGCAAGAAGTTACCATGTCTAACTAGAATAAGATGGCAGTAGGTGAAAAGAGCTGGACGTTAAGGAGTACATAAAATGAGGACTTGTGGAAATGAAAGAATTAAAAAGGTGGAAGACCCAACAGGACCCAAGTCACAATTGTTAAGGTGTGATCATATAATGGTATTACAGAGTTATTTAATTCAACTGAGTGAGTGAATAGGTATGTGGAGAAGATAAGGCTAAGAATAATATTTAGGGCAAGACATGAAGATCCCTTAAATAGAATTAAATTTTAACCAAATCTACAAATTCCAAGGCCAACAAGTAATTTTGCTTCCATCAAGCACGTATATATTTGTATATTCTGGTCCCTTGAACAATTATTCTCTTGCAAATAAAAAATTTTATGCAAGTTACAATCTATTTTAAGTCAATATTTCATCTTTGTTGTATACTGAAATGATGATTGATAATGTTAGTACTGTATCTTTAAATTCTCTGTTTCTAAATGAGACCCCCATACACATTTATGATTTTTGCAGTATGAAAGCCTCTACACACTAATTATATATTTTTAAACTTTTATTTTAAGTTCAGGCTTATCCCAGAACTTAATAAAATAAAATAAAGAAGTTAAGAAATATTTTAAGTTTAGTGGTGTCTCTGAACTTAATGAAATACCGTGAAACTTAATAAAAGTTAAAAAAAAGAAAATACAATTAGTATGTTTTGGCTTTTATACTGCAACACCGGGCTTTGTTACATACCTAAACTTGTGTCATGGGGGTTTGTTATACAGATTATTTTATCACCCAGGTATTTAGCCAAGTCCCCATTAGCTATTTTTCCTGATCTTTTCCCTCCTCCCATCACCCACTCTTCAATAGGCTCCAGTGTGTGTTGTTCCCCTCTATTTGTCCATGTGTTCTCATCATTTAGTTTGCATTTGTAAGTGAGAACATGCAGTATTTAGTTTTCTGTTCTTATGTTAATTTGCTAAGGATATGGCCTCCAGCTCCATCCATGCCCTGCAAACAATCTTGTTCTTCTTTTATGGCTGCATAGTATTCCATGGTGTATTCCATGTCTTTGCTATTGTGCCATAATGAACATATGTGTGCATGTGTCTTTATAATAGAACAATTTAGAGCCCTTTGGGTACATACCCAATAATGGGATTACTGGGTTGAATGGTAGTTCTGTCTTTAGGTCTTTGATTAGTTGCCACACTGTCTTCCACAATGGTTAATCTAATTTACACTCATTCATGTCCTTTGGCCACTTTTTAATGTTTTTTTGCTTGTGTGAATTTAAGTTCTTAGTAGATGTTGGATATTAGATCTTTGTCAGAAGCATTGTTTGCAAATATTTTCTCCCATTCGTAGGTTGTCTGTTTACTCTGCTGATGGTTTCTTTTGCTGTCCAGAAGCTCTTTAGTTTAGTTAGATCCCATTTGTCAATTTTTGCTTTTGTTACAATTGCTTTTTGACATCTTCATCATGACATCTTTGCTTGTGCCTGTGTCCTGAATGGTATGGCCAAGGTTGTTTTTTAAGGTTTTTATAGTTTGGGTTGCACATTTAAGTCTTAAATCCATCTTGAGTTAATTTTTGTATATGGTCTAAGGAAGGGGTCCAATTTCAATCTTCTGCATATGGCTAGCCTGTTATCCCAGCACCATTTATTGAATAGGGAATCCTTTCCCCACTCCTTTTTTTTTTTTCGGGTTTGTCAAAGATCAGATAGTTGTAGGTGTGCAGTCTTAAATTCTGGGTTATCTGTTCTGTTTTGTTGGTCTATGTGCCTGTTTTTGTACCATTTCCATGGGTTTTGGTTACTGTAGCACTGTGGTATAGTTTGACTTCAGGTAGCATGATGCCTTCAGCTTTGTTCTTTTTGCTTAGAATTGTCTTGGCTATTTTTTGCCTGAGCTCTTTTACGGTTCCATATGAATTTTTTTTTAATGTTTTTTTCTAATTCTGTGAAGAATCTCAATGGTAGTTTAATAGAAATAGCATTGAATCTATAAATTGCTTTGGGCAGTATGGTAATTTTAACAATATTGATTCTTTCTATCCATGAGGAAGGAATGTTTTTCCATTTATTTGTGTCATCTCTGATTTATTTGAGCAGTTGCTTTTAGTTCTCGTTGGAGAGATCTTTCACTTTCTTAGTTAGCTGTATTCCTTAGTAGCAATTATGAAGGGGAGTTTGTTCCTTACTTGGCTCTCAGCTTTTCTGTGGTTGGTGCATAGGAATGTTAGTGATTTTTGCATATTGATTTTGTATCCTGAGATTTTACTGAAGTTTTAAAAATAAGCTTAAGAAGGCTTTCGGCTGAGACTATGGGCTGTTCTAGACATATAATCATGTTGTCTGCAAACAGAGAGAGTTTGACGTCCCCTCTTCCTATCCGAATGCTCTTTATTTCTTTCTCTTTTCTGATTGCCCTAGCCAGGACTTCCAATAGCATGTTGAATAGGAATGGTGAGAGAGGGCATCCTTGTCTTGTGCCAGTTTTCAAGAGGAATGCTTCCAGCTTTTGCCCATTTAGTATGATGTTGGCTGTGGGTCTGTCATATATGGCTCTTATCATTTTGAGCTATGTTCCTTCAATACCTAGTTTATCGAGCGTTTTTACCACAGGTGGTTTTTGAATTTCATTGAAAGCATTTTCTGCATCTATTGAGATAATCGTGTTGTTTTTGTCTTTAGTTTTGTTTATGTGATGAATCACATTTATTGATTTGCATATCTTGACCCATTCTTGAATTGCAGGGATAAAGCCTACCTATCATGTTGAATAAGTTTCTGATGTGTTGCTGGAGTTAGTTTGCCTGTATTTTGTTGAGGTTTTTTGCATTGATATTCATCCAGGATATTGGCCTGGAGTTTTCTTCTTTTGCTGTTGTATGTCTTCCAGGTTTTGGTATCAGGATGATGCTGGCTCCACAGAATGAGTTAGGGAAGAGTTCCTCCTCCTCAATTTTTTGGAAGAGTTACAGTAGATATCAGCACTTCTCTGTACATGTGTTAAATTCAGCTATGAATATATCTGATTCTGGGCTTTTTTGTTGTTGGTGGTAGGCTATTTTTTACTTCCTCAATTTCAGAGCTTGTTATTTTTCTGTTCAGCGATTGAATTTCTTCCTTTTTAAGTCTTGAGAGTTTATGTTTCAACAAATTTGTCCATTTCTCATAGATTTTCTAGTTGATGTGCATGGAGGTTTTCATAATGTTGTATTTGTGTTGGGTCAGTGGTAACATCCCTCTCGTCGTTTCTGACCAAGCCTATTTTCAATTTCTACTCAGACTAATATAAATAAAGGAAAGGACTGCACCTAATACTATAAAGAAAAATTATCTAGAATTATTCAATTTACAAATTTTTTGTGGGTCTAGCTCACGCTGTTCTGAAAGTCGGTGATGACTACATATCCAAGCCCAATAAATTGAGCAAAAACTTTTATGAATGTTCCTGGTGTATCTGGCACTTTTCCTCCCTCTTGGACCACTGAGGTTGCCCGGGCGCTGAATAAATTGGCTTCTCACTTTTTTTATACTTGCCTCAGTTTTTCTATTTTACCTCAGCAATAAATCTTACATTTGGTGCCGAAACCTGGGACAAGTTGTAAGATCCCCCTCCTGGGGAGGGAAACCGACTCCTCCACTTGAGGCAGGACCAGGAGCCACTCTGCCACGAGGTAAGACTTCTGTTACCCATAACTTTTTTGCTGCCTGCTCTCTGGACTCCCTGCTCATAAACGCAGCCACATCAGGGACTCCTTCTTGTTACTCGCCATGGGCCCAGGGCACCAGCCTCGTCCCGAGGACCTGAGCATAGTGGAGATGTCCCTATACTCTTGTCTTCTCCCTGTAATGGGTCTCTCAGGGCCAGGAATCTGAAGGAAACGTCCCCACCTTCCTGAACCCTCTCACAATCTCCGATGTTTGGGGGACAGCTCAGAGGGCTGAGCAGCCTTTCCGATCATCTCCGCAGCAGCGGCTAAGGTTTGGGTGATAAGAAGCCCTGTTCACAAGCCCGGGATCTGCCCGGGACTGAATCAGACCTCTGGCTCTCAATCTCAAACTTGCCCTTTGGCAGGTTAGCTCCTGCTCACGCACTTTTACTTTCTCTCTCTCTCTCTCAGGAACTTTTAGTTTCTCTCTCTCTCTCTCTCTCTCTCTCTCTCTCTCTCTCTCTCTCTCTCTCTCTCTCTCTTCCTGAGCGAGTGTGTGAGTGAGTAAGTCTATGTGTGACTACACATAGTCCCACAGCTTAACGGCTATGGGTCTTCTGTAAGCCTCCTCCTGTGGTTCCACGGGGACATCATAAGGCATAACAGTAATTCACCTCAGGACTAACAGTTCTGAAGTGACCATCAGACTGTTCTCCCATCTGGGGGGGCACCCACCCTTTGTTCGTCAATTTTATATGTGGTCCTGTCTTTATTGTAGGTTTGCCAGCTTTGTTAAGCTCTTACTTGCTGATATACACTGGTTCAGGCCTGCCTCCCTGGAGGTATGGGATATTCTACAGTGAGTAACAGACCACTAGCTTCAGGGGACCTTCATTGAGTTCCTGCCTCTACAAATAACTCTGTTCTCTTTTTTCCTTCTATTCTCCTTCTACCACTGAAACCCCACTTCCCACTTCCACTAGTTTCACTTCCTCTAACTCTACCATGTGGCAAATAGCTCTAGCCCTGTCCCTATTTATTTTCTTCCTCATTGTTATCATTGTAGCCTGTAAGTTCTCTTGGCCTCCCCCTCCAGGAAAGGAGCTTTTCTGCCCATGTTAAGTATAATTGCTTTTCATGTCCATTTCTTGCCCTTAAGAAACAGAAGAAGATAAAATACAGGTAATCAGACCTCCTGCCCAGACCCCAAGTCACCACTAGGATGCCTAGTCGAAAATCTACCTAAAATGAGTCTTTCTATAAAACAGAAAAGGTTACTCTTCCTCTCCTCTGTGGCCTGGCCACAGTATCCTCTAGACAACCAGTCCAAGTGGCCTCCTGGGGTCACCCTCAACTTTAACATTCTAACAGATTTAGACAACTTCTGCCAAAGAAATGGCAAGTGGGCAGAAGTTCCCTATATTCAGGCTTTCTGGCACCTCCATTCCCACCCCAGCCTCTGCTCATCTTCAGTACTGCCCAAGTACTCCTGGCAAAAAAGTCCCCCCCCTGCCCTCAGCCCCTTTTCCAACCTCCTCCTCTTCTTTTTCTGACCCCAATCTGCCTGAAGAACTCTCCATAACCCCCACCCGATCCACTAATCCCCTGCCATATGTGGAGCCCCAAACTCCTCCTCCTGCTTCTCTTCCAAGTTCGGATGTAGACTCTCCTGTTAGTGCTCACACTCGCTCTCGCAGTGCTCCCCGTGACAAAAACTCCCTCCTTTGTCCTCTCTGCAAGGTGGCCGGGGCAGAAAGTGTTGTCCGAGTGCACGTTCCCTTCTCCCTTACTGACCTGTCCACTATTGAGAAACGCTTAGGGTCATTCTCTGCCAACACTACTGCTTACATTAAAGAATTTCGTTATCTCACTCAGGCATATGACTTAACCTGGCATGACACTTATGTAATCCTGTCTTCTACCCTTACTCCTGACGAGCGTAATGGCATTCTCATGGCAGCTAGAGCACACACTGATCAAGTACATCTCACTAATGATCAGATGCCAGTGGAAGCAGTGGTGGTCCCTGAGGCCGATCCTAACTAGGACTATCAAACTAGCCAAAATGACCACCGCTGCTGAGACCAAATGCTATAGTGCCTTTTAGCAGGCATGCAAAACACAGCCCCAAAAGTAGTTAATTATGACAAACTGTGAGAAATAACTCAAAGTCCTACTGAAAATATAGCTGCCTTCCTAGACCGGCTAACTAACGGTATGGTCCTCCATACCCCAGTAGATCCAGACTCTTTAGCTTGGGCTACCCTCCTAGTGGCCCATTTTATTTCCCAGTCAACACCAGATATTAGATAAAAACTAAAGAAGGCTGAGGAGGGCCCCTAAACTCCCATACAAGACCTGGTAAATATGGCATTTAAAGTTTTTAATGGCTGAGAGGAAAAGGCTGAGGCTGCCCGCCAAGCCCAGCTACAGCAACAGGTAAGCCTCCAAACCCAAGCTCTTGTAGCCGCTCTAAGGCTGGCAACTCACCAAGCATCTGGTGTAAGGGGCCTATCAAAGCCCCTCCAAAAGGGTCCTTCAGAACCCTCTGGACACACCCAGACTGCTTCAAAGGTCCCACACGGGCCCTGTTTCAAATGCAGCCAGGGAGGACACTGGGCTCAATAGTGCCCCATCCGCGTCTGGCCCCTGGACCCTGTCATACCTGCAAATAAACTGGACACTGGAAGGTAGACTGCACATCCCGGACTACAGGCTCACTCCCCGCACCTCTATTTGAGGGGCAGGCTGGTCCAAAGGATACAGTCCCTTCGTTTGAACTCCTCAGCCTCCTTGACAACTGATGTGGCCCAGACTCAGAGACCCCTGTCACCCTTGCAGAGCCCAGAATAATGCTACAGGGAGTGGGTAAGTCCATTTCCTTTTTAGTAAACATGGGAGCTACCTATTTCTAGCACACCTTCCCAGGTGTCAGTTATGAAAATTGATGAAAAGCCCTCCTGACCCAACCAGACTCCTCCCCTAGCCTGTAACATTGAGGGGCACCCATTCTCTTACTCCTTCCTAATGATGCCTTCATGCCCAGTTCCCCTACTAGGGCAGAACATCCTCCAAACTCTAGGGTCCACCCTCCAACTCACTAGCCCCTCACAGCCAACCTCATCCCCCACCCATCTTCTAATACTAACCCTAACTGGCAATGCACCTAGTCATAACCCTTCCCCTCAACACCCTCTTCCTCCTGAGATAATTAGCCACTCAGCATAGGATATCTCCAAGCCTGTTGTAGCCACACATCACACACCAGTTAAAATATTTCTCAAAAACCCTACCCACTTTCCCTCCCATCCTCAGTTTCCCATCTCAAAAACCACCGCCAAGGCCTAAAACCAATCATCACTCAACTTTTAGCCCAGGGACTCCTTATCCCCACCAGTTCCCCTTGTAATACTCCTAACTTACAGCCATCCAGCAACTACCACCTAGTTCAAGACCTCTGTCAAATCAATGAGGCAGTAGTACCTCTCCACCCAGCAGTCCCCAACCCTTACACCCTACTATCTAATATTCCTTCCACTACCTCTCATTTTACAGTCTGGACCTCAAAGACACCTTCTTTACTATTCCCCTTCACCCAGAGTCTTACTTTCTCTTTGCCTTCACCTAAACCGACAAGGTATCAACGTGTTAAATTTAGACAAATACACAAATTTCACCAACTGCTTTTTATGTGCCACCCTCAACAAACCCCCCTTTGCCTCAGTTCCCCTCCAGACCAGGTTCAACCTGTCACAATCACCTACAGGGCAGCCTAACCCCCCCTCAACAGACATCCCCCTGTTTAAAGTACACTCTCAAGGACTCAGTAAAGAACCTTAAGCCACAGTGTCCTAATCACCAAATGCATGGCAACCTGCTGGCTCAAGACTGGCAAATTAATTTTACTCATATGCCCACCCACAAAAAAATTCACTACCTCCTACCATTTATAAATACTTTTCTAGATAGATTAAAGCCTTTCCCTTCTCCAGGAAAACTGCAGACACGGTGGCCTCCCTCTTAATGCAAAAAAAATCATCCCTCTTATCATTATTTGTCTTTTACTTAATGTTAGCCCCTTTCTTTCTCAGGTTTTTACAAACTCACATAAAGAAAGTTTCCAGAGTAGCCGTAAATCAAATGCTGCTTCACCCCTCCGTCTGACTCACAACCGAGACCCCAACCAACTGACCCCCCACTCTGCCCCATTCAGCAGGAAGTAGTCAGAGAGAAGCGGCATTCTATATCATCAAAAAGGTCGGAATGTAAGGCCAGTTGCCTTTCCAGGAGTCAAACGGACACATTCATCACTTTCCACACCTGATAACTGCATCATCACCAAAGCTCATTATCTGGCTTCCCCACAAAGCTTCCCCGCACCCGCCTCTGCATACCGTGCCCAAGCCCACACTCAGCACTAAATTATACATCCAACCTCCAGCCTACTGTTAAAAACGCTGCAGAGAAAGTTTTTTTAAAAGAAGCCCCACCGTCCCCTGCCCAGCAACAGTCTGCCCCATACGCCCACAGTAGGCCCCCATACCCAAGGTCCTGCCCACCTACCAATGGCAGCTAGTTTCATATACTTTCTACTTTAACTCCATGTACTTCCTGCTCCTCAACCGCCAATAGAAATGCCTTCTCTTTGTTTCCCCAGTAGCCAATCAAGGTCCACTTACCCAAAGTCTGAATTCAGTATGCATATGGTTCCCTGCTCATTCTTAAATAAAGTCATCTCTTTAGAGATCTACTTCTCTGTTGTTATTTATCTGGTTGTAATCTAACATCAGAAGTAGGACCCAAAGTGAGCTCATCTTAGAATGATCAGCAGCCCCTGAAGTCATATGTGGTACTCATGTGTTGAACCTTTCAATCTCTTCGTTTCCACAGATGAGCCTTTCTGCCATGTAGACTCACCTCTTGGGTTAAAATTTCTTCTTTTTGTCTAGTTCAGGATCTTATTTGGATAAGGTCACCTCAATAAATGCGTTGAATAAAATGCCTTTTTTTTCTTAGCCTAAAAAAGACTATCTTTTCTGACAAGCCCTTCATGAGATAAGAACATTGTCCTTCTGGTGAGTACTCTTTTGTTTTTGTCTACTTCTGCATGCCTGGTTTAATATTTTATTTGGTCTGCATGTATCCCAAATCTTTACATGACCTAAGAGGTGCATTCTTCCATGTAGTGAATAACTTTGGCAATATTCCTGAGACAACATTTTGTTCAAATTGTACAAGTGATCTCTTTTTTATAGAGTTAACACTCTCAGCTTTGATTTAACCCTGTATTGAGATACTAAATAATAGAAGCATGAACCAAACTTCATAAAAGACTCAATGCCTCTAACAAATCTTACCCAGTTCCACATGGTTTTTAATTTGTTTAATTGAGCTCTTGGTTGAGAACCATTGTCCAAAATGAATTCTTTATGCTCCTGTTGGTTTTGCTTTGTATTATTTTCTTGAAGCTATGTACCTGTTATCTGTCCAACTTGTGCAGAAATGAGACTCCTAACAGAATAATGATGGCTCAGCACTGAAAGAATATGCCATAAATGTGTAATCGACAAAATTGACTTAATAATGAATTCCAGGTAGAAGTAGCCTGAAACTCACTCCTTCAAAACCTCCTTGTTGCTCAAATGTGGCTAAAAGGGTTCTGAAACTGACTCCCAGTCACCAATCACTTTCCACTGATTGGGACCAAACCAACGAAATCAAGTGCATCTGGCACTAAGGAACACAAACTACATAACTACAGGATGACTGATCAGAGATGTTTCAGAGAAAGATCTTGATCAAAGGGAGAAATGCAAAGGTTGTCAGAAGCAAAATGGAGTCACTTTTGCCAAATGCTAACAAAATGGAGTCAGGAGTTCATGAAGGAAGGACTTTTATGTATCCTTTTTGTAGTGGAAACTGCCATCAAAAGCATTTACAAACTACAGCCTTACAATAAAGGCTACTTCTGTAATTCCAGTAATAGCCAGTCCTAACCACAACCTTGCAAAAAGCCTTACTTGCTGCAATTAGGTTTATATCCATGAAACTTTAGTTAGGGTTATATCAGTTAGGTTTATAACCATAAAACTTCAGTTAGGGTTATATCCATAAAACTCTCTCGAGCAAGATCGAATGTGCATGTCACCGTGTGCAATATGATCCTGTAAACCAATGAACTTTTATTTTGCATCAACTGGCATATACTTCTCCTTTTTGCCTGTAAAAGTTTCTCACTCCCTTAACCTTTCTGGATGAGCTCATGATTTGTTATAGCATGCATTTCCAGAGTTTATAAATCCCCTGCTTATTCCTGAATATATTCATTTCTTTGGAGAGTGACTATCTGTTGTTATTTTGAGTTGGCAGAAGAACTCAAGGTATGGTAGTCAAATCACTCATTTTCTGAATGATGACACTGAAAAGTAGAAATAGTAACTGATTGACTTAGTTGGAAAGACATACAGACTACACTTTAACATCAGCCTTCTGACTGGTAGCCTTGTGCTTTATAAGCCACATTGATTGTGTGACACTGAACAAAAGTCTCATGCATAAGAGATAAGAGGAATTATAACTAATAGTGACCTTAATTACAAAAAATGGAAAAACAGAAATTAGAATATCCAACATGGATTGAAACATTCATTTTATCTTAAAGATCTGTGGGAACTTGCTATAACTACATGAATATTTTAGCAAATATTTAATAATGCATTATTATTTAAGTTAATTTTTATTAATACCTTATTTATATATGAAATGTGAAAATAAAGCCAAAGTGGAAAGAGTCAGTTGACTTAAATCCTCCATAGTGAATGTAATGTGTTCAATGATGAATTCAAAGTTAGCTTTAAACATTTATCCCCAAGACCAACTTTCTCTCATCTCTCTCTTTTTTTTTTTTTTTTTCTTGAGTTGGAGTTTCGCTCTTGTTACCCAGGCTGGAGTGCAATGGCGTGATCTTGGCGCACTACAACCTCTGCCTCCTGGGTTCAGGCAACTCTTCTGCCTCAGTCTTTTGAGTAGCTGGGATTATAGGCACGTGCCACCATGCCCAGCTGATTTTTGTATTTTTAGTAGAGACGGAGCTTCACCATGTTGACCAGGATGGTCTCTATTTCTTGACCCCGTGATCCACCCGCCTCAGCCTCTCAAAGTGCTGGGATTACAAGCTTGAGCCATCACACCCAGCCTCATCTCATCTTCTTACTGGATATTGACTGTGTAACTAGACAGATGGGGCTCATCCAAGCTTTCCTGGTGTCACTAACCTTTGTTCTTCCCAGCCAGCTTGTTCATCAGGTAAAACTTGCCTGTGCGGTAGAGGCCCACAATTGCCACCACTACTACAGGCTGTGTGATGGCAGACAGGTTCTCCAGAGCTTCTGGATTCACCACCAGATGCCCTTTAGTGTTCTCAATGAGGCACACTGGGCCTGGCATGTGGCTCTCTGATGCCATGTTCATGGCGTCCCCTTGTCTGCAAGGAAAAAAATTAAATGGAAAGTAATGTCTGGTCAGTTAGTTAAGCTGAATTCAACAATAGGGCATACATTTTTATTTTCTGTTCTTGAACATTCTTTCTTGTGCATTTCTAAGAAGACCTATACAGCTTTCCTATACAACAATAACAGACAGAGAGCCAAACATGGTTCTGAAATTCAGAGCACATATACACCATGAAATACTATGCAGCCATGAAAAATGAGCAAACTCCCATTCACAGTAGCTACAAAGAGAACAAAATACCTAGGAATACAACTAACAAAAGATGTAAAACACCTCTTCAAGGAGAACTACAAACCACTGATCAAGGAAATAAGACAGAACACAAACAGATGGAAAAACATTCCATGCTCATCATTAGCAAGAATCAGCATTATGAAAATGGCCATACTCCCCAGAGTAATTTGCAGATTCAATGCTACCCCCATCAGGCTACCATCAACTCTCTTCACAGAACTGGAAATAAAAAACCACTTTAAACTTTATATGGAACCAAAAGAGAGCCTGCATAGCCAAGACAATCCTAAGCAAAGAGAACAAAGCTGGAGTCATCACGCTACCAGACTTTAAATTATTCTACAAGGCTATAATAATCAAAACAGCATGATACTGGTACCAAAACAGAGATATAGACCAATGAAACAGAACGCAGGCCTCGGAGGCAACACAACATATCTACAACCATACAGTCTTTGATAAACCTGACAAAAACAAGCAAGGGGAAAGGATTCCCTGTTCAATAAATGGTGCTGGGAAACCTGGCTAGTCATGCACAGAAAGCAGAAGCTGGACCCCTTCCTTATGCCTTACAGTAAAATTAACTCCAAATGGATTAAAGACTTAAACATAAGACCTAACACCATAAAAACCCTAGAAGGGACCAGCACCAAAATATGGCAGAAAGAGGAAACGTTTAGAAATGCAGCAATGCAGACGAGGATTGGAGCTCTCGTTGAATTCGCAAAGAGATAAGTCGGAGCTGCATTTCCAGACTGATCTCTGTTGCCCACAGAATGGGGAAATTCCCAAGTATAAAGGAGACGCAGGACGCCAGGTCTGCCTGGCGAAGCCGGCAGCCGGGGTGGCGGTGGCCGGCCCTACCCAGCACTCTTCACAGGGCGCGCTTGTCCGGGTGCCCTGTTAAACTGGCAACCTGAGACTTGAGAGGGCTGGACTTGAGACTGAACGGGACTTCGACAGTGGGCCAGCCCAGGGGATTGCAGGGACAGAGAGTTTGGGATAGCCCAGTGGGACGAACAAAACTGCGATTTCAAACAATCCCGAGCAGACGGTCCAAGACGCTCTGTGGGGGGGGTCGTCCACCATTACCGAGGCAACCCGCCCCAACTGAGATACACGCCCACTGCTGACGCAGCCAGCCGTTGCTGAGGCAACCCGTCCCTACTGAGATACACGCCCACAGCCTGCCGTTGCTGAGGCAACCCACTACAACAGAGAGACTCCGCCGCAGGGCATGGCAGAGACCACAGCAGAACAGCAGAGCCTGCAGCAATAGGTCGAACCTCACAACAGCAGGGCAGAGCCTCGGCAGGCAAACAGTGGCTAGTCTACCTCCTAGCTGGGCAGGACACCTCAACGGACATCCAAATATAAAGCCCAAACCCCCCAACACAGAGCATTTGAGAAAAAAAGGGTTTTTGTAATGAGCTCTGTTGCAGCAGAATCAAACATAGCAGCCTAACAGCCCTGAATGAACAACAGAGCTGACAGCTCAGCAATTGAGCTCCTATAAAGTACAGACTGTCTCCTCAAGCAGCTCCCTGACCCCTCTATATCCAAAAGACTGACATTTGGCAGGCATCATCCTGGGACAAAGATAGCAGAAAAAGAAACTGGTACCATCCCTCGCTGTGCCACAGCTGCTAGAGGTTCACCACAGACAAGCAGGGCCTGGAGTGGACCTCAGCAGTCGTACAGCGAAGGAGCTAGACTGGTAGAAGGAAAACCATGTAACAGAAATACTTCATCATCAACAATCTGGGTGTCCACTCAGAGATCCAATCGAAAAGTCAGCAACTACACAGACGACAAGTGTATAAATCGACAAAGATGGGAGGAAACCAGCGAAAAAAGGAGGAAAACACCCTAAACCAGAACACCTCATCTCCTAGAAAAAACCAAAACTCCTCACCAGCAAGGGAACAAAGCTGGACGGAGAATGACTGTGACAAAAATGACGGAATTAGACTTCAGAAGGTGGATAATGAGAAACTTTTGTGAGCTAAAAGAACATGTATTAAATCAATGCAAAGAAATTAAGGAACTTGAAAATAGATATGAAGAAATGATAACAAGAATGGATAACTTAGAGAGGAATATGAATGAATTAAAGGAGCTGAAAAACACAATACAAGAACTTCGCAAAGCATGCACAAGTTTCAATAGCCGAATTGACCAAGCAGAAGAAAGAATATCTGAAGTCGAAGACCAACTCAATGAAATAAAACGAGAAACCAAGATTAGAGAAAAAAGCTCAAAAAGGAATGAACAAAGTCTCCAAGAAATGTGGGACTATGTGAAAAGACCTAACATACGTTTGATAGGTGTACCAGAAGGGGACGAAGAGAATGACTCTCAGCTGGAAAATACTCTTCAGGACATCATCCAGGAAAATTTCTCCCACCTAGCAAGACAGGCCAACACTCAAATGCAGGAAATACAGAGAACACCACAAAGATATTCCACAAGAAGAGAAACCCCAAGGCACATAATCATCAGATTCAACAAGGTTGAAATAAAGGAGAAAATACTAAGGGCAGCCAGAGAGTAAGGTCGAGTTACCCACAAAGGGAAGCCCATCAGACTCACAGCAGATCTCTCGGCAGAAACACTACAAGCCAGAAGAGAGGGGGGGCCAATATTCAACATTCTTAAAGAAAAGAACTTTCAACCCAGAATTTCATATCCAGCCAAACTGAGCTTCAGAAGTGAAGGAAAAATAAAATCCTTTGCAAACAAGCAAGTACTCAGAGATTTTGTCACCACCAGGCCTGCTTTACAAGAGCTCCTAAAAGAGGCACTACACAAGGAAAGGAACAACCAGTACCAGCCATTCCAAAATCACACTAAATGCTAAAGAGCATCAATATAATGAAGAATCTACAACAACTAACAGGCAAAACAGCCAGCTAGCATCAAAATGGCAGTATTAAATTAACACATAACAATATTAACCCTAAATGTAAATGGACTAAATGCACCAATCAAAAGACACAGACTGGCAAATTGGATAAAAATCCAAAACCCTTCAGTGTGCTGTATCCAGAAAACCCATCTCACATGCAAGGATACACAAAGGCTCAAAATAAAGGGATGGAGGAAGATTTACCAAGCAAATGGAGAGCAAAAAAAAAAAAAAGCAGGAGTTGCAATTTTCATCTCTGATGAAATAGACTTTAAAGAAACAAAGATCAAAAGAGACAAAGAAGGCCATTACATAATGGTAAAAGGATCGATACAACAAGAAGAGATAACGATCCTGAACATATATGGACCCAATGCAGGAGCACCCAGATACATAAGGCAAGTTCTTAATGACTTACAAAGAGACTTAGACTCCCACACAATAATAGTGGGAGACTTTAACACTCCACTGTCAATATTAGACAGATCAACCGGACAGAAAATCAACAAGGATATCCAGGGCTTGAACTCAGACCTGGAGCAAGCAAACCTGATAGACATTTACAGAACTCTCCACCCCAAATCCACAGAATACACATTCTTCTCAGCACCACATCACACCTACTCTAAAATTGACCACATAAGTGGAAGTAAAGTACTGCTCAACAAATGCAAAACAACTGAAATCATAACAAACAGCCTCTCAGACCATAGTGCAATCAAGTTAGAACTCAGAATACAGAAATCAAGCCAGAACCGCACAGCTTCATGGAAACTGAACAACTGGCTCTTGAATGTTGACTGGGTAAACAATGAAATGAAGGCAGAAATAAAGAAGTTCTTCGAAACCAATGAGAACGAAGACACAATGTGCCAGAACCTCTGGGACACATTTAAAGCAGTCTCTAGAGGAAAGTATATAGCAATAAGTGCCCATATGAGGAGAATGGAGAGATCCAAAATTGACACCCTATCGTCAAAACTGAAAGAGCTAGAGGAGCAAGATCAAAAAAACTCAAAAGCCAGCAGAAGACAAGAAATAACTAAGATCAGAGCTGAACTGAAGGAGATTGAGGCATGAAAAACCCTTCAAAAAATCAATAAATCCAAGAGCTGGTTATTTGAAAAGATCAACAAAATAGACAGACCACTAGCCAGATTGATTAAAAATAAGACAGAACAACCAAATAGATGCAATAAAAAATGATAAAGGGGAAATCACCACAGATTCCACAGAAATTCAAACCATCATCAGAGAATATTACAAACAACTCTATGCACATAAACTAGTAAACCTGGAAGAAATGGATAAATTCCTGGACTCCTGTGTCCTCCCAACCCTAAACCAGGAGGAAGCTGAAACTATAAATAGACCAATAACAAGGTCAGAAGTCGAGGCAGCAATTAAGAGCCTACCACTCAATAAAAGCCCAGGTCCAGACGGGTTCACAGCCGAACTCTACCAGACACACAAAGAGGAGCTGGTACCATTCCTTCTAAAACTATTTCAAACAATCCAAAAAGAGGGAAGCCTTCCCAAATCATTTTACGAGACCAACATCATCCTGATACCAAAACCCGGCAGAGACCCAACAAGAAAAGAAAACTTCAGGCCAATATCCATGATGAACATAGATGCAAAAATCTTCAATAAAATATTGGCAAGCCGATTGCAACAGCAAATCAAAAAACTTATTCATCATGATCAAGTAGGATTCATCCCGGGGATGCAAGGCTGGTTCAACATATGCAAGTCTATCAATGTAAATAACCACATAAACAGAACCAAAAACAAAAACTACATGATTATCTCAATTGACGCAGAGAAGGCATTTGACAAAATTCAACAGCCCTTTATGCTAAAAACCCTCAATAAACTCGGTATCGATGGAACGTATCTCAAAGTAATAAAAGCTATTTATGACAAACCAACAGCCAATATCATACTGAATGGGCAAAAACTGGAAGCATTCCCTTTGAAATCTGGCACTAGACAAGGATGCCTTCTTTCACCACTCCTATTCAATATAGTACTGGAAGTCCTAGCCAGAGCAATCAGGCAAGAAAAAGAAATAAAGGGTATTCAAATAGGAAAGGAGGAAGCCAAACTGTCTCTATTTGCAGATGACATGATAGTATACCTAGAAGACCCCATCGCCTCAGCCCAAAAACTCCTGAAACTGATAAGCAACTTCAGCAAAGTCTCAGGATATAAAATCAATGTGCAAAAATCACAAGCATTCGTCTACACCAATAACAGACTTAAAGAAAGCCAAATCAAGAACGAACTGCCATTCACAATTGCTACAAAAAGAATAAAATACCTTGGAATACAACTCACAAGGAACGTAAGGGACCTCTTCAAGGAGAACTACCAACCACTGCTCAACGAAATCAGAGAGGACACAAACAGATGGAGAAACATTCCATGTTCATGGTTAGGAAGAATTAATATTGTGAAAATGGCTATACTGCCCAAAGTAATTTACAGAATCAACACTATCCCCATCAAGCTACCATTGACTTTCTTCACAGAACTGGAAAAAACCACCATGAACTTCATATGGAACCAAAAGAGAGCCCGCATAGCCAAGTCAATTCTAAGCAAAAAGAACACAGCAGGGGGCATCACACTACCGGATTTCAAACTATACTACAAGGCTACAGTAATCAAAACAGCATGGTACTGGTACCAAAACAGAGGTATAGACCAATGGAACAGAACAGAGGCACCGGAGGCAACACAACATATCTACAACCATACAATCTTTGATAAACCTGACAAAAACAAGCAATGGGGAAAGGATTCCATGTTTAACAAATGGTGTTGGGAAAACTGGCTAGCCATGTGCAGAAAGCAGAAACTGGACCCCTTCCTGACACCTTACACTAAAATTAACTCCAGATGGATTAAAGACTTAAACATAAGACCTGGCACCATAAAAACCCTAGAAGGAAATCTAGGCAAAACTATCCAGGACATAGGAGTAGGCAAGGGCTTCATGAACAAAACACCAAAAGCAATGGCAACAAAAGCCAAAATAGACAAATGGGACCTAATTAAACTCCACAGCTTCTGCACGGCAAAAGAAACAGTCACTAGAGTGGATCGGCAACCAACAGAATGGGAAAAAATTTTTGCAGTTTACCCATCTGACAAAGGGCTGATATCCAGAATTTACAAAGAACTCAAGCAGATTTACAAGAAAAAAACAAACAAGCCCATTCAAAAATGGGCAAAGGATATAAACAGACACTTTAAGAAAGAAGACATATATGAGGCCAACAATCATATGAAAAAATGCTCATCGTCACTGGTCATCAGAGAGATGCAAATCAAAACCACATTGAGATACCATCTCACGCCAGTTAGAATGGCGATTATTAAAAAATCTGGAGACAACAGATGCTGGAGAGGATGTGGAGAAATAGGAACGCTTTTACACTGTTGGTGGGAGTGTAAATTAGTTCAACCATTGTGGAAGACAGTGTGGCGATTCCTCAAGGCCTTAGAAATAGAAATTCCATTAGACCCAGCAATCCCATTACTGGGTATATATCCAAAAGACTATAAATCGTTCTACTATAAGAACACATGTACACGAATGTTCATTGCAGCACTATTTACAATAGCAAAGACCTGGAATCAACCCAAATGCCCACTGATAATAGACTGGATTGGAAAAATGTGGCACATATGCACCATGGAATGTTATGCAGCAATCAGCAATGATGAGTTTGTGTCGTTTGTAGGGACATGGATGAATCTGGAGAACATCATCCTCAGCAAACTGACATAAGAACAGAAATTGAAACACCGCATATTCTCACTCATAGGCGGGTGATGAAAAATGAGAACACATGGACACAGAAAGGGGAGTACTAAACACTAGGGTCTATTGGGGGAAAAGGGGAGGGCCAGTGGGAGGGGGAGGTGGGGAGGGATAACCTGGGGAAAAATGCCAAACGTGGGTGAAGGGGAAAAGAAAAGCAAAGCACACTGCCATGTGTGTACCTATGCAACTGTCTTGCATGCTCTGCTCATGTACCCCAAAACCTAAAATCCAATAAAAAATTAAAAAAAAAAAACCTAGAAGGAACCCTAGAAAATACCAATCAGGACATAGGCATAGGCAAGGACTTCATGACTAAAACACCAAAAGCAATGGCAACAAAAGCCAAAATAGATGAATGAAATCTAATTATACTTGAACGTTTCTGTATATCAAAAGAAACAAGCATTATAGTGAACCAGTAACCAACAGAATGGGAAAAAGTTTTTACAATCTACCCATCTGACAAAAGGCTAATATCTAGACTCTAAAAAAAAACTAAAGCAGATTTACAAGGAAAAAACAAACAAACCCATCAAAAAGTGGGCAAATGATATGAACAGAGACTTTTCAAAAGAAGACATTTATATGGCCAATAAACATGAAAAAATGATCATCATCTCTGGTCCTTAGAGAAACACAAATCAAAACCACATTGGGATACCATTTTACACCAGTTAGAACGACGATCATTAAAAAATCTTGAGACAAATGCTGGAGAGGATGTGGAGAAATAGGAACACTTTTACACTGTTGCTGGGAGTGTAAATTATTTCAACCATTGTGGAAGACAGTGTGGCGATTCCTCAAATATTTAGAAAAAGCAATCCCATTACTGCGTATATACCCAAAAGATTATTAATTGTTCTGTTATAAAGACACATGCACACATATGTTCATTGCAGCACTGTTTACAATAGCAAAGACCTGACCAACCCAAATGCCCATCAATGATAGACTGGACAAATAAAATGTGGCACATATACACCATAGAATACTATGTGGCCATAAAAAATGATGAGCTCGTGTCCTTTGTAGGACATGGATAAATCTGGAAACAATCATTCTCAGCAAACTGACCCAAAAACAGAAAACCAAACACCACATATTCTCACTCATAGGTGGTTGCTGAACAATGTGAACAGGTGGGCACAGGGAGGGAAACATCACACACTGGGTTTGGTTGGGGAGTTGGAGGCTAGGGGAGGGACCAGAGGGGTTGGGGAGGCTGGAGAAGAAAAACACTGGGAGAAATGCCTGATATAGGCGACAGGGTGTTGGAGACTGCAAACCACCATGGCATGTTTGTACCTATGCAGCAACCCTGTGGGATGTGCACATGTACCCCAGAGCTTAAAGAACAACAACAAAAAAAAAAAAAAACAGAAAAAGTTTCCACTTTGAGAAGCACTTTGGAGACTGCAGATATAATCTTATCATACTTTTTTTTTCAGCCACTACTTTTAGTTTTTATTTATGATTCTTTTTGTGGTGTTTGACTAAAAAGGATTTTCTACTATAGTCATTATTTCTATATTTTTTAACTGCAGTTGTACAATTAGCAAGGGCTGTTACTTCTTTATTTTTATTTTTGCTGATTTAATCATTTGTTTGTATCAGTGCAGACTCAGAGATATTAGTTTTATTCTGAGGGTTTCAATACTTTACTGTCAATATTTATTTTGTTACTCAACTTGTCCTAGATTTCACCATTGAGAGCTTCTTCAAGCTGGATCCTAGGTTTGTTTTTTTCTTTAATGCTTCCATTATATTTTTAGTGCTTCTTTCCTTTTTGGCCACACAACATATTCTAGGCAAAATATCTGTATTTTTCCTGCTTTATCCCTAGAATAAATTCACCATTTCTCCCAATATTTTTGGTTTCTTTCATTGGATAATGGTGCCTCGACACCAAGATATCACTCTAGGAGTGCTCATTATTTCTAGACCCACTCAGGGGCAAAGTTAAGAAATATATGTATGAATGCTAACACATATATACACACATCTATATTTATTTTTTATCTGAACATTTCTATAATAAAGCTTGAGATTCTGTTGTTATTTCTAATTCCAATCCAACACATGTGAGCTTATTTCAAGCTTTTGGCTTTCCCTTTTAAACTATTTTCTCTAAATAAGCTAGACTTTGGTCTCCTAATACATAATACATTTGCTTCCCTGCTCAATCCTAGTATTTTCATATGATAGTTTCAAAATTGTTATTAAGTCTGTGGAAAAATAAATTTACTTACTACAGAAAATTATTAGTGTACCATTCTGTTTGTCTTTAGCCTTATATACGCACTCAAAGCACTGCATACCAAAGTTGTTTGGGTTAGTTTTTTGACTTCTCCACCCTCTTCAGTATGGTTATTCATTTGTAAAACGGTCACCTTTGTTACTGCTTGTGTTTCATTGTGGCCTCCCTCACATCTTGGTATCTTGGTTGATTTTAAGTATGATTTATTTTTTGAGTTTGTGAAATATCATGGTTCTGAAATTCAAAGGTTTTCAAAAAGTTATAGTCAGAGAAGTGTCACTTTTCCTTCATCTTAGCACTCTTCTCCCATTGCGTTGGTCTTCTGTTCTCTCTATCACATTCCCACCTGTCCTCCGTAGATACCCAATCTTGTTAGTTTCTGGTTTACCCCTTGGATTTTCTTTTCACAAATGAGAATATACATATTTTCTTATTCATATTTTCTAACATGAAGATCACATCATACAGAAATTTGGAAATCCCTCCAAATCTCTTCATAGAAACCTTTTAAAATCCTTTTAACATGTATCGACTACTTTATGTGGATTATACCCCAGTTTATTCAATCACTCTTTAATGTATGAGCATTTAGATTGTTTCAAATATTTTGCAATTACAAACAATGCTATAATGAATAATTCTGTTAACTTTGTGCTTGTGTATTTTTATATAGTTATAGGAGTAATTTTAGGATAGATTCCTACCAGTGGAATTGCTTGGTCAAAAGATGAGGGCATATAATTTTTTGGCTATTGCCAATTTCTTCTACAGAAAGTTGTAGAAGCTAGCATTCCCACCAGTTCATCTTTTATGTCATTTTCCAGAAAATGGAATTTTTTCTAGGTGTCCCACTCTTGCTCTTTTGAATTAATTACAAAATTTTCTTTGGAAGCTTTTCATGTTCACATTTAGATCTTTGGACTGAGCAAAGCTGAGCCTGCTGAGCTCATGTATACAGTAATAGCAATTTTCACTGGAGGAATATTGTGTCATACACATCTCTATACTTTGAAACATAGATATTACTCTAATCCATTCTTGGTCCTGATTTCTTGCAAGACCCTCTGTGGACAGGGTCTGGTCAGACTGTGGGACTCAGGTTACCCAATGGCTTCTTCTCACTGTGCCTCAGCATTCACATGTTATTCATGCAAGCCTAATAGCTCACACCTGAAATGTACTCTGTTGATTTTTTACTCAATTATATTACCAGATTTTGAACTATCTGCATTTTAAGATTGATTCATCATTACCTCCACGTATATCAGCCTGCATATTGTTTTTAATTATTCCATGTAATGAAGTCACACCAGGAAACATTCTTTGAAAAACCATGGCTTGTATTTTGTCTGATCTCTGCTGTATTGAGAGTAGCCTATGCACAACTGTAATCATACTATCTTTATCCAAAGCTTGATACTTTGAATATTTTGATAATTTTTGCAAAGTTAAAAGGAGTGAAAAGCCTTCCTGTAGTAATGCCTTAATTTTGTGTTTTCAAGTTGAATATCTAAATCCCTGTAACTTATGTGATCATGATACAAAATATATAATCTCTTTAAGATACTAGTAAATGCATATGATAAATACTTCAGTTTTCATTCTCACCCTATAATAAAGAGTGGCTGGCTTCCACTATAGAGTTGGTTACTTCTTACTTGTTCCACTGGAAGCTTATATTGATTATTTGGCTTCTTATTGCTTCAGCAGAAGATGGCAAAAACACCTTTTATTTTTCTGTGATCATGACCCATTTCCTCCTAGAGCAGTGCTCTACAGGATCTGCTGGCAAATAAGAAGTGTAAACTAGAAACTAAAAAGATTGAGTACTATGGAAGTTGAGTGAGAATAGAGGAAGGGTCTGTCCAATTCTGTAGCATGCACTATGCTACCATAAAATAGAAGTCAACCAGAAAATGTGGTGGCACAAAGATGTTACAAGCTCCTCAGTTACAATAATGTGTTGCCTCTTTTTGCAGATCCCAAGTTGCCTACCTTCATTTACCTAGAGCTATAAAAGTTGACAATAAAGAAAGTGACAGAGTCTATTAGGCAGATATTTAAAGACAACGGTAATTTAAGATGGTGTCAGAAAAGAAATAACAATCCTAGAACATTAGTTTCTCTGAGCATCTGTTCCACCTCTACTGAAGCCTAACTCAACCCAGGAGGAATTAGAGTGCACAAAGGGACATGACATGCAGCCACCTAAGGCCAGGATTTCATCAGGACTTGTATCCTGCAGCTGGCTCAACTGGAGCCTATCTTGGGAATGGACAACTTAGAGAAAACTAATGAATGCTCATAAATCTTTATAAGTCCTAGTCTTACCCAGAGTAGAGATCTTCTAGAGTTGGGAAGGAGAGTGCTTCAATGAGTACGTTACAAGTCTATTCTCTTCTCTTTAGTTCTGAATTTGGCTGCACTGCTTTCTTCATTTTTTTCTTGCTGGAACTTTGGACTTTTACCTTACCTCTCCAAAGTCATGGGGCTTTCCGGATTTTCCAATTCTTTGCTTGAGATGCCAATAATCTGGACACCCTCCACCAGTAACACATTTGGCAAGTCACCCAGGAGGAGGTAAGCCCAAAGTTTGGAATTCATTTTCTCCTTTTTCTTTCTGCTCCATACAAGGGTCTCTCTCTCTCTCTCTCTCTCTCTCTCTCTCTCTCTCTCTCTCTCTCTCTCTCTCTCTCTCTTCATGTCTTTTGTTTTCCAACTCAGAACACTTGGTGGGCAGCACCCAAACACAAAGGCAACTCCAGGTTTCTGGCTGTGGCCAGTGAAACTAAGGAGTTTCCATGTGGAAGCACTTAACCACCACTGCTGGGTTCACTTAAGGAACCAGAGTCTTCCATTTTTTTTTTTCTCCTGTCTTTCTTTTTCAGTCTTTCAGTGGCTACTTCCTAGCAGCTCCTTGGATGTTGAGGGCAACTGACTGGGGGTTACTCCCCAGTGTTACCTGAAGGCCAAGGAGTCAATGGGGATAATTTCTTTGCCTGGAAGGGGGAGGACTCCTTTTTTTTTTTTAATCTTTTCCAGTTGTGGTCCCTTATCCCTACAGGTGGTAGAGCCTGGAGAAAATGCACATGTTTCAGGTGACTTAAACCTCTTTTTCTTATGCTAAATTCTTCCCTTCCCCTTCTCTACTGGCTAAGGACAAAAAAGAAAAAAAAAAAAAAGAAAAAAAGCCCACCCAACCCCTAATTCCTATCATTACTATGGCTATCCTTATAAAGCTCATAGTAGGCCACTGCATCTGGAGGGAAAACATGTACATGGCAATGGTGCCTGCCTAAGGTCAGAGACATCTGACACTCTAAAGTTGGACCCCACAGGGAACACCCTGGGGATTCCCCCAGACCTCAACCTCTCCAAAGGGGATGCACTATACGGAAGTTCTGAGGTCTAGTACTAAGACATCTTTAGAATTTTCTATTGGATTTGCAATACTGTTTGGAGTCTGGAATTTACTGTTTAATGGGTAAGTGAGATGGTGTTGGATGTATCCGAACCTTTGTGCTGCTGTTCTAAGCAGGGGATCTGATTAACCTGTGACACTCTCTTTTGGTGCTGTTTGGCCCCAGTGATCTTTGGAGTCTAGGGAGGTTTGGCCTTTAGAAATCAAACTGCCATGGAAACTGCTGTACCCAAAATTTTGGTTCATAGCTGTTAGAAATAAACTTTCGGTGCTGTAAAAGAAATAGCACTCAAATATAAATTTTCTCAGCAAGGGAATTTATTTCTATAGAAGGATGCATCTCATTGATGGAGCAATGATGAGAGCACACCTGAACAAAGGAGGGGAAGGGTTTCTTATCTCTGATGCGGTAGCTGTACTGCTATGTTGTTCCCCTATTGGCTAGATTTGGACTAGACAGTCTAAGCTAATTGTGATTGGCTATTTAAAAGAGAGCAGGGTACGAGCTAGAGTACCCCTGGAAAAAGCAGTTTCAGCAGGAAAGACAGTTATGGAACAAGTGACTAAAGGTGACTCAGGTCAGGTCAGATGACCAAGGGTGACTCAGGATGGAGCAGGTGACCAGGATGAGTGAGAACTCTAAATATGTGGGTTAGGAGGGGGATGTGTGAGGGGAAAGTGCAGTTTTGGCAAGAGGAATAGGTGCTGGTAACCAGGGGAACAGCTGTGAACTACTGATTAGAGCTGGCAGGAAGATTTTTGATTGAAACTAGGGGCAAGGAGACAAGTAAGTTAAACTTTAAAATGAAGAACAAAGAACAGGGAAACTGAAAATGTGGACATACTGATTTTTGAAAAAAATTTAGAACTCAGTGTATTTAACAACAGCCTTCATTGGATTATCTATTCGGGAAAACAAAGTGAAACCAGCAAGTTTGTATTGCTAAGGTTCACAACTATTGGATCTTCATTTATGTGTGCGTATACATGTCTAGATATGTTTATTTGTATGTATATTTATTGTTGTATGTTGTGTCTAGCAAATTGGCTTATGAGTAAAAAAGCAAACATAAATTAAGTAAGTCAGTCTAAGCAATTTTCAAGTTCATGTGATTTAAATATTACTTTACTAAACAAGCTGGCTTTTAAATTATTTGTAGAATAAAAATAGAAATGTCTTCAGAATTGTCAGCATACATATTCTCTGGATTTTATGTTTGTCTTTGCTCAATATTTTGAGATGTCAGGGTCTGGCATAGAAGCTTATAAAACTATAAGCACAGCTAATACAAGAAGATCTTGGTTTGTATACTTTCTTTTGATGAATTAGAGTAATTTATGAAAGGAAAATATCTTGGACCCCCAAAATCACCAAGCTGAAGGGAAAATTCATGCTGGGAATGCTTGGGACAAATGTTCCTCCTATTCTATTTAAAGTCATTCCTCTGCTCACTAAGATAAATGCACATCTGATTGCTTTCTTTGGAAAGGCTAATCAGAAACTCTAAAGAATAAACTCTTTGTCTTCTACCTACCTGTCATCTGGAAGCCCCTACGCCTCCTCCCCACTTTCAGTTGTCCCACTTTTCTGGACTGAACCAATGTTCATTTTACATGTTGATTGATGTCTCATGTCTGGCTTGTTAAAAGTGAAAGAATTGAGTACAATGAATAGGATAAATGTTTTAGGTAAACTTTTTGTGCAAATTAAAATCTTAAAAGTTATTTTTGATGCTCATTCAGTATATGGGTAATTTTCAATTAAGGTTGTGATATGGGGAAATCTGTTTCTAAAATTGTGGAATTGTTCTCACCTATAAATGCCTGTATATGATAGTTCAGCATTTCTTGCTTTTTAGGATTTCACTAAAGTTTTAGGTTACTAAGGAAAAGAATTCTAGTTAACTCATAATTATTTAAACAAAATGTGCCAGAAAAGGTTATCCTATTAGTGAGAAAAAAAAATTATTTTGTCTAATTCAAAAGTTATCCAAACGTTAGTTCAAATTATGGATTTAAAAAGGTTATGTATGAAACAATGTAGTGAGGCACCACTAAGTAGGGCAAAAAGATGTGGAAAAGTTTAAATAATAAAATATTCTTTAAAACCTGATAGAGAATTGTAGACATTTGGCTAATTAACATTTTCATAGTTAAAGCTCTTAGCCTTGATTAAGTTAAAGTAAGAAGTATTGTAAACAAATGTATCAGTGGTTTGGTACTTTTTTGAAGATACAGTTAAATTTCTTATTTGTTTCTGTGAATACTTATTGTGTTTCCTATGAATTTCTAGCAAGTCACCATTTGTTCCATTTATCTGGAATTCCCAGGCTACCTCTGTTGGGCCCACAGGAATTGATGGAACACACCAGCCTTCTAACCTTAAACTAACTTTTTGCATTTTAGGCTTCCTGATACTTTTAAGTGTGCTGAGTATATTCTCATAAATAGAATTTGAGTCATATTGTTTCTCTCTGCCTAATTTCTCCAAACTTTGTAAACTATTTGTGAATATTCTTAATTCATGGCAATGTGTTTGTCTGCATACAGTTGAACAGGGTTGCTAGGGCTGCTCAAGGAGAGAGAACTCAGAAACCTGACATGCTGGCAAAAGGGCAAGAATTTCTTACCAGTCAGACTCTAGCCTCTTTCTGTCTGTGCAAACTGGTTAAATGAAAGGTAAAAGTCACTGTTCATCTCCCCTGTTAAGTAATGATTAATAAAAAAGAGCTTTAATTAATTGATTTAATAATAATAAAAGCTTAAATCAAATATTTTGTCAAAAAAGTAAATAGTGCAATGCCTTTTATTTACTTTATGTGACCTGAGTAATCTTTGAGAAAGAAAGATGATTTTAAAGATTATTGGTAAAATAAAAATGTCTCCAAAATGTAAACATGTGCTTTAAATTATGTTCAAATATTAGGTTTGCTAAATGCTTTAAGGTCATAAACTGCTTCTTTGGCTTTTGAAAATTGCCTGACTTGTCTGCTTAGCAACTAGGTAAGGACTGAGGACATGTGGAGTTGGCTGCTCCTAACTATGCTGGAAATATTCAAACCTCATCAGCACCTAGTACATAATTAACATAACTTACCATGTTTTACATTAAAATTAAAATGACTAAGAGTCACCATTATAAGGCATACTTGAGACTACTAAAATAGTTTTACATGCAAGGTGTGTAAGAAAATAGAGAGAGAGAGAGAGAGAGAGAGAGAGAGAGAGTGTGTGTGTGTGTGTGTGTGTGTGTGTGTGTTTTAAAGGTTTTAAGGAGGCATGGAAAGGTAAATTCTTGCCTACGGTTAAGAATTGTTTTAAATTAGATAAGAAAAACTAAAGGTTCAAACAAGTGGTGGGAGGTCTCTAAAAATTAATCTTTCAAAAAAAATTATCTGTGTAAACATATTGGCTAGATATGTTTTTTGTGTAAATCGAACATTTAACAGCCTTCCGAAATCAAACTTCAGTTTCAACATTGTCTTTCCTGATGGCTCACTTTTTGGATGAATCAGGAGACCCCTGAATCGTCCAGAAAAGAGGCAAACAGCATTATTTAAGATATTTAGGTACATAGGATTGCCAGAATTATGTTCGATCTTCCTTAGGTTATACTTTTGTGAATAATGCTAATATATGTCCCAAAATTATCTGAGATTTATAATATTCAAATGTCTAAGTGTATGCTATCAATTACAATTGTGGTTATTATGTTAAGTTATGGTAGACCACAGAAATAAGCAAATTTCCTTGTATAAAACTACTAACCTAAGTGGAACAAAAAATTAATTGAATAACCAGGTTTTGTTTTTCCTCTTGAAAATTTCTGTCACAAACATTCTTAACAGCATAGGTGTCCACCTCCTGAAGGTTAAGTTAAATCTTTTAACCATATTCACTTCCTCTCACCTAGAGACCATCAAGCTTCAGATGATCATGTAACAAACATTCCAGCCAGTTCCTGGTGAAGACACCACCCTTGGCCATCAGGAAACTACCCTGCCTCCACTAGACAGAAAAAGGCAAGAGTTCTGTATCCCCAATAGGTAGGGACTATGCCCCAAGCCAGCATGAAGCAGTTACAGAAGAAAGATCCTCGGTCCCTCCACCTCCCATAAATATTTATAAGGATTACATCTCTCAGGGAGAACATGAGGCAGGAAAACATGATCTGGAGGAATGAAACATGAGGCCAAGTCACAATTCAGCTATGACAGGAAATATTATGTATGACAGGACTTACACAAAGTAAACAGTGGAAACCTCTAGAGGATATGTACAATACAAATACCCAATGTAGAACTGCTAGAAAAATGTACATGAATTTAAACTTTTGATATATAATACCAACAGTTTGCACTCTCACTAGCTAATATGAGACAGTTTTCCCAAATCTGTGCCAGCTCAGTGTCCTGTTCTTCCATGCCCATGATAGAGTTGAAATAAGAACCTCACAGTTTTCCTTTGAAACATTTTTATTGTCAGCAAAATTAAACATTTTTATTCTCATATTTTTGTCTATTTAAGAAATATGGTATTAATAACATTCAAGCCAAGAGCCAAATCAGGAATGCAATCCCATTCACAATTGCCACAAAAAGAATAAAATACCTAAAAATACAGCTAACCAGGTAGGTGAAATTTATCTAAATGCGAATTATAAAATACTCCTGAAAGAAATCAGAGATGTCACTAGCAAATAGAAACACATTCCATGCTCATGAATAGGAGCACAGCTTGGTAAATAAAGGACACAGAATGAGGAAGCAGAACTGTTTAAAGAAGTCTGTGTCCCTTGTGAAAAGGCCTATAGTCAAGAGAATATGCCTATCTTGTAGAATTACAAGGAATTCATTCGAGCTGCAAGTCTTGAGCACTAGATAGCTGAAACAAATTCCTAAAATGTTGAGTTGAACAAAAGTTCAATGCTATTCCTATCAAACTACCAATGACATTCTTCACATAATTAGAGAAAAACTATCTTAAAATTCATATGGAACCATAAAAGAGCCCTAATAGCCAAAGCAATCCTAACTAAAAAGAACGAAGGGGGAAGCATCAAGTTACCAAACCTCAAACTATACTACATGGCTACAGTAACCAAAACAGCATGGTATTAGTATAAAAACAGACACATAGGTAAATGGAACACAAAAGTCCAGAAATAATGTTGTAAAGCTACAACCATCTATTCGTAGACAAAGCTGACAAAAACAAGCAATGGGGAAAGAACTCCCCATTTAATAGATAGTGCTGGGATTACTGGCTAGCTATATGCAGAATTTGAAACTGGACCCCCAGCTTATATCACATACAAAAATCAACTTAAGATGCATTAAAGACTTAAATATACAACATTAAACTATAAAAATTCTGGAAAATAACCTAAGAAATACCCTTCTGGACATATGACTTAGCTAAGATTTCATGAGGAAGACAACAAAAGCAATTACAACAAAAACAAAAATTGACAAATGATATCTAATTAAATGAAAGAGCTTCTGCACATCAAAAGAAACTATTGGCTACATGTGGCTTCATGCCTAAATTCCAGTACTTTTGGAGGCTGAAGCAAGCAGATTGCTTGAGTTCAGTAGTTCAAGACCAGTTTGGGCAAGATGGCAAAACACATTTCTACAAAAAAGTACAAAAAATTAACTCTGTGTGATGGTAAGCACCTGTAGTTGACCTAGTAACTTGGGGGGCTGAGGTGAGAGAACTGCTTGAGCCTGGGAGATTAAGACTGCAATGCACCATGTTTGTGCCACTGTACTCCAGCCTGGGTGGTAAAGTGCAACCCTATTTCAAAAAACAAAAAGAAAGTAAAACAAAACTATCAACAAAGTAACAAACAACCTATAAAAGGGGAGAAAATACTTCCTAACTGTGCACCCAACTAAGATCTAATACCCAGAGTCTATGAGAAATTTCAACAAATTTACAAGCAAAAACAACCCCATTAAAAAGAAAGTGGGCAAAGAACATGAACAGACAGATTTCAAAATAAGACATATATGCATTTAAGAAGCATATAAAAATGCTCAACATCACTAATCTCTATAGAAATGCAAATCAAAAACCACAATGTGATACCATCTTACACCAGTCAGAATGGCTATTATTAAAAAGTCAAAAAATAACAGATGATGGTAAGATTGCAGAGAAAATGGAACATATACACTGTTGGTGGGAGTGTAAATTAGTTCAGCCACTATGGAAAGCAGCTTGGTGATTCCTCAAAGAACTTATAATTACCATTTGACTCAGCAATCCCATTACTCCCATAGGAATGTATACTCCCATGGAAATATAAATTATTGGACCGTAAAGGCACATGCATATGTATGTTCATTCCAGCACTATTCACAATAGCAAAGATATGGAATCAACCTAAATGCCCATTAACAGTAGGCTGGATAACAAAAATGTGGTATATACAAACACCATTGAATACTATGCAGCCATAAAAAATGAGATCATGCCCTTTGTAGCAACATGGAAGTCATTATCATAAGTGAACTAACACAGTAACAGAATCCCAAATACTGCATGTTCTCACTCCTAAATGGAAGCCAAACAAAGAGAACACATAAATTCTAAGAGAAGAATAGGAGACGCCGGTATCTACATGAGGGTGAAGGTTGGGAGGAGAGAGAGAATCAGAAAAAAACCCTGTTGGGTACTATGCTTAATACTTGTGTTTTAAAATTGTCTGCACACCAAACCTCTATGACATGCAGTTTACCTTTGTAACAAACCTGCACATGTATCCCTGAATCTAAAAGTTAAAACAAAATTTAAAAATTGTGGTGTTTGTTGCTCCCTTCTCATTAATTTGCAAGAGTTAATTATAACTGAAATTATTTCTGTAAATATAATATAAATTGCAAGTTATTAATGGCTTCTTAATCTTACCGGTTGCCTTTTTGCTTTACTTAAACCTTTTCTAGCAATAATGCCACTACTTCTGACTTGTTTTTCAGTTGTTTTTTTGTTTGTTTGTTTGTTTGTTTTTGTTTTTTGTTTTGAGATGGAGTTTTGCTCTTGTCACCCAGGCTGGAGTGCAATGGCGCGATCTCGGCTCACAGCAACTTCCACCTCCTGGGTTCAGGCAATTCTCCCGCCTCAGCCCTGAGCAGCTGGGATTAAGGCTTGCGCCACCATGCCCAGCTAATTTTTTTTGTATTTTTAGTAGAGACGGGGTTTCACCATGTTGACCAGGATGGTCTCGATCTCTTGACCTCGTGATCCACCCGCCTCGGCCTCCCAAAGTGCTGGGATTACAGGCATGAGCCACAGCGCTCGGCCTTTGTTTCCCAGTTTTAAAAATTGTTAGTTCAATCAAAATTAAGTTTGTTTTTGTGGATGTTAGACCCTGATATTCTTTGATAATCACTTTTTAATTTTAAACTTTTCTTGCATGAAACTTCTATAACACATATACTTACAAAATGATCAATAGTGTTATGTTATTAAAATAAAATAAACCTCATGTTATATTTTCTTACCAGGAATATTCAGGCTCTTAAAACTGTGAGCCAAGGTATTTCATCCCTACTCCCAATAGCTTAGCAGCCCCAGGTAGAGCTGCAATCATCACATTGCCAACTGTGTCAAAGATCTTTGAAAACACTGAGGGTTCTTCATTTTTGGCTGTTTCAATCTTTTCTTTCAGTCGATTAATCTCGTTATTTAACTCCTCAGATTTCTTTTCAAATCCTTCAATTAACATTTCTTCTTGTTCCTATAAAAGGGGAATAGTCCACGTTTGAAAATCCCCAATTTTCTGCAGGGAGTGAGAGTTTTGTGTTTAACAAATTCAACAGTTAAGCATATGTGTCTATTTCTCTGTTATCTTAGAAAACTTTTTGATGAGTTTAACATTTCCACGTGGTTGGACTGTAATAGTGGGAGTCTACATGGTTTATACCTTTGTGACATTCCTTAAGCAACATCTCACTGGAGGTGGGAAGAAATTTTGTTCCAGCACAAAGAATGCCCTTTGAGAGGGAATGCAGGTTTAACTCTCATTAATTCTAATTTCCACTGATGTAGCATGGCCATGCTCATCTAGCAAATAATAGGGACTGCTGACCCTGTATATATTGGTTGTCAAGCTCCAGGTTGGGACAAGGAATGTATTTTACTCTAGTTGTATAGGATGAATCAGGCAGATACAGAAACAAATGGAGCAATTACTGATCTTTCAATATCATGTCTTATCAAGCCAGATCTGAAACTTTCATCCAGATTGATCTATTTCAGGTATTTGATGGTTGTGCCCCAAATCCCAAAGACTGTTGGACTCAGGTCCTATTTAATTGGGGGACAGTGAGACCATCCTATAATCACCACATACAGCAGCCTGATACCCTGGGGGATGTCATGAATACTCTCCAAAGTCTAACATGAAGATGCTGGAGTCTTGTAGACTTTCAGGCTTCAGTACAATTCAGATGTATTTGAGATTTTAGTAAAACATGCAACTTTTGTGTTTCCTTCTGGGATCATCACTGTGCCTAAAATTTTGGTCCTTCCTTTCTTAAAGAAGCAGAGCATTGTCCCTCAAGCACTGCCATGCTTCATTGAGACTCACCTTCAGCTTGTGTTCCAGCATCCTTTCGTGCTCTCTGCGGAGGTTTTCCCTTTCCCTCTCCATCTTCTTCTCTAGTTGGGCTATGTTTTCCTGGAAGCTTCTCTGTTGAGCCTCCATTATTTGCTGCTGCTCCTCCTGTTTTTGTCTTAACAACTCCTGTTCCTTCTCAGCTGCCTCCCTCATGGACCGCTCCGCTATTCCACAAAGGTTTTAGAGAGGGAAAAAAGTAACAGTTATGCCTGAGTTTTACCCTCCCGAGCTCAGATCAAACTGACTTAGAGAAAAGCACAAAAGTGAGGGATTGGGAATCTCTGAATTCTCCACACTAGCTATGTCTGGAAGAGAATGTTGAATAATGTGATGTGAAGACACTGCCTGGAGGTTCAACCCCAATCTCCTTGATATTTTGGAATTTAGCAGAGTATATGTTCCATAGTAGGAAGAAGCTCCTTCAACTATAGTAAGAGAAAGCAAATTCCAAGTATACAATAATTTTTTAACTATAGCAACTATGCTATACATTTGGTATGCAGAAGTTATTAATATTTTAACTGAGTGTTTATGACTTTTGAAGCTCCTTGTATCCGGAATATCTTTCAGCATGATCAGCAAGAAGACACTGGAGGAAACTACCAACCCCTCTGAGAGCCCTGCCCCTGTACCTGCTATGGCCTTCTCTCCAGCAGTGAGGGCTCTGTCTGACTTCAGGATGGATTCCTCTATAACCACCTGTGACTGCAGGAAATCCCAGAGGACCTTGTCTGCCTGAGGAGCCAAGAAAAAACAAAGACTTGTCAGGCAGCAAAGATCTCAACTTATAATGACAAAATTATTGTTCAATAAAGTCAAAAATCTAACTTTGTAAACTTTACATAATTCTTAAGATCCCACAGTTATTTCTTTTCTTCCACAGCCACAACAAAAAGTCCAAGCTCTTTCTTAAGATATAAAAACCATGTGCAGCAGCCTCCCTCCTACCTGTCCAGCTTCCTTTCCCAGGGATGCTGCTAACCACTCACCCTAGGATACAGACACTTGTGGAAACATCAATGAACCTGCAGGAATTTAGACATAAATTCCTGACAACATAAATGGGCAGTTCTGCAAACACACATTCTCAGTTGTTTGCAGTATTGCACAATCTTTTTCTTCTGTTTGGAAGCTGTGCTACATTTTCATGACTAGGATAACCTTTATGGATACGTCAACTACCATTCCCAGTCACTCTTCCTGGAAGCTTTTTCAGGGTGCATTCTGAGTTTTGTTTCTTACTTTATTGAGGAATGATTTACAAATGGAAACTGTGTATATTTAAGTTGTACAGCATGATGTTTTGATATATGTGAAATGATTACTGCAGCCAAGCCAATTAACCTATCTAACATCTCATAGAGTTTTCTTTTGTTGAGAACACTTGAGATCTACTCTCTTAGCAAATTCCAAGTATAATTCTTTTTTTAGCTATAGTCACTATGCTGTACTTAGGTATCCAGAAAGTGTTTATTATAACCGAGTATTCGTTACTTGCAATCATTATGTCCTCTTTCCCCCACCTCTCTGACCTTGATAACCTCCATTCAGCTCTCTGTTAACATGAGTTCAGCATTTTTTTATCATTCACATAAACATGAGTCACTTCATAATTGTCTTTCTGAGTCTGGCTTCTTTCACTAAGTCTAAATTCCTGCAGGTTCATTGATGTTTCCACAAGTGTCAGGATTTCCTTCTTTTTAAGGCTGAATAATATTTTATTATATATGTGTGTTTGTGTGTGCCACAGTTTTACATGTATTTATCTGTGGATAAACAAAAGTTGTTTTTATGGAGAAATAGGTGAGGGAAAATGGGGGGTAGGGAAGTTAGGGAGGGATAACATGGGGAGAAATGCAAGATATAGACAACGGGGGGATGGAGGCAGCAAACCACATTGCCATGAATGTACCTATGCAACAATCCTGCATGTTCTGCGAATGTGCCCCAGAACCTAAAGTGCAATTATATCTATATATATGTATAATATATATATACATATATAAATATAAAGGTGTTTTATATCTTGCTATTATGAATAATGCTGGAATGAATAGAAGTACAAATCTCTCTTCAGGATTGTGATTTTATTTCTTTTGGAAATATACCACAAGTCCACCAAAAGCTGTTAAAACTAAGTTGACTAAAGTTGCAGGATGCAAATTTAACATACAAAATCAGTTGCATTTCCATATACTAATAAAATATTATATGAAAATTAAGAAAATTACATTTATAACAACATAAGATATAAAATACTTATAAATAAATTTAACCAACGAGGTGAAAGATGTGTATACTGCAAACTATAAAATGTTTAAGAAGTTAAAGAAAATATAAAATAAATAGATATCCCATGTTCATTAATTGGAAGAAATATAATATTGTTGAGATGTCCATACTACCCCAAATCATCTATAGATTTAATGCAACCTCTATCAAATTTCCAGTGAATTTTTCAAAGAAATAAGAAAACCAATTCTCAAATTTATATAGAAACAAAAAATATCCTGAATAGTTACAGCCATCTTGAGTGACCAAAACAAAGTTGGAGGTATTGAATTACCTTATTTCATAATCTGTTACAAAGCTACAGTAATCAACTAGCATAGTATTGGCATAAAAACAGATAAACAAACCAAGCGATCAGAACAGACAGCCAGGGAGGAAATTTACATATATACGATCAAATAATTTTCAGCAAATGTGACACGAGTACACATAAAGAAAGGATAGTCTCTTTGACAAATGGTGCATGGAAATCTGGATATTCAAAATAATAAAACTGGAGCCTTATCTTACACTTTACAGAAAAATCAACTAAAAACAGATTAAAGATTTAACCCTAAGACCAGATTCCATAAAACTCCAAGAAGAAAACAGAGGCAAAATGCTTCTTGATATTAGCTTGGCAGCAGTTTTTTGAATCTGACATCAAAAGCACAGACAACAAGTGCAAAAATAAGTAGGACTACATGAAATTAAAAATTTCTGCAGAGCAAAGAAAACAATAAAATGTAAAAGAATTTTCTTCCATACAGAATGAAAGAAAACACTTGCAAATATGATAAGGGGTTAATATCTAAAATGCAATAGGAAGTCATATACCTAAATAGCAAAATAAACCAATAAACCTATTAAAAATGAGCAAGGAACCTAAATAGACATTTGTGAAAAGAAGACCTGGACAATAGGTATGCGAAAGCATAGGCAGCATCACTAATCATCAGGGAAATGCAAATCAAAACCACAGTGACATTTTATCTCACACATTTTAGAATGATCATTATCCAAAAGTCAAAAGATACCAAATGTTGGCAAAGATATGGAGAAAAGGGAATTCTTAGAAACTGTTGGTAGGAACGTAAGTTGGTATAGTCCTCATGGAACATAGGACAAAAATTTCCTCAAAATTTCCAATGGCTGTCAAGTACATAGGTCAGCCCTGTCAGCTCCATCTCTTGCTGGCCGCATTGTCTTAGGCACCTTATTAACCTCTCTGTGCAGTTCATTTCTCAACTGGCTCTGTGGAAGACAGTGGTACCTAATTTACATTATTCTGAGAATCAAACCGATAATCCAACAAAATCACTTCCTGTGACATAGGAAGTGAATGCTCAGTGTGTGTGAACCATTCTGTTGATCATCATCATCATCATATTAGTACATACCAATATGATAACCATAATGGTACCATAGCCAGTCGAGTATTAATTTGTTCATCTCAGGTAAGACAATATGCTTCAGAAAACAAAGTTGTTTGCTTCATAAGGTATCCTCTGTACTTAGCACAAAAACTATCCCCTTAATAAATATAAGAAGTGAGTTGTTTCATCTGGATTCCTGATGTTAAATCCTCTTGGAGAAGAAATGTTTCTATAAGAGTATCTAACTAATTGCAGATTTGAATACTAAAAATGCCAAGATAGCATCATGTTCTGCTTCCTCTCCACATGCAGTGCTATGTTCTTAGATTTTCAGGAGGGGCAACAAAGACCCTCTGATTAGCCTCTGTTATTCATCGCCCACTCCCCTTATTCCTCACCTTAACTCCTTTGCAGGGCACTAGCTTATAGTTCTGCTCAACCTGTTTCTTTTCTTCTAAGTAGAGATTGTGCCCTCCAGGAACAGAGAAAATTCCTCTCAAAATGCTTTCCGTCAGGTGCTCTGAAAGCCGCTTAAGCTCAGCCTGGCAATATTTGACAGATGCCTCTTCATTCTGCAGCACAAAGTCTTCCTTCTTTTTCTCTATGGTGTCCTGCCAGAGAAAGGTAGGGAACAACAGGAGAAAGAAGGTGTTAGAAGGGAAGGTCCAAATGTGATCCTCTTGGAAGGAGTAGTCTGAAGGCCTCAGAGTGAACTGGAGTATGGTGTAGACCAAGAGTCAGACGATTTGTGTTGTTCCCAACTATCTGATCATTTATCTGTGTGACCTATGGAAAGCCCCTTAACTCCCCAGGGCTCAGGCACAATATCTGCAAATTTGTGTAGTTAGAGGTCACAAACTCTATAGTTCTTTCAGTTATAGTATGATTAACAGGGACCAAACCTCCCGACCATGAGCAATAAAAAGTTGAATTTTGGCTGGAAGAAAAATTTCCCCAGAAAACATAGGTTGCTATATATAAAAATATTGGCATGGCAAATCAACTCCCCAGTAATGAATTAAGTATATTCTGATGAGAAAAATGAACCAGCTGTGTCTTCCTTCAATAAGAGTTTGAATATGTGAGGATACAGGAAGAGAATTTTCTTTTGCTTATATTTGTAAGGTACAGTCCAGTTGGATTTTATCATTATGAATTAAGAGATTATTGTTTCTTTTAGGTTAGTCTGAGACAGACCGAAAGACAAACTTCCAGTACACATGACTATGGTAAATAGATTTAAGATGTCCCATAAGATTCCTCACTCCTCGGTATCCACACCTGCATAGTTCCTGGGCCTATAAATGTGAATAACCCTGTGATTAGATTATGTTATGTAGGAAAAGATGACGTTAAGAAATGGAGTGTGCCCTGTTGGGCATGACCTAATCACATAAGCCCCTTAAAAGTGGTTTTCTCTAGCTGGTGTGAGAAGAGGAATTCAGGGCAATTAGAAACAGAAGGATTTGATGCATCATTGCGGACTTGAAGATGGATGGGCTTACCCAGAGCCGCTAGATGAAATCTAAGCCCATTTAACACTGTGTTCAGCCTGTGGCACACTGAACAGAGTACCCAGACACCCTGACAAGGACTTCTGACCTACAGAACTATGATCTAATAACGTGTGTTGTTTTATACTGCTAAACTCATGATAATTTATTTTGCAGGAATAGAAAAATAAAGTGACCATCCTCTAGAAGTGTGGCCTCTAGCCCATAGAGCCCTATTATTCACAAGAAACCATATTCTTTCCACAATGGTAAGGAGATGAACCATGGGGTTAAAAAAGTGGACTTTACGCATTATTTCAGAAGAGCTGAAATCAGAAAGGATAAATGCTAAAAGTACCACAAGCTTCCCCTGGAATTCCTGGTTTTCATCCTTGAAGGAGTGCTCCATGAAGACTGCAATTGCTTCCCTCTCACAGGCCGCGTGCACATCCAGCAGCTCCTGGAGTGTGTCTGTGGGGAACCTCACTCTCTGGGCCATCTGCTGGCTGTAGTGGTCGGCTGCCCTCTGCACAGCAGCTGAGTTCTCAAGCTGCGCCAGAGTTGTCACTGTGTTCTCCAGACAAGGCACTGCTCCACTGTGGATGGTGTCTACATAGGTCACCACCAGAGTCCCCAGCCCTGAATCACATATATTTAAGGAAAATTTATAGTTCTCACTCATTATTTATACACGTTTTAGGAATCAGCATTCTAAAAATTACAAAAGTTCTAATTATCTTGACGTTTCCTCCCCCTCCTCTTTATTCTTTCTCTCCTTCTTTTTCATCTTCCTCTAGGAGTTTCTTGAGGAATTCATAATAACATCCCTATTTTTCCTATTTTCTGTTTTATATGGCTCTTGGATTCACATTACAAAATTAAATTACTCATTGCAAGCAACATGTCTCCGTGTTTTATGGAAAAGTACATTTCTATTTAAATGCCATATAAATGAGTTTGTTAGGCAGGGAAGCTGAGTTATATTATTTGTGAGTCTTACTTCCAAATAAAAATGCAAGTCCCCTCATTTCATTAGATATTCTTTACAAGGGAACTTGCATTTTTATTTGGAGACAGCAACATAGACTATTGAATCAAGCATGGACCCATCTCACCATGAGGAGTGGATGACTCCATAAACTCTTAATGGCTGGTTTCATGCCATTAAGCCAGCCCCATACTTAATATAACATTTAAATTTGTTTCTCTAACTCTCAATAAGCTTCCATGGAACTCATGGCCTGACGTTGGTTTCTTGACTAATGTAAATTTATAAAATATATTATATATCCTCACTGAGAAACACTAACCCTATAGGACTTCTCCTCATCATGTACATTTCTCTCCTCAGAAGTTTGTGTTTATGCCATTAGTGTATTAATTTTGTGAGATATATTAGGCCTCAAGAAATTCTCTATGAGTAAACCTTAATTAAGAAACATTCATTTCTATGTGTGGCATGGTCTGCCTGCATTCCTATACAGAAGTAAACAATATTATTGACAAACTTGCAGAATCACGACAGCTTCAACATACCCTGGACCACAGACATGCTTTGCCACAAAGAAGACTCACGGTTTCCAGTGACAATGATTCCCTCTCTCAGAGTCTTGGGCTTTGCATGGGTGAAGATATAAGAACAGAAGTTTTCTGATTGCCTCAGGAAAAGCCGTTCCAGATTTTCTTCTGGCAACTTGTCCATATGAATTAAATATCGTTTGTCATTTGCAGGCCGGTCAAAGACAAAGCATTTCCGTTTTGGAAAGAAATGCCTGATACACTCTCTAGACATGTTAGAATTTTGAAGTTTGGGATTCGTGCCTGTGGAATTATAAAGAAGAATGCTCATTGAAGAGACAGCCTGCAGTCAAGGAGCCTGTCTGCATCCCCACAGCTCCTCTGCCTTGTAAATTTTGTTGTATGCAATCACACAAAACAGCCTTGTGCTAATCCAACCAAGGCATGGAAAATCCATTTTTGTACAGGACCGAGAGTCAGGAAAGAACTGGAGAGGAAGGGAAGACATCTATCGCAAGATGAAGAAACTTATGACTGGTTTCCTTGGCCTTTGTATGGTAGCTGGTAGACTATTTATTAAATGTTTTTGAATGATTAACTAAAGAAAAGATCTCTCAGAAATATTTTACTGATATTGCAGTCCTGTGTCAGAAGTGAAACATGGGCCCTAAATTGAAGTAACGGTAGAAAAAAGGATAAGATGTTGCTAAGAAAAACATCATGAAGAAGGTGAATGATCACCAAGACAGTAATAAAAGTAAAAAATATTTGAAAATCAGAACCCCAAATTATAAACACCGTAAATATGTTTAGACACTTCTTTATCTGAACAGTCTAAAGTTAAGCCAGATGTAACTTGGAGACCTTGCCACTTTTCAATGTCAGATTATATTAGGTCTGACATTGTCTTGCAGAGGGATTCTGGGGCATTTATAGATTATTCAAAATAAACTTTTGATGAAAGGATGAATACTGAACAAAGATGGATATTGATTGTAGGTGCCAACCGGCATCCACTCTGCTAAATACCACCTGTTTAACAAGTGTATAATAGACAATCTATTGTGTGAGTCTGTACAATGAAGTAGGTGATGTTATGAAAACGTGAAATGAAGTGGTACTGGAAGCATATGTCAGTGTATTTTTCTAATTGCCTGAATCATTTACTGTATAAATCGATCGATCCAAGATGGCTGACCACTAACACCTCGGGATTGTAGCTCCCAGTGAAAGCTCAGAGAACGAGACGACGCCACACTTTTAGACGAATTTTCATCACTCACGGGTCAGCCGATTCCCAGTGGAGGATCCCCACGGGTTGCCAGAGCGACTCTCGTGGCCGCCGCAGCGGTTTTGCCGGCGTCTCGGCGCAGCAGCTCTTCATGCAGAGCCAACGGGACTGCTTCCCCTACTGACCGGAGTTTGGAGCTCCGGGAAGTCAGAGCCGCTTGTTGTGGACTCAAGAGGGAAACCAGACCAGAGATTCCCGGGCAGAAGAGCACCATCAGTCTTATCGCTGCTATTTAGGCTGCCACAGTGGGTTGCTCGGATCCCAGCACTGGGAATCAATAAGTCGGACGTCGACTCAGAAACCTAATTAGAAAGACGGGTCATCTACCATGAAGGGAAAAAAACAGCCTAAGAAGGCCGAGTATACTCAAAATCAGAACCCATCAGCAACGGAACAAGCCCTGATGGAAAAGGACTCATCAGCAATGGAACAAGCCCTGATGGAAAAGGACTGTGTTCCATTATCTGAAGTAGGCTTTAAAAGGTGGATGATAAGGAACTTCTGGGAGTTAAAGGAACTTGTTCTAACCCAATGTAAAGAAACTAAGAACTTGGAAAAAAGGTTAGATGAAATGTTGAAAAGAATAGACAATATAGAGAGGAATACAAATGAACTTATGGAGTTGAAAAATACAACACGAGAACTTAGTGAAATATGTACAAGCTTAAACAGCCGAATGGATCAAGCAGAAGAAAGGGTATCAGAGGTCGAAGACCGACTTAATGAAACAAAACGACAAGACAAGAATAGAGAAAAAAGGATAAAAAGGAATGAGCAAAGTCTCCAAGCAATATGGGACTATGTGAAAAGACCTAATATACGCTTGATTGGTGTACCTGAATGTGACGGAGAGAATGAATTCAAGCTGGAAAATACTCTCCAGGACATTATCCAGGAAAATTTTCCTAATTTAGCAAAGCAGGACACTATTCAACCCCAGGCAATACAGAGAACACCACAAAGATATTCCTCAAGAAGACCAACCCCAAGGCACATAATCGTTAGATTCACCAGGATCAAAACAAAGGAGAAAATATTAAGGGCAGCCAGAGAGAAAGATCAAGTTACCCATAAAGGTAAGCCTATTAGGCTTACAGCAGATCTCTCAACGGAAACCCTACAAGCTAGAAGAGAGTGGGGGCAATATTCAATATACTTAATCAACAAAACTTTCAGCCCAGAATTTCATATCCTGCCAATTTAAGCTTTACATTTGAAGGAAAAATAAAATCTTTTAGGAACAAGCAAGTACTCAGAGATTTTATTACCACCAGGCCTGCTTTAAAAGAACTTCTAAAAGAAGCATTATACACAGAAAGGAACAACCAGTATGACCTTTTCTAAAAATACACCAAAAAGTAAAGAGCATTAACATAAAGAAGAATTTTTATCAACGAAAGGACAAAATAGCCAGTTAATATCAAATGGCAGCAACCCTAAATTTAAATCGACCAAATCTCCCAATCAAAAGATACAGACAAAATCTAACGGTATATCCAAAGATATACATAGACTCAAAATAAAGGGTTGGAAAAAAAAAATGTACCAACCAAATGGAGAGCAAAAATAAATAAATAAAAAGCAGGAGTTGCAATTTTCACATTTGACAAAATAGATTTGAAAGCTACAAGGATACAAGGGTAAAAGGATTAATGTAATAATAAGAGATCTTAACACCCAGATACATAAGACCCATAATGAGATTTAGATTCAACGAGACAGAAAATTGATAACGATATCCGGGACTGGAACTAAGATCCAGAACAAATAAACTCAATAGAGCTCTCCATTTTAAACACACAAAATATACATTATCCACAAAATCTAACGATATATCTAAAGATATACAAAGACTCAAAACAAAGGGATGGAAAAAAACTCACCAACTAAATGGAGAGCAAAAATAAATCAATAAAAAGCAGGAGTTGCAATTCTCACACTTAATAAAATAGATCTCAAAGCTACAAGGATGCAAGGGTAAAAGGATTAATGTAACAATAAGAGATCTTAACACCCAGATACATAAGACACATAATGAGATTTAGATTCAACGAGACAACAAATTGATAACGATATCCAGGACTTGAACTCAGAGCCAGAACAAATAAACACAATAGAGTTCTCCATTTTAAACACATAAAATATGCATTAACCACTTTAAACACTCAAAATATTGATCGGCCATTATTGAAACCCATTTTAGGAATGAAGTAATATTCCTTTTTCCCTCTTTTTCTTTTTTTCCCCTTCTTTTTCTCTTTTTCCAAAAAAAAAAAAATCTCATTTTTCTCTAAAGGATGTAACTACTCAGGCTAATAAAATAGACAGAGTGAAACATATTTCCAAAATTAGATCATTAGACTTCTTGTGATTCTGTGTTTAACAACTTCCAAATTATTAATTTTTTCCAAATAGAATAAAAGGAGCACTTAAAGTTAATAAATAACACAAATATATGAGTCTTGGGATGTGATAATATTAATTATAATCCTCAATGTATTTTTCATGGTACTTATTGGTCTAAAATCGTTTGACAGAATTTTAAGTTTTAAATTTCTTTAATGAATTTAAACTTCAGCCTCTGGGAAATTTCAAGTAAAAATAACCACAAGAATCATAATCACTTGTCAATCACCAACCACCATGAGTATGGGCCTCAATCCAGTCTAATATGAACATTTGCGTCAGGTGCTGAATGGCAGGTCTTAGTTGATCCCACCCACTACTGGACCTTCCCCCATCCAGGCCATGCTCTGATACCTGGAATCAGCTTCAAGGCATTCTCCAGGTACTCGTCTTCTGTGATGGGGTGTCCATCTAACTTCAGCTCCAGGGTAAAATCTCGAACAGTCCAAATAAAGTCTGGAAAGAAACTCACAAACTCGCTGGAGTCCTCAACTTCATCAGTCCTGGGGCAGGATTTTGCCCTGATTAACTCTGTTAATTCAGTCACATAGCTGGGATCTTAGCTAAGGAGTAACACCCTACACCATTATTTCAACATCTCACTTAGAAACAAGTTTGATAAACATTCCCTTTTGCACTGTGTCTCTTCTTACTCAACCAGGACAACTGGGTCACAGCAAAGAAGACACAGTTTCAGTTTCCATTTCCCTAAACTCCATAAAACCTGGCTCTTCACTTCCCGGAAGGATACTGCAGCTGCTCCAGAGCCTGGTGGTTGATGGTGCTCATGCTGTTGTAGACAAAGCAGCTGCTTAGAAGCACAGCCAGGGTAAAGATCCACGAGTCATTCTTTGGGTTACCCTAGAAAGAATATAACGCAAAGGACTTGGAGTATTCTCTTTATTCATTCATTTGGTTGTTCATTAGCTATTTTAGCTGTACAACAGTTGAAAACTAGGATGAATAAATTTTGAAGGCAATGTTAAATTCAAACTTCATATTTAGATTTTACATTAATCCTTCTCAGGCTGTAAGTTCATTTAGCTACTAACAGAAAGGAATGATATTGTGATTAAAATTTCAATAAAGTGCCTAGAATATAATAAGTGTCAAGCAATCAGCATGCAATTATTCCACTGCATTTTGTTCTCACTCATGGCATATTAAGGTCTCAAATGCTATTCAGTTAAGTTAAAAAAACTATTCATTGTGCTTCTCACAAAATGCAGACCCATATTTGGTTTTGTGGCTATAAAGTTCTTCATGACAGTCCCTGCCCTCAAGAAGATGACTTTCTGGAGCAACAGACATACATGTCAATATACAAATTCAATCAGAAGAATAATCGCTGCTGGGGGAGTAAAACCCAAAGTTATAAAGTATAAGAAAGAAAGAAAGGAGGTACATAAATGTGAACAGTTACTCTGTGGATTCAGGAACGAGAAATGATCATGTGTGACAGGCACATGCTTGCAGCAGTTTGAAAATAGCTGCACTTCAAGAGTTGATAGAGTGTGGACTTGTGAAGAAGAAGGAATAACACAGATGGAAAGATCAAGTCAGAATTGTCAGAGCATGGTCATAAAAAGGTATTACACGTTATTTCTCTTGCTTGAAGCAGTAAGTATGCATGCTGGAGTGGAAGAGGGGGCTGGAAACAAGATTCATGGTAAGACATGAAAGGACTTTGTGTGTGTGTGAACTTCTTTTTTGTATTACACTTTAAGTTCTGGGGTGCATGCACAGAACATGCAGGTTTGTTAGATGGGTATACGGGTGCCATGGTGATTTGCTGCACCCACTACTCCCTCATCTACATTAGCTATTTCTCTTAATGTTATCCCTCCCCTATATCCCCACCCCCTGCTATTCCTCCCCTAGCTCCCCACCACCCAACAGACCCCAGTATATGATGTTCACATCCCTGTGTCCATGTGTTCTCAAATATGTGGTGTTTGGTTTCTGTTCTTGTGTCAGTTTGCTGAGAATGATCATGTCCTTGCAAAGGACATGAACTCATCCTTTTTAATGGCTGCATAGTATTCCATGGTGTAAATGTGCCACATTTTCTTTATCCAGTCTATCATTGATGGGCATTTGGGTTGGGTCCAAGTCTTTGCTATTGTGAACAGTGCCACAATAAAGATATGTGTGCATGTGTTTTTATAGTAGAACAATTTATAACCCTTTGGGTGTATACCCAATAATGGGATTGCTGGGTCAAATGGTATTTCTATTTCTAGATCCTTGAGGAATGGCCACAGTGTCTTCCACAATGGTTGAACTAGTTTACACTCCCACCAATTAGATGGTACCCAAATCACATTACAAGTTCCAAGGTCAGCGAGTAGTTCTGCTGCTGCCATCAGTCAACATTTCGATATGTTCTGATCTCTTGACAAATGCAATTAGATAAAAAGGAGTTTATTAAAACTACAGTATATTAAGAATAAATGTTTCACTTTGGTATTATACTAAGAGAGTAATTCAGACTTTTAATACTGAAATTTAAAGTTCATATTGCTAAGTCTGTGCTTCCTTACCCCCACTTCCATGCTCTTTTCCCATAATGGAAGCCAAAGATCTGCTGCTGCTACTTTCAATTTAGACTGAGACTAATTCAAATAAGGAGAATTGACGGATTGCACCTAACACTTTAAGACAAAGTAACTAAAATTATCTCACTTACAATATTCTTTGTGGGTCTAATTCATGCTGTTAACGAATTCATCTCCAAAGTTCAGGGAGTTGGACCAAAATGTTAAGGATAAAATTAATGCTTTTCTGAAAATTACTGAAATAGACTCCTTCAGTAAAGCCCTATTTTTACATGGTCCCCTCCTCCAACTCCGCATGTCTTAAATAGTAGATCCCATCAGTCCCATGGGTTATAGCTTTCTCCAAGAAGCTCTCTCTTAGTTGAATGACTGAACTAGTTTCTCACTTTTTGCATCTGTGAAACTCTGTACTGATCACACCCCATATTTCTCGTCTTCACAACTAGGCTCTTGGCCTTTACCTTGTTTAATGTCATACCTGTAGAACTCAGTACAGAGCCCTAGAATTCATCTCTTCAATATATATTTCTTAAATTATATCTTTCAACCCAGTGTTAAATAAGATCTATTCTTATATATGCCCCAGTATTTGAAATTAATAAGGAAGTTTTAGAAAACAGAATTTAGCTTCATTATTCGATTAGATTCGAGTTTACAGAAATATGTACAGAAGTTGAATGGAGATGAAAAATTAAAAGACAAGAGAACAACCATGAGCAGTGATTCTCTGCCTTACCTTTTCCACATCGCCCAGGCCCTCAGTGTCCAGAAGGACCAGGGTGTGGTCTGGCTTGGAAGGGTGGGGCACACACCACATCCAGATGCCCTTGGTTTCAGACCGCACGGTTGAGCCCAGAGGGAAGCCTGTGGGGAAGAGGAAAAATAACAAACAGTAACAGTGGATAGACCAGGATGTCCCAAGCTTACATTGGTTCAACTTGTAGGAATGTTTAAGTGGCTGGCAGGGGAAAGGGCTGTTTCCATCTCAGCCAGGACAACTAATCCCACCTTTACATGTATTAAGAATTTTCTCAAACTTGTTTTCTTTCTTGAACTTGTTTAGTAGACAGAGGTTCAGTCCCCAATGGTGCCAAGCTGCTGAGCCAAAGAGGAAGTAGGACATTAGGGGGAAGAAATGGCTGCATGGTCTTTAAAAACCGGAGCACCTAACAGAGTCATAGGCAGATGGTGTTAAAAGTCAATAAGAACCAAAAGAGAAAACTGGTATCAAAAACAATTTTTTAAAGCCTTCAAAAAATTAGAAATGAAAATTGCCACTAATATGTGAAAAGGTCCTTATTCACAGTGAAAGAAATAACATGCGAAATAAATAACGTAACAATACATTCAACATGTCAGTACAAATTAAAAGGCTTTATGTTATTGAATTTCTTGCAGGATGTAAAATTCTCAATCACTGCCAATAAGCATCTAAATTGCATTTATGTTTTGAAAAACTGGCCAGGCACAGTGGCTTACGCCTGTAATCCCAGCACTTTAGGAGGCCGAGGCGGGTGCATCACGAGGTCAAGAGATCGAGAACATCCTGGCCAACATGCTGAAACCTTGTCTCTACTAAAAAATACAAAAATTAGCTGTGCGTGGTGGCACCCACCCCAGCTACTCGGGAGGCTGAGGCAGGACACTCACTTGCTTGAACCTGGGAGCAGAGGTTGCAGTGAGTCGAGATCGTGCCACTGCACTCCAGCCTAGTGCCTGGTGACAGTGCGAGACTGTCTCAAAAAAAAAATTTTTTTTAAAGCTATTTGACTTTATCTAGAAATTTTACCTACTCTTTGATTCAGAAATTCCACTTCTGAGCATATTACACAAGGGAAGTTTTAATATATAAATATAAATGTATAAATATATAAATAGAGTATTAATAATACTCTTATTTATATATTACATTATTATATTAGATAGAGTATTTATAATAATATTCTATTTATATATTTATATCTATATATTAAATATATAGAGATATAGATATATAGATATAGATAGATAAATATACATATAGTATTAATAATACTCATTTATATATTCATTAATAACAATATTCATTAATATTTTATTAATATTCATTAATGGCAATGAATATGGTTGTCATTAATACTCTATTATTTATATCCTCTATTATTAATAATATACAATATATATAATATATATATCTTCTATTATTAATATTATTATTAATAGAGGATATAAATAATAGAGTATTAACAACAAACTTATTCATTAAAGATAAAAACTGGAAAACTACCAATGTTCAACAGGATATAAACATAAGTAACAGAGTATTAATGGATATAAATAATAGAGTATTAATGACAGTCTTAAAGATAAAAACTGGAAAAATATCAATGTTCAACAACAAATAGATATATTGTCCTTAGGTAGTGGCTACTGTCTGAGGGTATAAAAAATGGGTACACATGGTAACTGGAGAAACCTTATGCACTTCTTATTGAGCAAAGGAACAAGACATCCAAGAATACACACAATATAAATTTCTTTATGTAAAGTTTAAAAGCAGACCAAACTAAACTATTTTTCAGAATGCATATATATTACACAGAAACGTTTTTTAAAACCAAGAGTCAAAGAAATGTGCCCTGAAAACAAAAGTATTGGTGAGCTCTAAAGAAGGGATGACAGTGTGTGATTTTTGGATGTTTACGAACGTTTTATATCTTGATCTGAAGAGTGATTACCCACGTATTCACTTTATTAACTTCGCTGTACAAGTATGCTGTGCATACTCTTCTCTGTGTGTCATAGTTCACATATTAGAAAGACTAAATAGAAGGGAGTATAATTTATCAAAGTTCTGCTATGAAATGAAGCAAGAAATTGGATGGTAGCCCAATTTAAATAGAGGATACTCAAGAATTATACTGCCTGTCCTTCTTATTTTTTTTAAAACAGGGTCTATTACACTATATTTGTGTGCTATTTGAAGTGGCCAGGTACCCTACCCAAAAGTGATGAATGAGAAAGAAAGGAAATAATTGCTGGAGCTGAGCCACCGAAGAGGTGAGCGTAGATGGGATCAAGAAGACCCATGGAATGGATCTTTTGATAGGGTTCAGATGGTTCTTTACTATTGGACAAAAGAGTGATACACACACACACACACACACACACACACACACGGTTGAGATTGTAAATTTAGTGGTGAGAGAATTAGAAGTTTTCTTCACTGGGAGAAGTCATGCCCTTCTTTAGGATGACCCTAGAGGAGGTGATCAGCTATGTTATCACTGGTTCCAAGTAAATGGCTCCTGTCCCAGGGCCACACTCACCGTGGTTCTTTCCTGCAAGACGATTCATGAGATAGGATTTTCCTGTACGGTATATCCCTGCAATGGCCACCACCACCACGGGCTGTGAAATCTTGTCAAGAATCTGTAATGCCTTTGAATTTACTGTCAGCTGCTCTTTCTGGTTTTCCACTAGACAAATGGGGGCCATCATGATGGATTCAGATTCTGGGTAACCTGTAACCGAGAAGAAAACAGTCAGTGAAATACAAGATCTTGAAGTCATCTCTAAGGGCTACCCAAGGCACATACAAATCAGTTTTCTGCTTTGGGATGGTATATCAAATTTCTACATTTTGTATGTTTCTAATGGAAAAATATTTGGTTTAGCATGTCAAGGACTAGTACAGATGCTTTATGTACATTATTTATGATTCTTACAAGAACGCTAAAAATGCCCTGTCAAGGTGATGCATAAAATAGAATAGGAAAATCAAGGCACTGATGACAGAGCCCCAGGTAAAGTAAACTCTTGGAATAAGTGGGGGCAGCATGTTACATAACGGAGATGAGTGGTTAGAAAAGATTCCAGGCATTCCAGAAGAATTTGCTCTCTCATAATTTAATAAATAGTATTGAGTACCTACCATGTGCTAATAAACACCATTTTAAGTTCTCAGTATCAAGCAAGGAACAGAATTGATACAGAATCCTGCCTCTTTGAGCTCTATTGTAGTGGGCGACAGAAAATTAATAAAACAAGCAAAAAAATGTGTATATATACTAGATGATGGTATTTCTCAGGAGAAAATGAGCAGAGGGAATAGGGATATGGTGTTTTGAGATTTGAATGTATATGAAGGGTAGTCGGGGAAGGCCTGCGAAAAGACACAAAATGAAACTGATCATTGATTGATATTGATGAAGATAGATTTAGTGAATTGGTAAAAGCAGGAGCAGGCTGGATAGGGGAACAATCATGAAAGAAGAAACGAAAGATAAAGAATGCAGCTCTCTCTCAAAATACAGGACAGTTATTTGGAGTGATGATTAAAAATGCTTGGGACCCTGTTTCAAGCAGTACCTCATGTTATTCTGATGTACTTCTTGCCTGGGCTACGTATTAAAAACAGCATGATAATCAAACATGATTAAATCTTAAACTTATTTTAAACAGTTGATGAGTGAGAGTGAGTCTGAAATTCCACATAATGCTCTGTAGCATCGCTGGAATGCTAACTGTGGCTCATACAAAAATAGAGTCATCACTATTAAGGATTTAAATAGTCAGTGACAAGGATCTTCTGTTTCCCCAGTGTCCCGGCAGAGGGCAGCCGGGAAATGCTGCAGAACGGAAGAGAGAGGAAGCGACCCCATGATTCGGGGAGCAAGGACTTCAGACCCCACTCCTCCGTGACCCAAGTAAGGATCTTCGCCGCAGCTCTGGGAGGAAGCCCGAGGAGGAGCAGGGCATTCTGGAGACGCCGTCGCCCAGTCGCCGCCTGAGGACCACGTGAAGGCGCTGAGCGCCCCCGCCCCCCGCCACCGGAGCAAAGCACTCAGGGGTTCAAGCAGCAACCGACTTCCCCAAGAGGTTCCCCCGCCAGTGTGAAGTCTCAACCCTCCCCGTGTGGAGTCTGCGCTTGGGAATTCGTTGTCGATTGCTCTTTAACCCAATATATTTGAAAGGTAAAGCTTAGGAGCGAACTTACGTGGCGCGGACGCTGCAACGTGAAGAGTTGCCCTTGCTCGCCCCTTGCTCTGTCGTCCTGCGTCTGACTCCTCGGGAAACGGACTGTTTTTACAAGCCGAAAGTATAGCTGGGTTTACAGACATCCACATAAGGGTTTAGGAGAACCAAAATGGAAAGGACTTGAGTTTGGCGGGGAGTTAACCATTCATTGAGGTATTTCCTGTTTTGTCAAGACAGGAAACTAAAGAAGCTTGAAAGTGCTGGTACCTCCATACAAGGGTCCTAAAACCCGGGTTTGTCCCTCTTCCACCCAGGTTTGGCTTAGGTATCTTTCGCCTCCAAAATGAATATAGAGCAGCAGACATGAATGTTGTTTCATCTACTCCCTGTCTTTCAGGGGTAATTTTCTCAGGGAAGAAGGTTGAGTTTTTGTTTGCTTTTACTTTTTTTTACATGCTCATCTGGTTTTGTTTCTCGTCTCTTTTTAAAGTTATTTTTTCGTTAACCATAAAAAGAGTGTGTGTGTGTGTGTGTGTGTGTGTGTGTGTGTGTGTGTCGCCCAATATTATTGCCCAGATGCAGTGGTGGCAAGCAAATACTTCTCTTTCAAAGCACAAACATTTCATTGAAACTGGACTTTTTGTGAAGGACAGCAGAATGATTGGACCATACAAAGCATAATTTATAATTAAGAGTCTTACCCAGGCTAGCAGAAAAATGGACTCAGTTTCTGAAATGACTAGGCAGTTTGTCAACAGAATTTCGGAAATCTACTATCTGGAATAAATGGGTAATGATTTCCCAGTTGTGCCTATCCCTTAGATCTTCCTATTTGTTTAATGCTGTCTGATTAAATATTTGCAAATTATTAAGTCCAAAATCTTAGGCACTTAATCAGGTAAAATTACTGGTGATGATTTTGATTCAAAACTTGACATTTACTTCCTATAAGCAATATTGAAGGTGAAAATAAAGCTAAATCTAGTTTTAAATAGGACCAGTAGTACGAAATCAGGTACTTTTTTCTCTGACCCTTTGTTAATATTATTTTTTAATATTAGGAAGCCTCTCTTTAAAAAAAAAGAAAATAAAAAATACAGAGGTGATTAAATCCCGGTAAATGTTGTTTGAAATGCCTGAATTTCACCAGTGGCACTGCTTTCCAGATAATCCAACGTTACTAACATCAGATAATTATGGAAATGTCAATCAAGAAGAAATTTAGGCTAGGTGTGGTAGCTCACTCCTGCAATCCAAGCATTTTGGGAGGCCAAGGTGAACAGGTCACTTGAGTTCAGGAATTAGAAACCAGCCCAGGAAACATGGGGAAACCCCATCTCTACAATTAGTAATAATAATAAATTAGCTGGGTGTGATGGCATGTGCCTGTTACAATAGTCCCAGTTAGCCGGGAGTCCGAGATGGGAGTCTGAGCCCAGGAGGTCAAGGCTGCAATGAGCCCTGGTGATGCCACTGCACTCCAACCTGGGTAACAGAGTGAGACACTGTCCCCTGCCCTGAAAAAAGGTTATTAATTCACAAGCGTACATAGCAATGATTGCACATAGCAATATGTCTATGCACATAGAAAATGGATATAGCAATATGTCTATGTTGCACAGATAAACGTCTAGAAGTATTCACCAACCACTACCTCCCCAAAATTAGTAATTGTAGCTCAGGTGATTTTAAAAAATGTCTTTCTGAATTATATGAATTTTCAAAGACTTTTTAAAATAATAACAGAAATGCACACACATACTCTTAAGAAGGAAATGACTTTTTTTTGATACAAAGCATCTTAGTTGAAGATTTTTTGAATATTTTCCATATCAGATTTTGAGCTTCTTATTTATACGTTTTTTGAAAAATTAAAGTGCAATGTCTACATGTTTTTGTATTTTGTGGTTTAACTTTTAATTCATTTACAGGACATATCAAATAATAGTTTTTTGAAATGAGGGTGTTTTACTGGCTCATTGATTTTAGAAGGAAACTAAAGGAAATAATAGAGTTGCAGATGCTTTTAATCCCAGTGAGCCAGTCAAGGAGACAGGAAGTTATGACATTAGTAGGTCATACAGGGCAAGTGATTATGTTTTCTTTATGTACTTACTTCAGTATAGTTCAGAATAGTCAATGTCGTGCATGCGTGTGTGTGTGTGTGTGTGTGTGTGTGTGTGTGTGTGTGTTTGCAAATTGACTTCAATATACATTCTGAAGATAGTGATAAGCATATGAATGACCTAATCTGGAATGATCTCCTCAAGAAGAGGTACTCTCTTCTGTGTCAAAACCAAATTCTTGTCAACTGGCACAAAGGATGGTAAAAGTAATAACATCAATGTTGTTTAACAGAGGTGATTGGTTAGAAAAATAAGCATGAAGAAGTGTCTGGTCTTCTATAAAACACAATAAGCTGGATTGGTCATACACAACAGAAATTTACTTCTCACCTTTCTGGAGGCTGAGAAACACAAGCATGGGCAGATTGGGGGTCTGATAAGGGTATGATTTCTGGTTCATAGTTGGTGGCCTCTTGATGTGTACTCACATGGTGAAGGGCAAGGCATCTTTCGGGAACCTCTTTTATAAGGGCACTAGTGTCACCAGTTCCATTCTCATGACCTAAGTTTATTCTCACCTCCTAAATGACCCACTGTCTAATACTATTACATTGGTGATTAAATGTCAACATATACTTTGGGGTGGCGGGGAAGTGCAAACACTCAGACGACAGTAAGAATACATAAAATCAGACAAGCCTCCAGGCCTATGCCATCTGTGCAATGTTCCAGTTCAATAACTCTGCCTTTCACTCCCCACAGAGAATTTTGCCACTTGTTCTAACTTCAAGGCCATAGAGCCTCACCACATTCAACTTGGAATGAACTCTGGCTTCAAAGGAGCAGCATCCACAGGCTAAAAACACATTACATGACTATTTGCAGCTACTTGCTATTAAATGCTTGACACAGTTTAATCCAGGCCTTTTTTGGTGTCATGTAACTGAAAAACCTGGCATCAAGTTTTGGAGGATGGGGACTTATGACTTCTCTGAGTTCTAACCACAAGGGGCAGTTCACACTTTTAAAAATGATTCTGTAACACTTCAAGTTACTATTTAATTACTGATCAAAGCCAATGTACTCAGTAGTGCCCAGGAACACCACATTTTCATTGAAATTAAATAAAAGAGTATATTGGAAAGGTGAACTGAAACATTCAAATGAGAATGTGAGGCTGATCATTAAAAAAATCATCAAGAAATTCAATACAATAATTTCAAATCAAGTACTGACCTTTCTGAGGCTATTGCACTACATGGCTGCATTATTTGCTTATCCACACAGATAGACTTATAATAAGATTTTTTTTTTCTGAAAAACACTTTTCTCTTTTTTTTCTTTCCCTTTCTCTCTTCTTCTTTTTCCTTCTTTCATTTGCAATAATAGATGTCAAAGATCTGTTGCTAATTTTGATTTAGACTCAGAGTAATGTAAAATTAGGAACTATCGTACATTGCCCTTCATACTGTGAAGACAGAATATCTAAAATTATCTCACACTATTTTACATAGGCTAAGTTCATCCTTTTGGAGAAGTCAGTGAAGAGTTAATTTCCAAAGCCCTTAGACTTGCAGTAAAACCTTTATTATGTTCCTGATGTAGCTGAAGCTTTTTGGAGGTTATTTAAAGGATAACTTTACTGAAACCCTATTTCCAACGCTTATGTTTCCAAAACAATCACTCCCCTGTGCTTTAACTGATAGCTACCAGTGATTCCCCTAGTTATGGTCTAGATGTTATTTCCTCCAAGAAGTTTTATTTGGTCTGTACAACTGAGCTAGATCCCTACTTCTGTGCATCTATGGCACCCTGCACTGATCACACTGTGTATGTGTGGTCTCCCTAACTAGGCTTTAGGCTTTTACCCTGTTTACTGCCTTTCTATAGTACTTAGCACAAAGCCTTGAAATTCAGCTGCTCAGAAGTATTTCTCAATTCTATTGTTCACCCCAGTTTTAAATAAGATCTTACCTTTAATATTCCAAAGCATTTGATCATGCCAAGGAGAAAAGTTCAGGGAGACAGAACTAAAACTCATTCTTCGTGATCCGTATTTTCATTTTGCAGAAATACGCCAGATAAGTTGAATCAAGATAGTTAATTCAATGTTGAGAATCAAGAGTACAGGTCTTCATGACTCTGCCTTAACCATCTTGCATAACCCAGACCCCCAGTGTGGTTCTGCTTGGAGAGAGCCCCACATCCAGAATCCTGGGATTCAGACTTCATAGCAGAACCCACACAGAAGCCTGCTAAGGAAGAGGACAAAGCAACAAAACAGTGACAGCAGATAAGACAGACAGCCCCAGGTGTAAATTTAGTTGTAGGAATTTGAATTTTTTATAGGGAAGAATTGGTCTCCTTCTTATGATGACCATATAGTTGGTGTAATCAGGTGCATTATTGTGATTCCAAACTAATGGTCTCTGTGTCAAGACCACACTGACCATAGTTCTGACTTGCAAGATGATTCATCAAGTAGGATTTCCCTATGCATTGTAGCCCTACAATAATCGCCATCACCACAGGCTGAGATATCCTGTAAATGATCTTTACTGTTTCAGATTCACTATCAGCTGCTTTTTCTGGTTTTCCACTAAACAAGTAAGGGTTATCGTGATGAGTTCAGGTGCCATGGTAAGCTGCAAATCCAGAAGAGTATCTCAGTGGAATGAACATAAGATTCCAAAGTCATTTCGAATGGTTGTCAAGGCATGAGCATATCAGCTTCCTGCTTGTAAAGTCTATGTATCAACCTCCAAGGGAAAAGTATGTAGACTTGCACTGGCAGATTATAGAGCTCTTTCTCCATTATGTTCATTACTGTGGGTATAACTGATGATGATAATAGGGCATAATTGGTGTCTAAAGTCTCATTCTTTTATAAATAATATTCTAGCTAATGAATTCCTCTCTTTATCTATGCCTGGTGCAGATGCTTTATGTACATTATGCATTAATCCTTAAAAGAAACATAAAGTATTTCATCTGTTCTAGTAGATGAAATGATGGCAGTAAAGATATAGGCAAAATGATTGGTTACATACTTCATAGTTAGTGATTGAAGCAAGAATTGAACAGTGATCTATTTTTCTCATTATATTACTTGCTAGAAACTAACCTGTCAGAATCAACTTTCTAAAATAAACACTTTTACATATATAATAAGTGATATGGTTTGGATTTGTGTCCTCATCCATATCTCATGTCGAATTGGAAGAGGGGCCTGGCGGGAGGTGATTGGATCATAGGGGCAGATTTCCCCCTTGCTATTCTCATGATAGTCTTTGAGTTATTATGAGATCTGAAGGTTTAAAAGTGTGTGGCACTTCCCCCTTTCCTCTCGCCCTCTCTCTTGCCACCATGTGAAGAAGGTGCTTGCTTCCTCTTTGCCTTCCACTGTGATTTTAAGTTTCCTGAGACCTCCCAGTCATGCTTCCTGTTAAGCCTGTGGACCTGTGAGTCAATTAAATCTCTTTTCTTCATAAATTACCTATTCTCAAGTAATTCTTTATAGCAGTGTGAGAATGGACTAATACAGAAAATTGGTACCGACAGGTGTACGGGTATACCTGAAAATGTGGAAGTGACTCTGGAACTGGATAACAGGCAGAGGTTGGAAGAGTTTGGAGGACGACGAGGAAGACAGGAAGATGTGGGAAAGACTGAAACTTCCTAGAGCCTTACTGAATCATTTTGACCAATATGCTCATAATGATATCAACAATAAAGTCCAGGCAATGTGGTCTCAGATGGAGATGAAAAGCTTATTGGGAACTAAACTAAAAGTCACTCTTGGTATGCTTTAACAAAGAGACTGGTGCTATTTTGCCGTTGCCCTAGAGGTCATTATATATTTTATGAGCCCAATGCCATGCCCACTGTTGGCAATATGAACTACTGACACAGAGTTACAACCTTCAAATGCCGTAGAATCTGTATCAGCTGGATTTATTTCATCTATGAGTAACAGAAAAACTTAAGCAAATGGTGGTTTAAAAGCTAAAAATTATTGCCCTTTCTCATATAAGTACTAAAATAAAGAGTCTTGGGTTCTCTTTCACAAAGTTATTAGAATACTATTTCCCTCTATTTCCTGCTTCAGCCATTCTTTAACATGCCATCTCATGGTCCAAGATGGCTTGCCATCACGTAAACCTTCCATCTAGCAGAAGAAGAATGGAAGGAAGAGGCTAGTTCCCTTAAAAGGGCATCTCCTGAATACTGATCATAGAGTTACGTCTGATGGCTACCCTAAGGCAAAGAAGTCTGGAGCATTTTTTTCATGAATGGACTGCCATATACCCATGTAAAAATCAGGTTTTTCATCACAATTGAACAATAAAAAGATGGATATTGGAAGGTCAATGTCAGCTTTTTTCACAGTAGTAAACAATATCTCAAGAACTTACGGTGGAGCTTGATTCAAGATGACGCTGTAGGAGCAGTTCAGGATTACAGCTACCAGTGAAAGCTCAGATGATGAGTGGATGCCACATTTCCAGACGGATCTTTATTGCCCACAGACCAGGAGATTCCCAGGCGGAGGAGCCCCACAGGTCGCTGGCACAGCTGTTTGGCTGGCATGGCTGTTTGGCTGGCATGGCTGTTTTGGCCAGCACCACACTGCAGCGGCTATCCATACAAAATACACTGGTCTGGTTGCCGTAACTGGCAATTCGAGATCTAGAAAGGCAGATTAGCCCATTCATCTGTTTAAATGGGACTGAAACATAAAGCCAGGCCAGGAGATTCCCGGGCAGCCACATTGTTTCAGCTGGTGCAGTGGGTCACCACACAGAAAATCACACAGATCCCGGCACCTTTTCAGCAGGCGACTGGAACACCTGGGACAGAGTCAACCATTCAACTTAAAAAAAGGGGTGCTGAGGCAGGGAGCCAGGTTATCAGGCTTGGCGGGCCCCACGTGCACAAAAATAAACAAACAAACAAAAAAAATCAGCAATTGGAAACTCTCAGGGTTGAGAGTTTCATGGCAAGCACAGCTAAAACTGCGATGGCCCACCTCTGTGGGGGAGAAGTGTCCGCCATTACTGAGGCACTCCACCCCTACAGAAATAGTCTGCCATTGCTGACGCAGCCTGCCATTGCCAAGGCAACCTGCCATAACAGAGAGAGTCCACCATTACAGAGGCAGGCCAACATTGCCGAGGCAGTTCTGACCACACCCATATGAACAGGACTGCAGGGAAAAACACATGGCAGCAGGGTGGAGCCAGCAGCAGGGTGAAACTCACAGCAGCTGAGCAAAGCCTCTGCAGGCAGTAACTAGGCTGCCTCTTTGCTGGGCAGGACAGACATGAAAAGAAAAACAAAACAAAACAAAAAAAGGTATAAAAAAAAACAGATACTCATAAATAGCCCTAACTCCCCAGGACAGAGCACCTGGGGACAAAAAGGGGGTTTATGAGTTCTGCTGCAGCAGACGTAAATGTACCTGCCTAGCAGCTCTGAATGAACAACGGAGATCACAGCTTAGGACTTGAGCTCCTATAAAGTACAGTATCCTCAAGCAGCTCCCTGACCCCCGTATATACAAAGAGTCACCTCACAAAGGACTGATCAGACTGACATTTGGTGGGCATCATTCTGGGACAAACATAGCAGAAGAAGAAACTGGTAGCAACCCTTACTGTTCTGCAGTGGTGCAGGTGATCCCCAGGCAAGCAGGGCCTGGAGTGGACCTCAGCAGTCCTAAAGCAGAGGGACCAGACTGTTATAAGGAAAACTAAGAAACAGAAATAACTTCATCATCAACAATCTGGACGTCCACTCAGAGACCCAATCTGAAAATCAGCAACTACACAGACGACAGGTGGATAAATCCACAAAGATGGGAAGAACTCAGCACAAAAAGGAGAAAAACACCCAAAACCAGAACACCTCACCTCCTACAAGGGATCACAACTCCTAAACAGCAAGGGAACAAAGGTGGATGGAGAACGAGTATGAAGAAATGATGGAATCAGATTTTAGAAGGTGGGTAATGAAAAAATACCATGAGCTAAAAGAACACATTCTAAATCAATGCAAATAAACTAAGAACCTTGAAAAAAGATTTGAGGAAATGATAACAAGAATGGACAACTTAGAGAGGAATACGAGTGAATTGATGGAGCTGAAAAACACAACACGAGAACTTCGCGAAGCATGCACAAGTTTCAACAGCCAAATTGACCAAGCAGAAGAAAGGATATCAGAAGATGAAGATCAACTCAATGAAATAAAATGAGAAGGCAAGATTAGAGAAAAAAGCACAAAAAGGAATTAACAAAGTCTCCAAGAAATGTGGGACTATGTGAAGAGACCTAATCTACGTTTGATAGGTGAACCTGAATGGGACGAAGAGAATGAATCTAAGCTGGAAAATACTCTTCACGATATTACCCAGAAAAACTTTCCCAACCTCGCAAGGCAGGCCAATATTCAAGTCCGGGAAATACAGAAAACATCACAAAGATATTCCTCAAGAAGAGCAACCCCAAGGCACATAATCATCAGATTCACCAGGGTTGAAATGAAGAAGAAAAGACTAAGGGCAGCCAGAGAGAAAGGTCGGTTCACCCACAAAAGAAGCCCATCAGACTCACAGCAGATCTCTCAGCAGAAACCCTAAAAGCCAGAAGAGAGTGGGGACCAATATTCAAAATCCTTAAAGAAAAGAACTTTCAACCCAGAATTTCATATCCAGCCAAACTGAGCTTCATAAGTGAAGGAAAAATAAAATTCTTTGTGTACAAGCAAGTCCTCACAGATATTGTCACCACCAGGCCTGCTTTACAACAGCTCCTGAAAGAGGCACTACACATAGAAAGAAACAACCAGTACCAGCCATTCCAAAAACACACCAAATGCTAAAGAGCATCAACAAAATGAAGAATCTGGATCAACTAACAGGCAAAACACCCAACTAGAATCAAAACGGCAGTATCAAATTCACACATAACAATATTAACCCTAAATGTAAATGGACTAAATGCCCCAATCAAAAGACACAGACTGGCAAATTAGATAAAAAGCCAAAACATGTTTGTGTCCTGCCTCCAGGAAACCCATTTCACATGCAAAGATACAGAAAGGCTCAAAATAAAGGGATGGAGGAAGATTTACCAAACAAATGGAGAGCAAAAAGAAGCAGGAGTTGCAATTCTCGTCTCTGATAAAATAGACTTTAAAGCAACAAAAATAAAAAAAGACAAAGAAGGACATAATATAATAGTAAAAGGATTGATGCAACAAGAAGAGCTAATGATTCTAAATATATACACACCCAATACAGGAGCACCCAGATATATAAGGCAAGTTCTTAATAACTTACAAAGAGACTTGGACTCCCACACAATAATAGTGGGAGACTTTAACACTCCACTGTCCATATTAGACAGATCAACCAGACAGAAAATTAACAAGGATACCCAGGACTTAAACTCAGACCTGGAACAAGCAAACCTCATAGACATTTACAGAACTCTTCATCCCAAATCCACAGAATATACATTCTTCTCAGCACCACATCACACCTACTCTAAAATTGACCACATAATTGAAAGTAAATCACTCCTCAGCAAATTCAAATGAAGGGAAATCATAACAGTCTCTCAGACCACAGTGCAATCAAGTTAGAACTCAGAATTCAGAAACTAACTCAGAGCCACACAGTTTCATGGAAACTGAACAACCGGCTTTTAAACATTGACAGGATAAACAATGAAATGAAGGCAGAAACAAAGATGTTCTTCAAAAGCAACGAGAATGAAGACACAACATACAAGAATCTCTGGGACACATTTAGAGCAGTCTCTAGAGGAAAATACATAGCAATAAGCTCCCAAAAGAGAAGCAAGGAGAGATCCAAAATTGACACCCTATCATCAAAATTGAAAGAGCTAGAGGAGAAAGATTAAAAAAAAAAAAAAAAAAAAAAAAAAACAAGAACTCAAAACCTAGCAGGAGACAAGAAATAACTAAGATCAGAGCAGAACTGAAGGAGATAGAGACACAAAAACCCATCAATAAATCAATAAATTCAGGAGCTGGTTTTTCGAAAAGATCTACAAAATAGACCACAAGCCAGATTAATAGAAAAGAAAAGAGAGAATAACCAAATAGATGCAATAAAAAACAATAAAGGGGTTATCACCACAGATTCCACAGAAATTCAAACCATTGTCAGAGATTATTACAAACAACTCTATGCACATAAATTCCTGGACACTTGGCCCCTCCCAAGCCTAAACAAGGAAGAAGCCGAAACCCTGAACAGACCAATAACAAGATCTGAAGTTGAGGCAGCAATTAAGAGCGTACCACACAAAAAAAGCCCAGGTCCAGATGGGTTCACAGCCGAATTCTACCAGACACACAAAGAGGAGCTGGTACCATTCCTCCTGAAACTATTCCAAATAATCCAAAAAGAGGGAATCCTTCCCAAATCATTTTATGAGACCAACATCATCCTGCTACCAAAGCCTGGCAGAGACTAAACAAGAAAAGAAAACTTCAGGCCAATATCCATTATAAACACAGACACAAAAATCTTTAGTAAAATACTGGCAAGCCGATTGCAACTGCACATCAAAAAGCTTATTCACCATGATCAAGTAGGATTCATCCTGGGATGCAAGGCTGGTTCAACATATGCAAGCCTAGAAACGTAATTCACCACATAAACAGAACCAAAGGCAAAAACCACATGATTATCTCAACGGATGCAGAGAAGGCCTTTGACAAAATTTAACAGTGCATTATGCTAAAAACCCTCAATAAACTCGGTATTGATGGAATGTATCTCCCAATAATAAAAGCTATTTATGACAAACCAACAGCCAATATCATACTGAATGGGCAAAAATTGGAAGCATTCCCTTTGAAATCTGGCACTAGACAAGGATGCCCTCTCTCACCCCTCCTATTCAATATAGTACTGGAAGTTCTAGCCAGAGCAATCAGGCAAGAAAAAGAAATAACGGGTATTCATACAGGAAAAGAAAAAGCCAAATTGTCTCTATTTGCAGACGACATTATTGTATATCTAGAAGATCCCATCATCTCAGCCCAAAATCTCCTAAAACTGATAAGCAACTTCAGCAAAGTCTCAGGATACAAAATCAATGTGCAAAAATCACAAGCATTCCTATACACTAATAACAGACTTAAAGAGAGCCAAATCAAGAACGAACTACCATTCACAATTGCTGCAAAGAGAATAAAATACCTAGGAATACAACTAACAAGGAATGTAAAGGACCTCTTCAAGGAGAACTACAAACCACTGCTCAGCAAAATAAGAGAGGACACAAACGGAGAAACATTCCTCGTTCATGGTTAGGAAGTCTGAGTTAAAGTTGTTATAAGAAGTAAAATGTAGCCTGGGTAACACAGCAAGACCTCATTTCTATAAAAAGTCCTACTTGGGAGGCTAGGTGAAAAGATGCTTGAGCTCAGGAGTTCAAGGCTGCAGTGAGCTCTGATCATGCCACTGCGCTTCAGCCTGGGCACCAGAGTGAGATACTGTCTCTAAGAAAAAGAAAAGCATCTTTAAATAAATACAATGTTTTTGGTGTCTTCTATATAACAGGCTGGCAAACATGGTGCTGGATTCTTTACAGATGTTATTGAATTTATTCTTCAGCATATATTATGATGCAAGCATTATTTTCTTCATTTCACAGAGCAGTAACTATAGTTTAAAGATGTTTAATTGCTTTGTAATAACAGCATATCAGGCCACAGGACCCTGACAGTTGGTTGGTTTGAGGTTTCCTCAAATGATGAAGCATCATGTTAAAAGAATATCAGATTGAGTTTGTCTATGGCTCTTTATTCTGCCAAAGCAGATGGAAACATGCTGGTGCTGTATGTCTCTCCTGTTACTTTCCCTAACTTTGAAGTCTAATCAGTCCTCCCATAAGTGAAAAGTTCCAGGCCCTCCATGATTTGTTTTGAGTGTAGGATTTCTGATGTCAATTCAGGACAACTTGAAACCATTTTTATTTTGGACACAATCACATTGAAAGTGAAAGCAAGGACAAGCTCTTCATTTCTGGGAAATAGACTAGATGGTAAAAAATCAGTTCCTTTCTGTTTAGTGTTTTGAGTGTAGGATTTCTGATGTCAATTCAGGACAACTTGAAACCATTTTTATTTTGGACACAATCACATTGAAAGTGAAAGCAAAGACAAGCTCTTCATTTCTGGGAAATAGACTAGATGGTAAAAAATCAGTTCCTTTCTGTTTAGTGCAACGTGTTGGAAACAGTTTCTGTGCCTTTTGTTTTTATGTCAGACTGCTGGAAAAATTTTCTAGATAATTTTTCATTTAGATGGCAGGGGACAAGGTAGCATCATTTCCTCACTTTTCAGTTCACTTGGTTTGCAGTCTGTGGAATCCTAGTAGTCATAGATAAAATCAATTCACAATTTAGTATTACTACATGATACTATAATCAATGTATATATGCCTAGTAGTTTCAAAGATTGTCTTAATATTAGCATCCAATGAACAGACTGAATTTCAGGTGTGGAATGTTTTGATAAAAAGTTTATTTTCATGTAAAGAGCTTTATGGGGTCTGCTGTAGGGTGCATAGCAAGAAGGATTCAGTGATTCAGCTGGGGTCACTGAGTCTCATACTAAATGGAAGCAAGACCTGCAAGTTAGAAAAACAATCAACCATATGCACATGTGTGTATAGAGAGCAAATATACTATATGCACTGCACTGTACTAGGTGCTAATAAGTGTATGAAGATTAATTAGACACAGCCACTGCACTAAACTGGACTTACTTTAGTGGGTAAAGCTGATATGCATTCAAAGCATAAAATGTGTAAAATAACCAGCTAGCATCATAATGACAGGATCAAATTCACAAATAACAATATTAAGCTTAAGCATTAAGAACAATAAATTCAAAATGTGAATTCAATGCAAGATGGCCCTTTAGGAGCAGCTCAGGATTGCAGCTCCCAGAGAAAGCACAGAGAGTGAGTGGATGCTGCATTTCCAGATAATCTTTATTGCCCACAGACCAGGAGATTCCCACATGGAGGAGCCCTATGGGTCTCCAGTGTGGCTGTTTTGGCCAGCGCGGCTGTTTCAGCCAGTGCGGCTGTTTTGCCTTGAAGGCAGATTCGCCCATTCACCTGACTAAATGGGTCTGAAACAGGGAGACAGGCCAGGAGATTCCCGGGCAGCGCCATTGTTTCAGCCGGCGCAGTGGGTCACTGCACGGGAAATCACACAGATCCCGGTGCCCATTCAGCAGGCAACTGGAACACCCAGAAGAGAGTTAACCATTCAACTTAAAAAAAAAAAAAAAGACTCTGAGGCAGGGAGCCAGGTGATCAGGCTCGGCGAGTCCCACCCCCACAAAAACAAACAAAACAGCAATTGGAAACGCTCGGGGTTGAGAGTTTCACAGCAAGCACAGCTGAACCCAGGATGGTGCAGCTCGGTGGGGAAGGGGCGTCCACCATTACCGAAGCACTCCACCCCTACGGAGGTAGTCCACTATTGTTGAGGCAGCCTGCCATTGCTGAGGCATGCCGCCATAACAGAGAGAGTCCACAATTACAGAGGCGGGCCACCATTGCTGAGGCAGTTCTAACCACACCCATTTAAAGAGAACTGCAGGGAAGCTCACACATCAGCAGGGCGGAGCCAGCAACAGGGCAGATCCAGCAGCAGGGCGAAACCCACAGCAGCTCAGCAAAGCCTCTGCAGGCAGGGAGATACTAGGCTGCCTCCTTGCTGGGCAAGGCAGCCCTGAAAAAAAAGAAAAACAAAAGGCAGCAGCACAAGGGATACTCATAAAGCCCTAACTCCCCAGGACAGAGCACCAGGGGAAAAAAAGGTGGTTTATGAGTTCTTCTGCAGCAGACTTAAACGTACTTGCCTAGCAGCTCTGAAAGAACAACGGAGCTCACAGCTCAACACTTGAGCTCCTATAAAGAACAAACTGTCTCCTCAAGCAGCTCCCTGACCCCCGTATATTTACAGATCACCTCTGATCACCAGACTGATCAGACTGACATTTGGTGGGCAACATTCTGGAACAAAGGTAGCAGAGGAAGAAACTGGTAGCAACCCTTACTGTTCTGCAGTGGCTGCAGGTGATCCACAGGCAAGCAGGGCCTGGAGTGGACCTCAGCAGTCCTACAGAAGAGGGGCCAGACTGTTAGAAGGAAAACTAAGAAAGAGAAGTAACTTCATCATCAGCAACCTGGACGTCCACTCAGAGAACCAATCTGAAAATCAGCAACTACACAGACAACAGGTGGATAAATCCACATAGATGGGAAGAAACCAGCACAACAAGGAGGAAAACACCTGAAACCAGAACACCTCTCCTCCTACAAGGAATCACAACTCCTCATCAGCAAGGGAACAAAGCTGGATGGAGAGTGAGTGTGATGAAATGACAGAATGAGACTTCAGAAGGTGGGTAATGAGAAACTTCCATGAGCTAAAAGAACATGTTCTGACTTGATGCAAAGAAACTAAGAACCTTGAAAAAAGATTTGAGGAAATGATAACAAGAACGGACAACTTAGAAAGGAATATGAGTGAATTGATGGCGTAGAAAAACACAACAGGAGAACTTTGCAAAGCATGCAAAAGTTTCAACAGACAAATTAACCAAGCAGAAGAAAGGATATCAGAAGTTGAAGATCAACTCAATGAAATAAAATGAGAAGGCAAGATTAGAGAAAAAAGCACAAAAAGGAATTAACAAAGTCTCCAAGAAATGTGGGACTATGTGAAGAGACCTAATCTACATTTGATAGGTGTACCTGAATGTGATGAAGAGAATGAATCCAAGCTGGAAAATACTCTTCAGGATATTATCCAGGAAAACTTTCCCAACATAGCAAGGCAGGCCAATATTCACGTCCTGGAAATACAGAAAACATCACAAAGATATTCCTCAAGAAGAGCAACCCCAAGGCACATAATCGTCAGATTCACCAGGGTTGAAATGAAGAAAAAAATGCTAAGGGCAGCCAGAGAGAAAGGTGGGGTCACCCACAAAGTGAAGCCTATCAGACTCACAGCAGATCCCTCAGCAGAAACCCTACAAGCCACAAGAGAATGGGGGCCAATATTCAAAATCCTTAAAGAAAAGAACTTTCAACCCAGAATTTCATATCCAGCCAAACTGAGCTTCATACATGAAGGAAAAATAAAATACTTTAAGAACAAGCAAGTCCTCACAGATTTTGCCACCACCAGGCCTGCTTTACAACAGCTCCTGAAAGAGGCACTACACATAGAAAGGAACAACCAGTACCAGCCATTCCAAAAACATACCAAATGCTAAAGAGCATCAGCAAAACGAAGAATCTGCATCAACTAACAGGCAAAACAGCCAGCTAGCATCAAAATGGCAGTATCAAATACACATATAACAATATTAACCCTAAGTGTAAATAGACCATATGCCCAAATCAAAACACACAGACTGGCATAGTGAATAAAAAGCCAAAACCCATCGGTGTGCTGCATCCAGGAAACCCATCTCACATTCAACGATACACAAAGGCTCAAAATAAAGGGATGGAGAAAGATTTATGAAACAAATGAAGAGCAAAAAAAAGCAGGAGTTGCAATTCTTGTCTCTGATAAAATAGACTTTGAAAGACAAAAATCAAAAGAGACAAAGAAGGACATTATATAATGGTAAAAGGATCGATGCAACAAGAAGAGGTAACAATCCTGAATATATACACACCCAATACAGGAGCACCCAGATACATAAGGCAAGTTCTTAATGACTTACAAAGAGACTTAGACTCCCACACAATAATAGTGGGAGACTTTAACACTCCACTGTCCATATTAGACAGATCAACCAGACAGAAAATTAACAAGCATACCCAGGACTTAAACTCAGACCTGGAACAAGCAAACCTCATAGACATTTACAGAACTCTCCATCCCAAATCCACAGAATATACATTCTTCTCAGCACCACATCACACCTACTCTAAAATTGACCACATAATTGAAAGTAAATCACTCCTCAGCAAATGAAAAAGAGGGGAAATCATAACAAACAGTCTCTCAGACCACAGTGCAATCAAGTTAGAACTCAGAATTCAGAAACTAACTCAGAGCCACACAGTTTCATGGAAACTGAACAACTGGCATTTGAACATTGACAGGATAAACAATGAAATGAAGGCAGAAACAAAGATGTTCTTCAAAAGCAACGAGAATGAAGACACAACATACAAGAATCTCTGGACACATTTAAAGCAGTCTCTAGAGGAAAATATATAGCAATAAGTGCCCAAAAGAGAAGCAAGGAGAGATCCAAAATTGACACCCTATCATCAAAATTGAAAGAGCTAGAGGAGCAAGATCAAAAAAACTCAAAACCTAGCAGAAGACAAGAAATAACTAAGATCAGAGCAGAACTGAAGGAGATAGAGACATGAAAAACCCTTCAAAAAATCAATAAATCCAACAGTTGGCTTTTGAAAAGATCAACAAAATAGACCACTAGTCAGATTAATAAAAAAAAGAATAACCAAATAGATGCAATAAAAACAATAAAGCGGTAATCACCACAGATTCCACAGAAATTCAAACCATCCTCAGAGAATATTACAAACAACTCTATGCACATAAACTAGTAAATCTAGAAGAAATGGATAAATTCCTGGACACCTGTGTCCTCCTAAGCCTAAACCAGGAGAAAGTCGAAACTATGAATAGACCAATAACAAATTCTGCAGTAGAGGCAGCAATTAAGAGCCTACCACACAAAAAAAAGCCCAGGTCCAGATGGGTACACAGCCGAATTCTACCAGACACACAAAGAGGAACTGCTATCATTCCTTCTGAAACTATTCAAAATAATTCAAAAAGAGTGAATTCTTCCCAAGTTATTTTATAAGACCAACATCATCCTGATACCAAAGCCTGGCAGAGACTCAACAAGAAAAGAAAACTTCAGGCCAATATCCATGATGAACATAGACACAAAAATCTTCAATAAAATACTGGCAAGCCAATTGCAACAGCACATCAAAAAGTTTATCCACCATGATAAAGTGGGATTCATCCTGGGGATGCAAGGCTGGTTCAACATATGCAAGTCTATAAATATAACTCACCACATAAACAGAACCAAAAACAAAAACCACATGATTATCTCACTTTACACAGAAGGCCTTTCATAAAATTCAACAGCCCTTTATGCTAAAATCCCTCAATAAACTCGATATTGATGGAACGTATCTCAAAGTAATACAAGCTATTTACGACAAACCAACAGCCAATATCATACTAAATGGGCAAAAATTGGAAGCATTCCCTTTGCAATCTGGCACTAGACAAGGATGCCCTCTCTCACCACTCCTATTCAATATAGTACTGGAAGTTCTAGCCAGAGCAATCAGGCAAGAAAAAGAAATGAAGGGTATTCAAATAGGAAAGGTGGAAGCCAAATTGTTTCTATTTGCAGACGACATGATAGTATATCTAGAAGACCCCATCATCTCAGCCCAAAATCTCCTGAAACTGATAAGCAACTTCAGCAAAGTCGGGATACAAAATCAATGTGCAAAAATTACAAGCATTCCTATACACCAGTAACAGACTTAAAGAGAACCAAATCAAAAATGAACTGCCATTAAGAATTGCTACAAAGAGAATAAAATACTTAGGAATACAACTAACAAGGAATGTAAAGGACCTCTTCAAGGAGAACTACAAACCACTGCTCTACGAAATAAGAGAGGACACAAACAGATGGAGAAACATTCCATGTTCATGGTTAGGAAGAATCAATATCGTAGAAATGGCCATACTACCCAAAGTAATTTACAGATTCAACACTATCTCCATCAAGCTACCAATGACCTTCTTCACAGAACTGGAAAAAACCACCTTGAACTTCATATGGAACCAAAAGAGAGCCCACATAGCCAAGTCAATTCTAAGCTAAAAAAACAAATCAGGAGGCATCACACTACTGGATTTCAAACTATACTAAAAAACTAGTGTAATCAAAACAGCATGGTACTGGTACCAAAACAGAGATATAGACCAATGGAACAGAACAGAGGCATTGGAGGCAACACAACATATCTACAACCATACAATCTTGGATAAGCCTGACAGAAACAAGCAATGGGGAATAGATTTTCTGTTTAATAAATGGTGTTGGGAAAACTGGCTAGCTATGTGCTGAAAGCAGAAACTGGACCCCTTCCTCACACCCTATACTAAAATTAACTCCAGATGGATTAAAGACTTAAACATAAGACCTGGCTCCATAAAAACCCTAGAAGAAAATCTAGGCAAAACCATTCAGGACCTAGGAGTAGGCAAGGACTTCATGACCAAAACACCAAAAGCACTGGCAACAAAAGCCAAAATAGACAAATGGGACCTAATCAAACTCCACAGCTTTTGCACGGCAAAAGAAGCAGTCACTAGAGTGAATCAGCAACCAACAGAATGGGAAAAAGTTTTTGCAGTTTACCCATCTGACAAAGGACTGATATCCAAAATTTACAAAGAACTCAATCAGATTTACAAGAAAAAATCAAACAAGCCCATTCAAAAGTGGGCAAAAAATATGAACAGACACTTTACAGAAGAAGACATACATGAGGCCAACAAACATATGAAAAAATGCTCATCATCACTGGTCATTAGAGAAATGCAAATCAAAACTACATTGAGATAACATCTCACGCCAGTTAGAATGGCAATCATTAAAAAATCTGGAGACAACAGATGCTGGAGAGGATGTGGAGAAATAAGAACACTTTTACATTGCTGGCGGGAGTATAAATTAGTTCAACCATTGTGGAAGACAGTGTGGCAATTCCTCAAGGACCTGGAAATAGGAATTCCATTTGACCCAGCAATTCCATTACTGGGTATATATCCAAAGGACTATAAATTGTTCTATTATAAGGACACATGCACACGAATGTTTATTGCAGCACTGTTTACAATAGCAAAGACATGGAACCAACCCAAATGTCCATCAATGATAGACTGGACTGGGAAAATGTGGCACATATACACCATGAAATATTATGCAGCAATCAAAAATGATGAGTTCATGTCCTTTGTAGGGACATGGATGAATCTGGAGAACATCATTCTCAGCAAACTGACACAAGAACAGAAAATGAAATTCCGCATATTCTCACTCATAGGTGGATGATGAACAATGAGAACACATGGACACAGGGAGGGGAGCACTACACACTGGGGTCTATTGGGGGAAATAGGGGAGGGACAGTGGGGGCTGGGGAGTTGGGGAGAGATAGCATGGGGAGAAATGTCAAATGTGGGTGAAGGGGAGGAAGGCAGCAAATCACACTGCCACATGTGTACCTATGCAACGATCGTGCATGTTCTTCACATGTACCCCAAAATATAAAATGCAATAAAAGAAAAGAAAAAATGCTTATCATCACTGGTCATTAGAGAAATGCAAATCTAAACTACATTGAGATACAATCTCATGCCAGTTAGAATGGTGATCATTAAAAATCTGGAGACAACAGATGCTGGAGAGGATGTGGAGAAATAGGAACACTTTTACACTGCTGGTGGGAGTATAAATTACTTCAACCATTGTGGAAGACAGTGTGGCGATTCCTCAAGGACCTAGACATAGAAATTCCATTTGACCCAGCAATCCCATTACTGGGTATATATCCAGAGGATTATAAATCATTCTACTATAAGGACATATGCACATGAATGTTCATGGCAGCACTATTTACAATAGCAAAGACCTGGAACCACCCCAAATGCCCATGATAGACTGGACAGGGAAGATGTGGCACATATACACCATTGAATATTATGCAGCCATTCAAAACGATAAGTTCGTGTTCTTTGTAGAGACATGGATGGACCTGGAGACCATCATTCTCAGCAAACTGACACCAGGACAGAAAATGAAATACCACATGTTCTCACTCATAGGTGGGTGTTGAACAATGAGAACACATGGACAGAGGGAGGGGAGCACTACACACTGGGGTCTGTTGGGGGGAATAGGGGAGGGACAGCGGGGGGTGGGGAGTTGGGGAGAGATAGCATGGGGAGAAATGCCAGATATAGGTGAAGGGGAGGAAGGCAGAAAATCACACTGCCACGTGTGTACCTATGCAACTATCTTGCATGTTCTTCACATGTACCGCAAAACCTAAAATGCAATTTTAAAAAACTACACTGGAGGAGAAAGCAGGATCTAATACACACCTAAAGATATGGCATTAATCCACTGTACTGGAGGGTTTATTCAGTGCTGCACATTTCTCTAATTTTCTTGAATCTATACATACTTCATCAGGAGTGTTTAACCTCTTACTCACCTTTACTACTCTTTAATAATATTAGAATAATAATCACATGACAATTACAGGAGTATAGTGCAAATCTTAAGCAACATGATACTTGCCCACCTAAATAACACATAGAAATGATTTAGATTCCAACTTATTTTTGTCCTGGTTCTTTTTTTTTTTTTGAGACAGAGTTTTGCTCTTGTTACCCAGGCTGGAGTGCAATGGCGCGATCTCGGCTCACCGCAACCTCCGCCTCCTTGGTTCAGGCAATTCTCCTGCCTCAGCCTCCTGAGTAGCTGGGATTACAAGCACGCGCTACCATGCCCAGCTAATTTTTTTGTATTTTTAGTAGAGACGGGGTTTCACCATGTTGACCAGGATGGTCTCGATCTCTTGACCTCGTGATCCACCCGCCTTGGCCTCCCAAAGTGCTGGGATTACAGGCTTGAGCCACCGCGCCCGGCCCTGTCCTGGTTCTTACATTTACTTGGCTATGAGGGAAACAGAAACTACAGTCCTATATGAACTGACATGAGCCCACTCTGATCAGGCATGATATCTCTCTGCCCTTCACAATAAGAGGAAAACAAGGGACTGTCCTACTTGATAGTGCAGCCAAATTTGGAAGAAAACTTAAAATCCTCCATTAAAGATACAGCTCTTCAGTTAACTCCTTCTCTTCTGGCTACTAGGATTATGGCATGGCATCAATGTCTTCCTCCCAATATAACATTTTTCCCCCTATTCTTGTGGATGGGTTTCACCATTTACACAATATAGAATGAATTTAAAATCACATGACTAGGATTCCATTGATTCTACCATGTACCAGACCATTTAAAATTTGGTGGCCAAATAGAGCTGTGAAGTAGACTTTTAAAAATGTAACTGAATGACCAGTTTAGACATGCTCCTCTATGTGAATGGGATACCATTATTCAGCTTGTAGCAAACAACTTAAACTCACGGTTATTGTAAGTTGGGGTGTACCCAACAGGTCTACTATATAGGTTTGGAGACCAGGGTAAAGAGACGAGTGGTCCTACTTACCATCACTCATAGTGATTTCTTTAAGGCGGGGGAGGGAATTTGTGCTGTCTATACCTAAAAATCTAGGCTTGTGGTTCCAGATATCTTGCTTCCTAGAGAAGAGTTTTTCTACCAGGGGACACACTTGATGAGCTACATCCCAAACCTGAATATTGTACGGAGGCTACTCAGTGGCCCAGCTATCCCAGAGAAATCCTCCCCTAACTGTGAAAAAAAAATTATCAAACTGTAAGTGCATCAATTAAAAGTAATGGCAAAAACTGCAATCATTTTTGCATCAACGTAATACTTAACACAACTGAACTACATGTTAATAAATGGTTATGAGTTAGTTGTGTTATGACTTTTTTATCACAATAAATAAAATAGCATATTGGTAAGAAAGGAATTATAATTAAAATGTTTTCCTAAAATAGTAGAGGCTGATAAGTGCCAACTTTATTGAATTGGAATGGCCTACGAATTTAATTTATTTTTGTAAAAGCTGGTCCAGCACTTTGCTATGAAGTTGTAAGATGGTTAAAGAAACATTAGCAGCTGGAAGGGGATAAAAAAGTATTGACAGCCTCTAGCCCACATGAATTCAACCCCAAACAGCCGGAACTTCAACCTAACAAATGAGGTTTGTGGTAAAGCCTGAGGGCAACATATCCTGTGAAAGGAGAAACTAGGGCACAGGTGGAAATCCCCTAAAGTGAGGCACACTCAATAACATAAAACTGTGTCATTGCGGTCACTCCAAGCTTACTGTATTATTGTTATAATAAAATTTACACGGACTTTACACACACCCCACTGCCCTGCCAACTGTAGGCTTTAATGGGTAGGGACATGTACAGTTTAGCTTTAGTTATATAATCATAAACTGCCAATCAAACAACATTATCTTGCCATTCAGACGTACCTCAAACCTCAGCTCTTTCCCAGAAGCCTCATCTAAACAACTGAAGTTTTATAAAGAGGTGTTGATTTCACTTCACAGAAATCAGCCTGCTTTTCTTTAACAGTATATTTCTGTGCTTCAGTAAACTTTGCTTTAAGTGTTCATTTTGATGTTAGTCTGCAATTCTTCATTCACTATAACAAAAACCAAAATTTGTGATCCAGAGCTCCAGCTTTGTTAATCTCTTTGGGTTTAAAAAAAAATCCCAATGCAAAATTCCCAGTAATGAATGGTCATTTGAATCCAAGTGTTCTCAGATTTTGGACCTTGGCATGTATTTGCAGAATGGAAAGAATCTCATTTAACATCATGAATCTCATGAAACACAAGGAGATGGAGCACTAAACTGACGATAACCAGATTTGCATGGGGTTCCTGGAAAGAAAGGCTTTAAGCAGTTTCAATTCATTTATCTTCTTAGCGTAAATCTTCGGCATTATAAATCTGGGGGTACATAAGAAATGCTGTCTAGAGTCAAGATATAGGCATATAAAAGTCTTACACCAAAAACAAAATCAATAGCCACTATAACAGAAAGCTAAAAAACAACACAGAAGGCACGTTTGGATATTGCTGGTCATAGAGAAATATAGGAAAAAAGAAACTGGAAATATACTGCACAAAATGTGATGCAGTGAACTAGCTTCATGAGTTTGCTGTAATAAATATGTCACTTTGCTGTAATCTCAATGGGGCTGGTCCCCTATAGAGAAAGGCTTCCTGTAGTTTAGCATTGAGGCTAAGGAAGCAGAATGAAAATTAGAATATAAGATTTAAAAAATTTTTTTAGAATGGATAGTTGAAGAAAGAAGCTTCTTCTAAAACAAGAGTATAAAATTCTAGCATTTTGATGTGATTTGGAAAAAAACAAAGCAAAACAGGGTCTCTTATGCTATTCTCTGAATTACGCTGCTATTATCCCTCTTCCTTGTCCCTCAATGCAGGTTTGGACAACTGTGCCTTTTCCCTTCTTCCAGCCCTAACTGAATATAATTAGCTTCGTGCCATATCATCGATGGTATGTCCTGAGGAAGAGGCAACTGAGTAATACAGAAGCTCATGAGGGTTGCAGGTTCTGGTTGTATGTGCTGGGGAGACTTTGTAGGGAAGCAGAACTCATTACTGCCTCCTCATTCCTTCTACTAGACAGGAAACAGGCACCAATGGATCGATGGGGACTAGCTCAGATGCAAGACTTCTCATTCCAGTGACTAGTTGGAAAAACTTGGAAAGTAATTATACATTGCCTTAATACCCTCAAGAAAGCAGAGCTGTGTTCTTAAGATTGTAGGAGGAAGGAAGAAATAGGGAGCAATCACAGTGTTACTGTTTGCCAGCTTTATGAACAATGTATATATTCCACCCCTCTGTCAGCCTGCATCATTTTCAATGTGAAATAGATCCTCTATTAGTTTAAAAAGCTTGGTTTTATTTCAGCAGAAACACCCTGCAGTGAAAGAAGAGCTACGATGGAAATGGAAAGTTCGCATGAGTCTTGTACTTTCTTTACTATTTAAACGTAATCATTGTGCTGTGAGTTAAAGACAGGGTCTTATTGCTGGGTAATCGTCATGGGTAAGAAACTTGAGGAAAACAGCACATGGTGAGTCTGTTCCCTTAGCAAAAGCAAGGCAGCAGATTCAGATGCGTGTTTATACCCTTTTTTGCTTGATTAACTCTGCACTAATTTCTAAGATTGTATCTATTATTTTGAGAACCCCACAGAGCAGCTAATGTAGTGAGGATATTCTAAATTGGAGCCCTATGGGATGACGTCACAAGTACTTATTCAACCAACATTTTTTGAACACTTGGTGTTTTTGTGGTGGACTTCATACTGGGAGTTAAAGATCAATGATGAAGACCAAATATCTGAGATAAACAGATATAAGGGAGACAGCTGTAAATAGATGATTTCAATTTTCACAGTCACAACTTTCACAATAAAAATTTCTGTGTGAGGAATGCCTGAATGCACAATTGCAGCACAGAGGAGGGATACTATATTCAGTCTTACAGTGAGGAAACAGGAAAACTTAAAGAGAAACAAAGGCTAAGGAGGAAAAGATATTGGACTGAAGAAGCTAGGGGTATTCAAAGAAGTCTATATACGATGCACAAAGGCCTAGAGTCAAGAGATTAACTCACATAATTACAACTAGTTCATCTTAGCCCAGCAGAGACTTAAACAAAAGACATCAGGAACGGATTCAACAAATGTTGAATTGGCCCTGAAAAGTCTGTTCCTTCTAATTCACCAACTTTATAAATGTGAGATTAAACTTTAGAAACCATTCTAGGCACTATTCCAGGACTTGTCGAGAAGCCATAATGAAAATAAGGTTAAAAGGCATGTCTTGTGCTTTCCAGTTGGTTATTGTGATAATCATACCCTTCTTGGTGAGCAGCTTTATGCTGTTTCTAATAGTATTACATGCTAATGCTAATTCTAATAACATCTATCTGACTGTCTTGTTGATGTACAACCACATACTTCCCCTTGCTATTTTCAGATTTAGCAGATTATGTGAACCACAGAAGGAGATGAAGCTCTCCATTTTAGAAAGGTTTTCCTGCCAGATCTCTCAGAGGGCATTTCCGGAACCTACCTGCTTTGCATTGACCTGAGCTTTGTTTGCCCCTATACCTGCAATGGCTTTCCCTCCAGTGGTGAGGGCTTCCTCTGACTGCAGGATGGGCTCTTCTATTGCTACCTGTGACTGCAGGAAGTGATAGAGTGCCTCATTTGCCTGTGGTGAGGCAGAAATTAAAGAAAAGAAAAAGAATAAAATCATACAAAGAAGAAAAACAAGCTCTCTGTGTTAGTCTAAAGACAGTCAACAGGCTCAGGCTTGGCAAGAAACCTTGATAACGTTATCTCAGAAGCCAGAGATCAAGGGAATGCGCTCTGAAGATTTTCCCAATATTCCCTCACCCTCTGGAGGAAAACATACATTTTCTTCCACATCCCTACCCTCCTGATGTTGAGGGAATGCATTCTCTTCCTGGGTCCCCAAGAGGGCATAGTTTCAAAGGCAAGAACTTCCCAGTGCCATACGTCCACCCACATCTCCATCCAAGAACTTACAGGTCTTTGGTTAACTTTCACACGCATGGGAAAATAATCAAAGATCAATCACGCCCCAGTTACTGAGCCGCCGCCGAGGACTCAGCAGCCTCCCCCTCGAACCCCCCCGCTTCCCGACGTTCCGTCCCCACTGCCCGCCTTCTCCCGCCGCCGCCGCCTTCCGCAGGCCGTTTCCACCGAGGAAAAAAAATAGTATCATATGTCCGCTATCCAGAACCTCCACTCTTTCGACCCCTTTGCTGATGCAAGTAAGGGTGATGACCTGCTTCCTGCTGGCACTGAGGATTATATCCATATAAGAATTCAACAGAGAAAAGGCAGGAAGGGTCTTACTACTGTCCAAGGGATCGCTGATGATTACGATAAAAAGAAACTAGTGAAGGCGTTTAAGAAGAAGTTTGCCTGCAATTGTACTGTAATTGAACATCCAGAATATGCAGAAGTAATTCAGCTTCAGGGTGACCAGCGCAAGAACATATGCCAGTTCCTAGTAGAGATTGGACTGGCTAAGGATGATCAGCTGAAGGTTCATGGGTTTTAAGTGCTTGTGGCTCATTGAAGCTTGTGAGGATTTCCTTGCAATGAGTAGAATTTCCCTTCTGTCCCTTGTCACAAGTTTAAAAACCTCACAGCTTGTATAATGTAACCATTGGGGGTCCGGTTTTAACTTGGACTAGTGTAACTCCTTCATGCAATAAACTGAAAAGAGCAAAAAAAAAAAAAAAAAAAGATCAATCACTTCAGTGGAAGTTTAAAGGAACTCCATTCATAGGACAGAAAATTTGAATGAGGGGGGAATTACTCCCAGGTTAAAAGTTCCCTTCTCGCTCATCCAGGCAGACTCCATATCTGGATCCCCTCTCACAACACGAGAGCTGCTCTTTCTCTATTTTCTGTTTCCCTTTCTCTCTCTCTCTCTCTCTGCCTAAATAAACCACTTTCTGCAAAACTCTTTGGGGTCCAATATTTACTTACGAGTGCACCGCAGCTGGCAGGGTTCTCCCTCCCATTCTTGGGTGAGTGAGGGACCAAGAGCCTGGAAGAGCACATCCCAGTGGGGCAGCTGAGCCTCCCCCATGCCCCAGAACCTGGTCTCAATATGAGTAAGCCTAAGAATTTACCATGTATTGCTTGCCTGTTTTCTATCTAAATGACGCAGTGAAGGCCATGAGAAATGTCCAAACAGGATGGAGCTGCAAACATCAAAGAAGAGGTCAGTACAGAGCCTGCAGGATCAGTCTGGACTAGCCTGGGCTCAAGATAAGGTCACCTGGCCTGCATACCAAGAGTCATGTGTAAGTTTGCCACTGTATTGATTAACTGCTTTTGTTATTGCTTCTGTAAACTGGCTACTTTTCGCACCTTAAGATACATAAAAGTCACTTGGTTTCTTTGTCCTGCACTCAGTCCTTTGGCTGCGAATCTACTGAGCCAGCATACAACTTAAATAAATCCTCTAGTAACCTCATTGGTCTCTGGTTCCCCGATTTTCTGCTACAGTGGAAATAAGAAGGAGCAGAAAAATGTCTTGCCCCAAAGATCTGGTCTCTTGCTGGGTAAATTATTTTTCTGTAAAACCACAAATCTGACCTTCTACATTTTGCATTCTCCTTAAGATCCTCCATGCTTCCTTTTCTTCCATGACTGTGATATCAATTACAAGTTCCACCCACCATAGGAGCGAACAAGGTTAATGTGTTTCTGCAAAACATTAATGTATTTGTATATTCTTTACTTCTGCCAGGATGCTTGGCTATACTTTTTGAGCCCAGATAACATCCACTGCTTTATCTTGACACTCTATTTCCTCTTATAGAAAGCTTTCCTGAGCTGCCTTCTGAGGGTTTTTTGTTTGTTTGTTTGTTTTCTGAGATTGAGTTTCGCTTTTGTTACCCAGGCTGGAGTACAATGGTGCGATCTCATCTAACCGCAACCTCTGCCTCCTGGGTTCAAGCAATTCTCCTGCCTCTGCCTCCCAAGTGGCTGGGACTACAGGCTGCAACACCATGCTCAGCTAATTTTTGTATCTTTAGTAGAGAAGGGGTTTCACCATGTTGACCAGGATGGTCTCGATCTATTGACCTCATGATCCACCTGCCCCGTCTGAGTTTTGAGTGGCTGTCAAGTACACTAAACTACTCAACCAGTCCTCTTAATTACAGCCTTTATGACTTTTGTGATTTACTAATTCCTCTGGGTGTCACATTTCTCAACTGTAAAATGTGGATAATAGTAACATGTAATTCCTAATACTCTGAGAGTTAATCTGTAACTTCATGTGAAGCACCTAACTTTGGGTTACTTACTGTATACGTGGTATAGAAAGAGAGTGCTAAATCTGTGGTTGCATTATTAGTCTTATTATTATCATCATTGTCATTATTTTTACTATATGCTTATGCCAGATAATCCTTATCACACTATAGTTAATTGGCTAATTATTTATCTGTATCTCAGGAAAGATCATTAGCATCTTAATAACAAAAGAATGACCTTAGTCTTTGAATCCCCTGTATTTAGCTCAAAAGCAATCACATTGTTTAATCAATGAACAAAAAGTCTGATGGCCTTAGAGTGGACAGGAACATGGAAAATACAGGAGGTGGGAAACTTGTTTTAGTCTCATTTATGACCAATTCTTTGTATAATCTTGTGAAGACTCTTAATTTCTTTGATGTCAGCCTCATTAACTGTAATATGATGGGAGGCTGAACCCTGTAAACTGCATGGTTCTTTCAGCTGTACTGTGATGAACAGTGATCTACCCATTAATAATGAGCAACAGAAAGTTCAATGTGGCTGAGAGTAGTTTCTTCGGTGGATTTCTATTGCTATAGATAAAAATGTAGACATGAGAAAGCAATCCACTCAGTAAGTTTTCTCTGTAAAGGGTTTGGAACCCTTCATTAATCCTTCCAATGGCTCATTCCGGGCTAGAGTCACTGGAGGTTTCCTACATGGATGCCATCAAAAGTGGAACAGTCCCTCGCTTAGAAGATACATAGCAAACAATTTTTTGCTTGCACTTGTAAATTATAATGCAAGGGATTAAATTCTGTCAACAAGCTGATTGGGATTTGAGGATTCCCCAGAGCCTGCAGATGGGGACTCAGTTTGACTAACATTTTGTTTTCAGCTTCAGGATGCCCTGAACAGACGCCTTGTGCTGGACTTCTGTCCTAAAGAGCTGTGAGCTGATACATATTTGCTGTTTTAAGCTGCTACATTTATAATAAATTGTTTTGTAACAATAGAAAAGAAATTAAATGGCTACTTTTTAGATAAAGGGTGATCTGTCACACTGTAGGACCTTGTCACTCACAAGAATCCAGGCACCTCCTACCACAAATAAGGAATGAACCATGGAATCAAAAAAGCAGACTTTAGGCATCATTTTAGAAATGGAGGAATAAAGAAGGAGAAATACTGAAATTACCGTGAGCTCTTTGTGGAATTCCAGCTTGTCATCCTTAAAGGAGAACTCTACGAAGACTCAAAGGCTACATGCACCTCCAGCAGCTCCTAGAGCGTGTCTGTGGGGAACCTCACTCACTGGGCCACATGCTGGCTGTAGTGGTTGGTAGCCTTCTGAGCAGCCACTGAGTTCTAATGCTGGGCCAGAGTTGTAACTGGGTTCTCCAAGGGAGGGACTGTTCCACTGTTGATGGCATCCATGTAGGAAATCACTAGTGACTCTAGGCCTGAATGAGCCAACTAATTTAAGGGTATATATCAAGTTACCACTCACTTTTAAGAATTTTTACTGGATTTTGTAATAAGCATTTTGAAAATCCCCAAAACTATGTAGCATACAATTTCCTTTTTTTAAAAATCCACCTCCTTCTAGTATCATTGTTTATTCTATTTTTTCTTTAATGTTTTTAATTCATACATGACAATTTAAATTATTGGTGGAGGGAGGACAAGATGGCTGACTATACACATTCAGGAAGAACTTCTCCCACTGAGAGAGACCACAGTATTGAGTAAACAGGCATACTCCAAACAGATTATATGAGAAAATGTACTGAGAGTGGATAGAGAGGTGATCTAGATGCCAGACTAAAGTGGGAGGAGGCTGGGGACCTTGCACAGTATTGCCAAGCATCAGGACACATTCCAAGCCCTGTATGGTTCCCAAGAAAAAGGTGAGTGAAATAAAACCAGAGCAACCCACTCCTGCCTTTGACATCTAAAATTGTAGCTGCATGAGACTCTATGACACTCATGTACATTTGAGTGGGCAGGGGGAACTGCTCTGAGAGTAGGCAAAGAAAGAACATAAATCTGTGCAGAACCCAGGTGGTCTGGCATGGGCATTGTTGTGAACATGCCCATAGGTGCCCATTCACCAAGGTTCTCTATACGTCTGTAAGTGGCACTGACCCATGTAATCTGCTGGACCTGGAGAGAGCAGGGATGTCTTTGCCATGGCACCAGAGTAAGTCTAATCTACGTGCCTCTCTGACTGCCAGTGCCTCTAATAGTCCCTGTCTGATCCTGCCAGCTCACAGAGTAGACTCCACCACCCCACCAGAATGCTTTTGCCAGTGGCCATCACAATAGTGCTTTCGCTGGATGCTCCCACTGCCCTACCAGAGTGATTCTGCTGACAGCTTTTTGTTCATCATCCCACTGTTGCTCCACAGGAGTGCTTCTGACCATGGCTTGCCTACCATCTTGATGGAAAGCTTATGCCTGCAGCTCCCTTGTCACCCCTACAGTGTGCTTTTGCCCATGCTCCCAGTGAAGTGCTGTTTCCAGAGGTCTGGGAGTATTTGGCCACGCCAGCCTAGTCAGTGCTCAAACTCAAGGATTGAGATGACAAAGTAAAAGTCCCAGTCCCAGACATACAGTGTTAGAACCCAGCTCAGGAATGTGTAGCTGAGCCATAGCCCACTGAAAGCATCCAGAAATGAAGCCATTGAACTATATCCAATTTGCACCACAATTAAAACCTTAAGGGCAGTAAAGAACATTAAAAAAAGCCCAGTCTGAAGGAGAGCAACGTTAAGCAATAAAGAAACACCAGCCTTCACAAATGTGAAAAAATTCAGAGCAAGAACTCCAGTAAACTAAAAAAGTCAGTGTCTTCTTAAGTCCAAATGATCACATTAACTCCCCAGCAATTTTTCTTAACTACATTGAAATGACTAAAATATCAGACATAGAAGACAGAATCCAGATGTCAAGGAGACTCATCAAGATACAAGAGAAAGTTAAAACTTAATCCAGGTTAAACAGTGAAACAATACAAGAGTTGAATGAAACCATAACTATTTTAATAAAGAACCAAACTGAACTTTTGGAAATAAAAAATTCACTACAGGAATTTCAAAATACAACTGGAAGCATTAAGAACAGAATAGACCAAACTGAGGAAGGAATCTGAGCTAGAAGGCTGCTCTTTTGAAGCAACACAGACAGACAAAAATAAGGAAAATATTTAAAAACATAACTTCTGAGAAATATAGGATTATGTAAAGAGACCAAACCTATGACTCATTGGCACTCCCCAAAAGAGAAAGAAAGAGAGCAAACAACTTGGAAAACATATTTGAGGATACAGTTCAAGAAAATACTCTGAATCTTAGTAGAGAGTTTGCCATACAAATTGCAAAAATTCAGAGAGCACCTATAAGATACTATACAAGATAAACATCCTCAAGACATAGAATCATAAGGTTGTCCAAGGTCAATGTAAAATAAAAAATCTTAAAGGCAGCTAGAGATAAAGACCAGGTCACTTACAAAGGAAACTGGGGCTAACAGTGGACCTTTCAGCCAAAACTTTACATGCCAGATGATATTAGGGGCCCATTATCAACATTCTTAAAGAAACAACATTCTAAACAAGAATGTCATATTTTACCAAAGTAAGTTTTATAAGCAAAGGAGAAATAAAATCCTTTTCAAACAAGCAAAGATTGTCTTATCTTACATTAAGATAACCAATTATCTTACATTAAGATAATTTGTTACAACCAGTCCTGCTTTACAAGAAGTCCTAAAGGGAGTGCTAACCATTGCACCTAAAAAAACACACTTATGTACATAGACCACTGATACTATAAAGCAACTATACAATCAAGTTTGCATAGCAACCAGCTCACAGCATGGTGACAGGATCAAATCTTTACATACAATAATGATCTTGACTGTAAATAGGCTGCCTCACTTAAAAGGCACAGAGTAAAATGTTGGATAAAGAAGCAAGACCCAACTGTATCCTGTATTTGAGGGACCCATCTCACAAGTAATGACATCCATAGGCTCAAAGTAAAGGGATGGAGAAAAATATATTAGGCAAACAGAAAACAAAAAGATCTAATGCACTCTTATATCAGACAAATAAGACTGTAAACCAACAATGAACAAAAAGGACAAAGAAGGATATTAAATAATTATAAAGACTTCAATCTAACAAGAAGATGTACATGTCTTAAATATAAATACATCCACCATTAGGGCACCCAGATTTATAAAACAAGTTTTTAGAGATCTATGAAGAGATGTAGACAAGCACACAATAATAGTGGGAAGCATCAACACTCCACTGACAGTGTTAGATAGATAGATCATCAAGGCAGAAAACTAACAAAGATATCATGTACCTAAATTCAACACTTGACCAATTGGACCTAATAGACATCTACAGAACACTTCACTCAACAACAGAAAACATATTTCTCTTATCTGCACACAGCACATACTCTAAGAATGACCACATGCTCAACCCCAAGGCATATTTCAACAAATTCAAGAAAATCAAAATCATACCAACTATATTATCAGACCACAGTGCAATAAAAATAGAAATCAATACAAATAAGATATACCAAAACAATACAAGTACATGTAAGTTAAACCACCTACTCCTGAATGAGTGAGAACATGCAGTGTTTGGTTTTCTATTCTGTGTTAGTTTGCTGAAGATAATGGCTTCCAGCTCGATCAATGTCCCTGCAAAGGACATGATCTCATTCCTTTTTATGGCTGTATAGTATTCCATTTCTTTATCCAGTCTATCATTGATTGGCATTTGGGTTGATTACATGCCTTTGCTATTGTGAATTGTGCTGCCATAAATATGTGTGCATGTATTTTTATAATAGAATAATTTATATTCCTTTGGGTATATATTAAGTTATGGGATTGCTGGGTCAGATGGTATTTCTGGTTCTCTATCCTTGAGGAATTGGCACATTGTCTTCCACAATGGTTGAACTAATTTACATTACTACCAGCAGTGTAAAAGCATTTCTATTTCTCCACAGCCTTGCCAGCATCTATTGTTTCTTGACTTTTTGATAATTGCCATTCTGACTATCCTGAGATGATACTACATTGTGGTTTTGATTTGCATTTATCTGATTTTCAGTGATATTGAGCTTTTTTATATACATTTGTTGGGCACATAAGAGTCTTCTTTTGAGAAGTCTCTGTTCATGTCCTTTGCCCACTTTTTGATGAAGTTGTTTCTTTCTTGTAATTTTTTTAAGTTCCTTGTAGATTCTGGATATTAAACCTTTGTAAGATGGGTAGATTGCAAAGATTTTCTCCCATTCTGTAGGTCTTCTATTCACTCTGATGATAGTTTTTGTTTTTTTTTTTTTTTTTGCTGCGCAGGAACTTTTTAGTTTAATTAGATCCCATTTGTCAATTTTGGCTTTTGTCACAATTGCTTTTGGTGATTTCATCATAAAATCTTTGCCCATGCCTATGTCCTGAATGGTATTGCCTAGATTTTCTGCTAGGGTTTTTATGGTTTTGGGTTTTACATTGAAGTCTTTAATCCATGTTGAGCTAATTTTTGTATAGAGTATAAAGAAGGGGTCCAGTTTCAGTTTTCTACATATGGTCAGTGAGTTTTCCTAGCACCATTAATTAAATAGGGATTCTTTTCTCCATTGCCTGTTTTTGTCAGGTTTGTTGAAGATCAGATGGTTGTTGATGTGTGATCTGATTTCTTAGGTCTCTAATCTATTCCACTGATCTATGTGTCTGTTTTGTTACCAGTACCATGCTGTTTTGGTTACTGTAGCCTTGTAGTATAGTTTGAAGTTGGCTAGTGTGATGTCTCTAGCTTTGTTCTTTTTGCTTAGGATTGTCTTGCCTAAATGGGCTATTTTTTAGTTCCCAATGAATTTTATAGCAGTTTTTTCGTATTTTTGTGAAGAATGTTAATGGTTCTTTAATGGGAACAACATTGAATCTATAAATTATTTTGGACAGTATGGCCATTTTCATGATATTGGTTCTTCCTATCCATGAGCACAGAATATTTTTCCATTTGTTTGTGTCCTTTCTGATTTTTTTGAGCAGTAATTTGTGAATGGGAGTTCATTCAATATTTGGTTCACTGCTTATCTATTGTTGGTGTATAGGAATGCTTGTGAATTCTGCACATTGATTTTGTATCTTGAGACTTTGCTGAAGTTGCTTATTAGCTTAAGAAACTTTTGGGCTGAGATGATAGGGTTTTCTAGATATAGGATCATGTTGTCTGCAAATTGAGACAATTTGACTTCCTTTCTTCCTATTCAAATATGCTTTCCTTCTTTCTTTTGCTTGATTTCCCTGGCTAGAACTTCCAATACTATGTTGAATAGGAGTGGTGAGAGAGGACACCTTTGTCTTGTGCTGGTTTGTAAAAAGAATGCCTCCAGCTTTTCCCATTCAGTATGATACTGGCTGTGGGTTTGCCATAAATGGCTTTTGTTATTTTGAGGTATGTTCCATCATGCCTAGTTTATTGAGAGCTTTTAACATAAAGGGATGTTGAATTTAATTGAAGGCCTTTTCTGTCTATTGAGATAATCAAGTGGGTTTTTTCATTAGTTCTTTTTATGTGATTAATTACATAATTAATTTTATTGATTTGCCTATGTTGAACCAGCTTTGTATCCCAGGGATGAAGCCAACTTCACCATAGTAGATAAGCTTTTTGAGTCATTGCTGGATTTGGTTTGCCTGTATTTTATTGAGAATTTTTGCATCAATGTTCATCAGGAATATTGGCCTACAGTTTTCTTATTTGTTGTTGGGACTCTGCTAGGTTTTGGTATCAAGATGATGCTGTTCTTGTAAAATGAGTTAGGGAGAAGTCCCTCTTTTTCAATTGTTTGAAATAGTTTCCTAATGAATGGTAGCATCTCCCCTTTGTGCGTTTGGTAGAGTTTTACAGTAAATTCATCTGGTCCTGGACATTTTTGGTTAGTAGGGTGTTAATTACTGTCTCAATTTCAGAACTTGTTATGATTTGACATCTTCCTGGTTTAGTCTTGGGAGTTTGTATGCATCCAGGAATGTTTCCATTTCTTCTAGATTTTCTAGTTGTTTTTTTGTGTGTAGAGATGTTTATATTATTCTTGGATGGTTGTTTACATTTCTATGGGGTCAGAAACTAATAAGCCAATTAAGTAAATTTGCAGGATATAAAATCAACATACAAATATCAGTAACATTTCTGTATGCCTACAGTGAATAATGTGAAAAATAAATAAAAGTAATCCCATTTAAAATAGCCACAAATAAAATGAACTATCTAAGAATTAACTTAAAAAGAGAAATATCTCTATAATGAAAATTGTAAGGCACTGATGAAGGAAATTGGACAGAAAAATATTGAAAGATATTCCATGTTCATGGATTGGAAGAATCAATGTTGTTAAAATGTCCATACTGCCCAAAGCAATCTACAGATTCAATGCTTTCTCTATCAAAATAATAATGACATTCTACACAGAAATAGAAAAATAGCTATCCTAAAATTTATATGAAACCATAAAACATCCAGAATAGCCAAAGCTAACCTGAGCAAAAAAACGAAACTGGAGGAATCACATTACCAACTTCAAATTACAGAACAATAGTAACCAAAGCAGCATGATAGTGGCATGAAAACAGACACATAGACCAATGGAACAGAATAGACAACCCAGAAAGAAATTCACACACCTACAGTAAAGTTATTCTCAACAAAGCTGTTAAGCACATACACTAAAGAAAAGATACCTTAAATAAATGATGTTGGGAAAACTGGATATTCACATGCAAAAGAAAAAAACTAGGCCCCTATCTCTTGACATATATAAAAATCAAATTGAAGTGGATTAAAGACTTACATCTAAGACCTCAAACCATAAAACTACTACAAGAAACACTGGTGAAACTTTCCAGGACACTGGTCTGGGCAAAAATTTTTGGGGTAATATCCCAATACCCCTCAAGCACAGGCAACTAAAGCAAAAATGGACAAATGGGATCATGTTAAGTTGAAAAGTTCTGCACAGCAAATGAATCCATCAACAAAGTGAAGGCACAGTACAGAGAATGCAAGACTACCCATCTGACAAAGGATTAATAACTAGAAAATATAAGGAGCTTAAACAACTCCATAGGGAAAAAATCAAAAAATGGGCAAAAGATTTGAATAGACATTTCCCAAAAGAAGACTTATAAATGGAAAACAGTCATGTGAAAAGGTGCTCAACATCATGAATAATCAGAGAAATGCAAATCAAAACTACAATGAGATATCATCTTACCCCAGTTAAAATGGCTTATGTCCAAAAAACAGTCAGTAACAAATGCTGGCAAGGTTGTAGAGGAAAGGAAGTCCTGGAACACTGTTGGTGGAAATGTAAATTAGTACAGTTTGGGGGTTCCTCAAAAAACTAAAAATTAAGCTACCATATCATCCAGCAATCCCACTGCTAGGTATACATTCAAAAGAAGGAACAACTATACACTGAAGAGATATCTGCACAGCCATGTTTGTTGCAGCATTGCTCGCAATAGCCAAGATTTGGAAGCAAGCTAAGTATCCATCAACAGACGAATGCATACAGAAAATGTGATACTTTCACACAATGGAGTGCTCTTCAGCCATAAAAATAATGAGATCCTGTAATTTTCAAGAACTTGGATGGAATTGGAGATCATTATGTTAAGTGAAATAAGCTTGGCTCATTAAAACAAACATCACATGTTCTCACTTATTTGCAGGATCTAAAAAAACAATTGAATTCATAACCACAGAGCGTAGAGGATGTTTACCAGAGCCTGAGAAGTGTAGTGGGGTAGGGGTGAGGTGAAGATGTTTAAAGAGTACAAAAAATATAGTTAGAAAGAATGAATGGAACCTAATATTTGATAGCACAAAGGGGTGAACATAGTCAATAATAATTTAATTGTACTACTTAAAATTATTAAAAGTGTACAACTGGATTGTTTGTAATACAAATGATAAATGCTTGAGTAGATACCCCACTCTCCATATGATTATTATACATAGCATGTCTGTATCAAGGCATCTCATGTACCCTGTAACATATACTCCTACTATGTATCCACAAAAATTAAAATTAATAAAATATTTAACAAATAAGAAAAGCTGGATATACATTTTCTATGACTTTAGTGTTACAGAGGGAATTTTATATATACATGTGCAAGTGTGTATGTTCAAGAATATTCCAGCTGGGCGCAGTGGCTCATACCTATAATCACAGCACTTTGGGGAGCCTAGGCAGGTGGATCACCTGAGGCCAGGAGCTCAAGACCAGCCTGGACAACACGATGAGAACCTGCTTCTACTAAAAATGCAAAAATTAGCCAGGCACGGTGGTGTGCACCTGTCGTCCCAGCTACTTGAGAGGATGAGGCACGAGAGTTGCTTGAACTCTGGAGGTGGAGGTTGCAGTGAGCTGAGATCATGCCACTTCACTCCAGCCTGGGCGACAGAGTGAGACTTCATCTCAAAAAATAAAAAAAGAAAGAAAGTCGTTAATAACATTTCATAGGGTAAACCTGAAAATCCGGATATGTATTAACAGTAGAATGAATTGTTATCTTTAAACAGTAGCCTATATATAGCTTACAACCACCTACAATGAACTAGATGAATCTTATAAAGATGTTATTAACAAATGAAGCAAGACATAAAAGAATACAATGTAATTCCATTTAAATAAAGTTTGAAAACTTTATTTAAAACAAAATTACCTTAGGAGCTAACACATTTATAATAAAACTAGAAAATAGTTGTATAAGTTGTGATATTAGTTGGCTCTAGCAGGGTTGTCAGAAGTTGTCATATACACCTTTAGGCTTTTAGTTATGCTGAATGTGTGTACCTGGGTTGTTGCTTGTGCATTCATTTTGTAATTTATTTATATTAAATATTGCACATTTTATGTTTTTTGTACTCTTCAGTATGTGTCACATTTAATACTTTTGAAAAACAGAGAGAATGGGATGTAACTTACTAAAATATTGCTTTGAAAGGGAACAAAAGATTGTGCTGAAACTGACTTGAGGGGGGTTCGGAGATAGTTCAAGGGAGTTTTGAGTCACATTTAGAAAGGCCCTCTCCTCTATAGGTTTACAAAGAACATGACCTCGATTTCTTCAAATGAGTTTTGATATTTTTACATTTTATCTTTCTTTAATTTGGGTGTGATTCTTTTTTCTTATCTTACTGTATTGTGTGTGAGGTCTGGTGACAACTTGATCTTTTCCTTAGTCCCAACCTACTAAGAAGTCTATCTTTACCCTGTTTTATTCCTATAAAGTCTATTTTTTGGACTTTCTATTCTGTTAGCAATTTTTTTTTTTGAGACAGAATTTTGCTCTTGTTGCCCAGGCTGCAGTGCAATGGTGCAATCTTGTCTCACCACAACCTCTGCCTCCCAGGTTCAAGCGATTCTCCTGTTCCAGCTTCCCAAGTAGCTGGGATTTACAGGAATGTGCTACCATGCCCAGCTACTTTTGTATTTTTAGTAGAGATGGGGTTTCTTCGTGTTGGTCAGGCTGATCTCGAACTCCCAATCTCAGGTGATCTGCCTGCCGTGGCCTCCCAATGTGTTGGTGATCTTTATACACTAGAGTCATTACCGCATTTTCTCTACTTCATTTTGGAAATTTCTTTACCTACTTATTTTGTGCTGAATTCTTATACATTGTTTTGAAGCTATGCTTTTGATTTTAATTCTTTTAAAATAATTAAAATTGATTGTGGAGAGGCCTCATAATCATGGCAGAGGTGAAGGAGGAAAAAAGGCACATCTTACATGGTGGCAGGCAAGAGAGCATGTGCTGGGGAATTGCCCTTTATAAAACCATTAGATCTCATAAGATTTATTCACTATCATGAAAACAACACAGGAAAACCCACCCCCTATGACTCAATTACCTCTCACCAGGTTCCTCCCACATGTGGGGATTATGGGAGCTACAACTCAAGATGAGATTTGTGTGGGGACACAGTCAAATCATATCATTAAACAAGATAAGAAAGTACCACAAGATGATTATTGATGTGGGGTCTAAATTCAAAACACCTTCTGTGGTATTGTCCTTAATGTTTTTCATTTCCATGCCTTAATGATAATAATTTTAATAATGATAACACTAACATACATTAATAATATTACTTAAAACAATAATTGTCATAAAACAATACTTTATGTTTAATGTTTGTAAGGTTTTTATGAGCAACAGATGAATCACTACAGTGACCATAATAAAGTGACACATAATAAATTCTAAGTATCTCTTAGCTGGTACAAATAACTATTCATAATGTTAATTAATAAAGACATTACCTTAGTTTCCTATTGGTGCTGTAACAAATTATTACTAATTTAGTGGCTTAAAATAACAGAAGCTTATTACCTTACAATTGTGGAATTCAGAAGTCTGTGAGGCTTAAATCAAGATGTTAACAATGTTGCATTCCATCTTGGTCTAGGGGAGAATCTATTGCCTTGTTTTTCATTGCATTTAAAACTAAATCAGTTGATTTCACAACAGTAAGACAGAAAAGAAAGTCAGAAAATATACACTGCTTATTGGTAGCTTCAAGAAACCATCAGTGTTTACCTTACAGTGTCTTTTCTTGTTCTTTTGTACCCAATGACATCTCTATCCTATCAGATGAAATATCTGAGGTTGAGTGGGAGCCAGGGAAGCTGGTGGGGAAGGAAATGGGGACCACAGGTGAAAGCAGCATGCCTCTCTGGTTTTCGGTGGGGGAGATATAATAGAGAGTATTAGACTAGAAATCAACCACTTTGTAACATGGCCTAGGTTAACAGTAACAAGGTGTGAAACCTTAGATAAATGACTTAATTTTGCTGAATCTCAGGTTTTTAAAAACTTGTTTAAGGTGTTTAATAAAGATACAAATATTTAATTTGGAGTTAGAGCTATTCTTTTTACCCATAATATTTCCTTGGATGATAAAATGCACTTTTTTTTATGAATTGCACAGCTTGAAAAGGTAATTATACGGTATTGCTAGGCAAACACTCAGTTGAATATGCTGGTACCTTCTGAACTTCAGTACAAATCTAAAAATACTGCTAAGTAATACCACATCCTATCTGGTATTAAAAATTTCTCACTTTAAAACTTTTCAAAGAACAGTAAAAGGAGCAGATACTAAAATTTTTCTGCTTTTTTCTGTGTATAAGTAAATCATATTTTGAGACTAAAAAAATTCAAGCTCCTATCATATCACCTACGTGGAAAATTCTTTAGTTAAGTAAGTACTTTTAAGGGAGAAAAACAGAGCTTTGTGTAATGTTTCATAATGTTTTTATAATGTCAACAAAAAACGTTTTACTGGAGTTATACAAAACAAAGTATTAAAAGTACATAAAAAGATGTAATATAATGTGTTTTAATTCTAGTCTTAAAGCAATTCCTAATCTCCTTAGGGAAATTTAGTCTTTCTCTATATACTTTTAACTATTGAGAAAAATAAAAACAAAGAAACTAATTTATGGTTTTCCCAAAATATTTTTATGGTTAAAATCTGTACAAATAGATATACTTATATAAGATATATACTTTAACAAAAATCAATCGTCTTTCATATATAATTGCAAAGAATTAAGATCATTTAACTTTAGGACTGTAAGTAAGCATTAAATTAAATGCACTCAGTCAGATTTTTGGCATATTATATAACATTCCTTATACCACATATTTATAAGATCTAAAGGATTATAAGCATATTATACATAATTAAGTCCAATATAAATTGTTTCAGGTTATAAAATGTCCTATTTATGTCCTTGGTGAGGGTGAACAAAAAAGAAAAGGCTTCTTCTTTAGCCCTTAAGCTTATGACACAATTTCCACGCTGGTAATTCCTTTCATCCTCTGAAGGAATCTCTATTTGATGATAACATTATTGGCTTTCAGCTTGGAATTTCTCTACAGAGATTGTCTATTGACAGTGCCAAAGAATTACCTCACTGTCCATAGAATAGCAGCCTCCACCCAGTTGAAAGCTGCACATTGTTTCCACTTTACCATTGATACTTCCCTCTGATGGCACCCAGCGCATGACCATTAGCAGGAGTGATGCCCCAGTTGTCCCCAGACTTTGGTCAAGTTAATAAGATTTCCACTCCTATGAGGATCTAATGCCACTGCTGATCTGACAGGAGGCAGAGCTCAGGTAGTATGTAGGGCTGTGGAGGCCCCACAGGGTCATGGAGTGTCCTTTATGCTGTGTTGAGGTGCAGGATCCGAGAGGTAAAGAGACAGGACACTGAAGAACAGGTGAAGAGCATTTGGACTCTGGGGCCACACCACCTGTGAGCAGAGATCAGCGGCGGCCCCCAAATGCCCCAGAGCATCTGTATTTATTAGGTACAAGCAGGGGGCAGGGTCATGAGTGAGGTCATCATCTACAGGCTTAATAATAGGGCATACATAATCACGTGAGTTACAAGCGAGGGGACCACTCCATTATGTCACCTGGGCAGAGAGGTGTGCCGTGTGCAGAAGTAGAGGGTCATGTACAGAAAAGGGGTCCACCCTCGTTAGGTCACCGAGGCAAGAACGGGGCTGTGTGCAACAGGTGTTGTGTGCAACACTTCTTATCTGGGTGCTGGAGAATTCAAAGGATTTCTAATGAGAGCTGACAGACTTGTGTTCTTAAGATATTTATGGGAGGATTCTTTGAGCTAGCAGAGAAGCGAGAAAATACTGACAGGATGTACAGCAGCTGTGAGTGGTCACACCAGAGGGGGTTCCTCTCCCTCGGTTACTTCCAGGATCTCAGGCCTGAGGCCCACTTTCCACAGGAACTGGATACAAGGTACTACAACTCCTTAATCAGGATGAGAAGCACTTGCTCCAAGCCTGCCATACAGCGTATGCCTTTTCAGGCAGGGATGCCACTGCCTGGATCTTTGGTTCTCGTCTTGGTCTGGCTGTTTTCCCATGTACTGCTTCTGTTCTGCGACTGCTCTAGGCATTACTCCTACTACAAACTACTTACTATATGGTTATATAGAAGGATTATATAAATCAGCACTAAATGTGTCAGTACAGTTCCAACTACAATACCTATATGATTATATAGAAAAATTACATAGGACTAAGTATGCTAGCTCTATGTAAGCAGTAAGTTACACTTCAAGCACTAATTCTATAAACTAATATATGATTATACATGAAGGATTATATAAAGGAAACAGCTGAGCAATAACACTATAAACTAAGATATTCTTCAGGGACTAGTTGCGCCTGGGGTCTGGACAGTTCTTCTTCGGTGCCCATGGGGGGTGTTACCCACAGTGGCAATGCTCTCTTACCTGCTGCTCACCTCCTGCTGTGCGGCAGGATTCCTAAAAGGCCACAGACCGGAACCAGTCTATGACCCGAGGGTTGGAAACTTCTGCTCTAGGTAACAAAATACCCTGAGACAAATATGAGAAATTAGACAGATGGCATTGAGATGCAAGAGAAAGCATCTCCTGATGAAACCATCCCAATATCAAGCATAAATGAAGGCAGTGATTCATTGCCTCTTATATAGCTTATTATCTCTTAAAGGAAGCAATAATCATTTAAACTACAGGATTATTGAGATGTACATTTTACCAGATACCAGCATCATAATCTTAAAGCTGTATATGAAAGTTTGAAAAAATAATTATAAAGTTTATTTAAATGTCGATTGTCCCAAGTTCTGTAGTTTCTTGTTCCGTTGTGTCATCATGGACAAAGAGTCAAAAAAGGAAGCTCCCACATTTAGCACTTTAGAGTAAGACACATGGATCGTCACAAATAACATTCCTCTGGACATACTGGAGCTCATGGTGAAGTCTTCTGTTTTCAGCTTCGAATGTTGCTCTGAGCCGTGCAGCTTGTTCCTAAAGTGTGATAAATAGAAAGTAAGATCAAACATCTTCTGATTGCCTAAATCACTCACTTGTCCTTACTTCTTTTCATCTACTGTAGCAATAAACAGTTCCTGAATATCTCTCTTCCGTCCAAGTTCATCTAACCTATTTCTGTAATTATTCACCCCCCTCATCTTTCTCTAGAAATTCCAAAACTGTCATTTCTTACCCCTGAAATATTGGTATCCCTAGGATTGCATACCAAAGCTTCTTCTCCCTTAAACCACACAATTTCCTTGGGCAATCTTAGTCATAACTTGACTTGAATTCTCATTCACACGTAGGAGAATGTTAGCTATATTTCTAAGAGAAGAGGTTGAAACAAAAATATTGTATCTAAATGACATGGAATCAGGTGGGCTTTCTAATTCTTAGATGAGACAGTTTGTTCAGATCACCACAGTTTTGGAAGCAGAAGTAGGAGAAAAGAGTGAAGACACAAATAACCACGTGTTGCTCATACTGCTCTTTCGGAAGGAGCTACAATCAGAAATATTTTAGAGTAACTTCTGAAGAACTAGTACCCACAGACTGGCAAGCCAAGAAGAAGTAGGATGTCATTTGTCTCATTGGGGTGCTGACACAGGAATTTCACAGTAGGTGTGCAGAAGTAAAAACATTGCAGATTCTACTCATATGGAAGGCAGTTTTGTTAATGTATGAGGCTTGTGTGATGTTGGCAGTTATTATCTCTTTAAAATACCATTTATCTTATCAGAAAATGAGGACGCAATAGTTCTGCTTTACAGTGAATGAATTAGATGACATCATACATGTAAAGTGCTATGACAACAACTGATAAATAAGAACTATTGGAGAATGTTTGGTAACTACTGACAGTGACTGGTAAATAAAACTAAAGAACTAGATGAAACAAACTGGCAGATTAAAGGCCTTCAGAAAGGAGATGATCCAGGCAAGAACAGGGTCATAGACACCATAACATGAAATCAAATTAAAAAAGTATGTATGACCAAAGCAAAAGATTGTTCAGGGCAATTAACACGTTAACGGGAGAGACCAATCACTGCAGCCTAGAAATGCCTTGGTTTTTATTGAACAACATACAGTGCTTACTCTGTACCAGGAACCATTTAAACACAAATATTAATTCATTTCATTATCAAAATGACCCTACATAGATATCATCACTGTCTCCATTTTACAGGGAAATGAGACACAGAGGGCATAGATAACTTTCCTAAACCATATAGTTGCTAAGAGGTGGAGCTTGGATTCATACACAGGCATTCTGGCTCCAGACTCCTTGCTGAGAGCCACAGTAGCATGCTGCCTCTCCCTTTCCCACTGCTTCATACTCTCATGATTACAGGGAGGGGAGAGATGAAACAATTGATGAATACCTGCATCCGTTGTTCCTCCCTCCTCTGTAGCTCTGCCAGCCAATTTTGTCTGTCTCTCTCCATTTGTCTCACTTGTTCCTGATGGACTCTAACCTGCTCCTGCATCATTTGCTGGATCCGTCTTTGAATCTCCTCCAACCTTCTTGCGTTAGCCTTTGCAGCCTCTGCTTTCACTTGTTCCTCTGAGGAGAAAAAGATAAACTTCTCTAGGATTAATGTGCCCCTTCCTTCTGCCTCCCACTTTTATTTGTGATTGTTCCAGCTTCCTGGAGAAAATTCCCAGTTGTTGTTTTTCCTTTCCAGGTAACCACAATGCAGGATCACACCACAGTCAGATATGGCCTGAGGAGCTAAGAAATATCTTTGCCATTCTTGTGCTAGTTTAAGATCCTATGAGGGACAGGCTAAATTAATTTCAAATTTATAGAGGTTTTTTTTATCTCGCATCATTTCCACTTTCTTCTCACCTTTCATCGTTTTTTCCTTCTCCGTGAGAGCCTGGTCGGCTTGTAATATTGCATCACTCACAGACTTCTTGGACTTTAAATATTTCTGTAGAATTTCTTCAGCCTAGCAACGCCAAACACATGCAGTTAGAAGCAGGAAATGGTGACTAGGAACGTCGTAAACATCTTTACGTCTTGTTCTTTCCAGGGGCTTGTGGAACACCCTCTCCTGTCACAAGTTTGGGCATGACCCCATGGTCAGTCAGAGCATGTAAGTGCACTAGACGCAAAGGACTTGTTCACAGGTAGAAAAACACCGCAAACAGTATGAAAATTGATGATGCTTGTGCTTGAAAGACTGATTTATGCTGGGAAAAAGACACTCTCTTTCCCCTGAGACTGAGGGCAGTAAGGACTAGTTAAGCTTGGACCTGTTGGTGTCATCTTTATTGTCATGTGGGGTGAGCCTGCCTGGAAATAAAGCCAATTAAGTCAGGAAAAGGAAACAAAAATGACAGAAAGAAGGAAGGAGGAAATGAATATTATTATTTAAACTCCTGAATGTATTTATACTTGAAACTAAACTAAAATATTTAAATATTTTGTTTTTAGTTTGTGTAAGCCAATGGTGTTTCTTTTTTTTTTTTTTTTTTTTTGAGACAAAGTTTCGCTCTTGTTACCCAGGCTGGAGTGCAATGGCGCGATCTCGGCTCACTGCAACCTCCGCCTCCTGGGTTCAGGCAATTCTCCTGCCTCAGCCTCCTGAGTAGCTGGGATTACAGGCACGCGCCACCATGCCCAGCTAATTTTTTGTATTTTTTAGTAGAGACGGGGTTTCACCATGTCTACCAGGATAGTCTCGATCTGTTGACCTCGTGATCCACCCGCCTCGGCCTCCCAAAGTGCTGGGATTACAGGCTTGAGCCACCGTGCCCAGCCCCGCCAATGGTGTTTCTTAAGTTAGTTTCAAGTATTGGGATTCTGCCCAATATGAACATAAAGGCCTCTTTGTTCCAATGAATGTTGATACTCACAAAACAAGTCTGGTGATTATGGTGATGGTTCAGTTTAATCCCACTGCTACCATTAGAGTGTAAATTCTGTGCTAAAAGCACCAACACTGGGCACATTGTTTTTCCCTGAATGCTTATTCAATAAAACGGTTACTGCTAGGGAGAGACATAAACCTCATCTGTGTGCCTGTATACATGGCATGTTTCCTGTTCTCACTGTTTTTTTCTAAGAAGTCCCTCAGGAATTCTCCACAATTAATAGGTAGAACCAGGGATACCTGTATTCCTTTCCTAGGCTCCTGATAGTACTTTGCCTTCAGCTCTTCCATTTTCTGAATGAAGAGATTATGGCCTCCTGGTTTAGAATAAATTCCCTGCTTCACTGCTTCTTCTAGAGGACCAAAAATATCCTTAAGTAAAGCAGAGCAGCGATCCGAGGATGCTTCCAAGTTCTGTTTACAAATGTCATTCCGCTTTGCATCTAGTAGAGTCTTCAAAGAGATTAAAAACCCATGGAAAAGATGTTAGCAATACTTCAGTATTTCTGGAAATAATTCTCAAAAAGAATCTATATTTTTTTTCTAGAAACCTAGAGGAAGACACATTTAAGCAAGACTATATCCTTCCCACCAAACCTGGAAAAAGTCCAAGGATGATACTCCATAGAAAAATAACATTTATTTTGGTTTTGAATCTCTTGTTATTTCTGCTTTAGGTGTAATCTTCATGCCACAGACCTCTAGCTTCATGTTTTAATTTTAAATTCAGCCTACAACATTTCTTTTCCTTTTTTCTTTTTTTTTTTTTTTTATTTGAGATGGAGTTTCTCTCTTGTTACCCAGGCTGGAGTGCAATGGCTCAATCTCGGCTCACCGCAACCTCCGCCTCCTGGGTTCAAGCAATTCTCCTGCCTCAGCCTCCCGAGTAGCTGGGACTACAGGCGTGTGCCACCATGCCCAGGTAATTTTTGTATTTTTAGTAGAGACGGGGTTTCACCTTGTTGACCAGGACAGTCTCGATCTCTTGACCTCGTGATCCACCCGCTTCGGCCTCCCAAAATGCTGGGATTATAGGCGTGAGCCACCGCACCCAGCCAACATTTCTTTTATTATTTCAGTGTTTTACGTGGGATTTCCAATGGAAATTTAATACTTTATAAATGCAATTGTTTAAAGGCAGAAAATTAATTAAAATTTAGTCCATGGCTATAACATGGTAAATGTGTGCATATGTGAAAACTTCAGAACCTACAAAGCCCAGAGTAGTTATATATTTGTTTTTGGAATAAAAGTGGTATCATGGCTATATATTGATTATTGGTTTCCAATCTAGTATAAATTTCTTTTCTTAACTAAGTTCTGTTTTATCATTCATAGCAGTACTTTGTCTTCTATTGACCATAATCCCTATGAACTAAAAACAAAAATATTACCTCCAATTCTTTCTGGAAACTTTGGTCTACATCCTTGAAAGAGTTTTTAATGAAGACTTCAATGGCCTCCCTCTCACTGGCCCTGTGCAGGTCCAGCAGCTCCTGGAGAGTTTCCGTGGGCAGCTGCACCTTCTGGCCCATCTGCTGGTCATAGTGAGCAATGGCCTTTTGCACTGTGGCTGAGTTCTCCATCTGGGCCAAGGCCAGGACTGTGTTCTCTATGCAAGGCAGATCCCCACTGCTGATGCCATTGACATAGGTCAGCACCAAGTTCTTCAGACCTCCATGGAAGAAAGAAATGTTTATATGATTTGCAAAGCAAGAAAATATGATCAATATAGCAATTTCTGAGAATATACATTTAATAGTTACATTGTCTGAAACTTTTTAGCATTATAGACAGTAGTCAAGTTGCCCAAATAAGTTTATTTGGAAAATTGTGTATCAAGAAGCCACGTTTTTCATTCTTTGGGAAAGAAACTGTGTTCAAACAAGAAAAGAGGAAATTTTAAGATGTTTGTGATTGTCCACATTTCATCCTTCTCTGATGGAGAAATGAGAAGATGATCATATAAAAGTCAAGCATATTCATTTGAATGTACTTAATATAATGCTATAGACTTCTGTCCCTTTCTTTCTGTCCCAATCTTGCCCTTTTCTTTCCTCAGCTTTCTGTTCTCTTCAGAATTCTTTTTTTCTATTTTACTTTAGTATAATTAAGCTAGGAGGAGAGCTACCTTCTCTGAAAAAGTAGGAAGTAAGCAATTTAAACCAGGTTTCTCTTAATGTTTATTTGAACTTTCCTGTTTTATATCTTTGTCATTTCACGCTTTCTTTTCCACTCAGCTTACTCCTATAATGTAGCAATTACTTGCAGAGTTCTGAGACATAGAGTTCTTAAGGAAAACTAGACTCAGAAGTCTGCTTACATTTCTTTTAGGGTTCTAGACAATTTGGGCCTTTGTTTAAAGTTTGTATCAATGAAGTTTCACTTATACAGTGTATACATGGTATTGTACACAAAAAAACATGTATGTCTTGCTCATCTTGTGCCTATCAAAGACTGTGACACATAATAAAAATGCAATATAGTTGTCAAACAAATGCTGCCAGCCTGTGTGGATTAATCCAGTTCAGTAGATCTTTAATTTTATCTTATCTTCAGGTTTTGTTTCTATTTTATGTAACTTTAAAGGTATTACTACAAAAAACACACATTAGTAATGTGTTATACTCACAGAAACTTAATAAATATGATACATATGATTTTCACAGTAGCAATTCCTATTGACACTACAAGGATAATCTTATTAAAAGTGTCCATTATCGTTTACATTAAATTGAAGGAAAATCCTAAAAATTCTACTCACGAGATCCATTGACTTTGATGCCACCTGGAAGAGTCTTGGTCATAGAATGGCTGAAGATGTAGGAACAGAATTCTGCCACTTGTTGCACAAATTCAGGCTCTAGCTCATCATCAGGCAGTGTTTCAAGTTGGGCAAGCTTCTTTTGGTGAGCAGGTAAGTCAAAGATAAAGCATTTCTTTTTTGGAAAGAACTTCTGTATACACAGACGGGGCAAATTGAAATTTTGAACTCTTTGATCACTACCTGGAGAATAAAAAATAGGATTTATTTAGCATAGAATTTACATTCATTTTCACTTATTTACCTCAAATAAATGTCCTTTCGCCTGATGTCACCCAGATTAATATATCTTCATAAATCTTAAGAAAAAGAAAAAAGGTAACTAATCAAGGAAAGTCACAAAGAAAAGAAATTTGTTCTAAGAATTAGGCAGTAATGCAGCTTAATATTGAACCTACTTGTTCATTGTAAATTAATAATGTTCATTATTCACTTTGTAGGAGAGCTAGGTGAACATATATAGAAATCCATAAATTTAACCACCTAAACAAAAGAGATAATTTCTTAGAATACTTTTTTATAAATCTTTCCAAAATTGAAGTTCCTGTTACCTTGCTTTGGCCTCAGTGAATTCTCCAGATATGCATCTGCTGTGATGAGTTGCCCATCTATTTCCAGGCCTAAGCAGAAATCTCTCAGAGTCCACACCAAGTCTGGAAAGAAGCTCTCAGAGTCAGCAGCATCTTCAACCCCATCAAGGTCAGGTGAGGTTCTTGCCTTGAGCAGATCTGTCAGTTCCGTCACATTGCTGAGATGCAATTAAAGAAAACTGGCAGAAATCGGACTGTATCCAAACCCATACTTAATTCCATGTCTCCCCATTCCTTTATTTTCCCTATGAGTCTTAACCAAATTATCATTTTGTCAGTAAATATATGGACTCCTTTCTTTGTACTTTCAATGTTTATCATGTTTCAATTTTTGTGATTCACAAGTTCTCACAGACACGCATCTGGTAAAGAGAAGAGTTTTGTCGGACTTTGATGCCACCCTGTACCACAGAAGGATACTGCAGTAGGTCTATAGCTCCTTGATCGATTTTGTTCATGGTATTGTACACAAAAGTGCTGCTCAGTAAGAGTGCCAGTGCAAAGATATGGATATCATTCTTGTTGTCAGCCTAGAAGTTAGACCAAATCTAAGTCATGTCTCATGGGACTCCCAGAAGTGCAATATTTAAAAATAAGCTCTTGGTGTATAAAGCCTTTTTTTTTTTTTTTAGAACAAGACAAATAAAGACTGTTAGAAATACTAACTTTGGATAGTTCTCTTATTAACACTGACAATTTTATACTGATCAATATCTTATTTACTTACCAGTTCCTCTTATAGCTACTGTTAAATATTTGCAAAAGGGATAAAGTTGGTGGGGTGATCAGAGTACTTAAAACCGAGGTTTTCCAACACATAAAACAAAATTGGCCTATATACACAGTACATATACCTATTTTATTGAATAGTATCAATAATGTAGTTCACATTAATGATCTTATCAGATTCTAACAAAATGCTGTGAGGTGGGTTTATAGTTACTGTCTCCATTTTGTAGGTAAGGAAACTGAGGCTTAAATTGTGGCTTATCATGTTTGAGTCTTGACAAATCAAAAACAAAGAGAAAAAAACACAAGAAAACAATGGAAGTTCAAGAGAAAGATTCAGGTGTGCGCTGGAGCCACCTCATAGCAACTCATGACAGCCAGATGTGTACACGTCTTCCCAATTCTGAGTTTAGTGAATTCACTTTGGTAGCTTGAAATCAATTATGATGGGAGTATTCAGAAAATAGTCAGGTGCTACAGATCATGGTTGTTTTTGTTTTTTTTTGTCAGTGAGCTGGTTGTTAAGTACTTACCAGCATATAACTAGGAAAGGCCCATGTACCTACTGTTTTTAAGTAATGAGTTGAATAAGAAAGACCAAAGAGAAAATAGGACATTTGGAGAGAGTTACTTCTCTCATTAACGTCAGAAAGCTACAAGTGCTAGAGCTTTGACTGGAACACAAGTTCATTTAAGAATAGCACCAACTATTAACTAGTATAATCACAGGATCAGGTTTGTAACAGTGATTTTATCTGCACCATCTTTCTGAATTTGAGTTAACTGCCTAGCTTAACATCAACACAGTTCTGATTCTGGCTTATAAATGTATTTTCTTACTTCAGGCTTCCAAACTCTGACTATTAAAAATACAAAGTAAAACAGTGGGGGATATACATTGGTCAAGTGGAGCAACACATTTACAAAAATAAACCCAAAATCTCCCTGTGGAAAGACTGTTCAGAGATTAGGAGGTTTAAAAAGGAATTCTTTTTCCTTACCTTTTCTACGTCTCCCAGGCCTTCAGTGTCAAGCAGAACTAATGTGTGATTTGGCCTGTTGGGATGAGGCACACACCATATCCAGATTCCCTTGGTATGAGACTGCACCGTAGATGCAACAGAGAAGCCTGCCAGGGAGAGAAACCGGAAACTGGGGATTTGCTTGATGATTCAGCTAGAGTTTAAGGAAAGCAAGATGAGATAGCAGAAAGTACACCCAGTATTGAGTTGAATGATGATATAGAAATGGAACAATAATATCAAATACCATAGGTTGGAACTTTGATATTTAAATTAAAAATATGACACTATAGAATGCTGCTAGTTTATAATTTTGTATATGGAAATTATTCATTGATGTCTTACTCCTTACAAGGAGAACATATTATATATTTTACAGGAAGAAATTAAGGCCACGAAAAAAAAAGGTGATTTGTCAGGAACAGAGAACTGCCCTTCATCTTTCAGAAGATAAAAAGACCAGCTGTGGCCTAAATATTGGTTTTAAATACTCATCCTCATGTCTTACTTTCTCTCCTCACTTTCCTGTACTGGATGGTGACTGTGTGAATGGACAGAAGGGTTTGGCAGAGCTTTTCTGGTGCCACTCACCCTTGTTCTTCCCAGACAGCCTGTTCAACAGGTAGGATTTGCCAGTGCGATAGAGGCCTACAATCGCCACGACCACTACAGGCTGCATAATGGCAGACAGGATCTCCAAAGCTTCCTGATTAACCTTCAGATGCTCATTAATGTTCTCGATGAGGCACACAGGGTCTGACATGTGGATCTCTGAAGCCATGTCTAGGATGTTACTTTTCCTGCAACAGAACGGATGGGATGGGCTGGAATTTCTAGTGTTTGCTTAATAAGCAAAGAAAGTCATTTTACTTACTGAACCCAGGGACATACTACTCCCCAGCATTGCCTACGTTTCTGAAATAAATTGTTTAAAAATAAAAAGAGATAGCAAAGAGAGCCACAGTAAACTAAGTCCTAGGCCTTTTATAGGTCTATAGTAGACCTATGGCTACCCTACTTGTTCTTAAGTATTTGATAGGCATACAAAAATCCATTTCCTGTATCTAACCAACTAGTTTGAACTAACTCATATTCCACTGGTTTTTGGTTTACTTACGTTTTTTAGTTTTTACCACCCTGGGTCCCTATATTAATTCTTTATGACATTATTTATATATTACATTGTTCCTTTGACTTTATATCAACTTTGTTTTTTTCTTAGTTAGGTCTATGTCCAGTCAAACTGCATTACATTAAATAATACCAAGTCATTATGCAGCATTATCTAAGAAATCACAGTTGTTTGCTTCTTAGAGATATGCTTAAATTTTTACATAGTTATTAATGTGCTTTATTAAACCAAAACTTTAATGAATAATTATTTTATGATTGATTGAACGAATAAAACTTCTTTAACAATACCTAATCTGTTTTTTTCTAACTTCTGAGCATCAATCCCTATAACCTGAAGAATATGAAAATTTCTGAATTTTTTTTAAAAATTAAGCTATATGAGAAAAAACAAATGCCATAAAAATGTGTTTTTCTACTTTGCCTTTGCCGAGACCAGCTCTGTCACAGAGACCCCAAACCAGGCAGCACTGAAAGAATTAAGAAACCGACACAGAGGTAGAGAGCAAAAAGCTATGGGACAGATGGGGCCTCAGCATTCCCAGCTGAGAGCCTCGGAACAGAGCCTGACCCACACATTTATTGACAGCAAACAAGTGATAATCATCATTTAACCAAAAACATTCTTCAAAGGGAACAAAGCATTTTTGAGTGGCAAGAAACAGGCTCTGGCTCACTTACCTACTGCAGCTGGAATTTATCATTAAGGCACCTGTCGTTCATGCTATTGTTGGTGGTTCAGAAGCCTCCCAGCCGTCTTCCGCCAAAGGGTGGGCGAGTCAGGTCTTTCTTCCCCCGGCTCCGGTAAACCAACAACCTCTAGCAATATGCGGCACTGCCATCACGAGTATGTCACAGTGCTATACATATCCTGTTTACCGCCAGTTTCTTTAAGGCCTGTTACGTCAGGCTTAAAGCCTGCTCTCAAATGCTCCCAACAGCCTTATTATAGTTTCCTTCCATTGTAAAGGTGTTTATTTACTAAAGAAGCTAAAAACTTCACCATCTGTTTGACCCGTTCTTTCACTAAAATCTTAGAATGAAAAGGTCTGGATTCTCAATTTCTTTACTGGCAGATTGTAAACTGTCATTGTTCAATTATAAAGACCCATTCTCCCTGCTTCCTCATAGCTAATGCCGGGCAAATCATTATATTGACACACACATTAAAACAGAAACTGCTTGGCAGCAGATAATAGGAGATCCATTTGCAAATGGTGTAGCACTAGGACATGGGAGTCAGAAAATGCCTAGTGCTAGCTTGATCCAGAAAGAGGCAATTCTGCAATAATTTTAGACTCAAATGCCAACTCTTTTCTCATCCTAATCCACTTTCAGTGCACTATCCGTACCTTATATTTGTAGAATTCTGGTTGCCTGATTTGCATGCAGCAGAGGCCAGAATAATTTTTACACTAGAAAGATATGGGCACCTTGCAGTGATAATCTACAGCAATTAGCTAGAAAAACAGAAGATACATAAGCCAGATCTGTAAGCAGACATTGAGAGCTTACAAGATCTTATGCTTTGGGATGATGTCACTAGTGGGAAAGGGAATAAATTTGAGTGTTCAGACCTCCTTAGGAATGACGATGGCACTGGATATCTATATTAATAATAATAATAGTATTTTACATGCTGTACCCTAATGTTTTCTGGATAGCATCTTTAATGCTTTTAGTAAAGCCAAATTTCTAAAACATTATTGCAGATTTAATGTGTTCAAGCCACAAACATAACTGTTGCTCTGTCATTCATAACTTAGCCTGCGATGAGTGCTCTGGGATGCATTCTCCCTGTTTGAGTCCTATAACCTTTTGCAAATAAACACAATGCAAGAATGGTTCAGATTACATGCACAAAATGCACATTTTGCCTTTTCAGTAAATAGGGTGTGATTTCCAATGCCAGCCCTACAACTGGCTACCTGTATCTCTCTGGCATTTTACTCAACTCTTTCAGCTTGTTTTCTAAAACAGTAAAAGTAAAGAAACAACTATTTATTAACATCAGTAATAACTGCTGGCTTATAAGAGAGAGAGAGAGAGCAGCAGGAGATTTTTAAAAGTGCAAAGAAGGAAACTGCCAAAAAATAATAAGAGAAAATGCTGAGAAGTGGTAGTGGATTTCTGAAAGAAAATATATGTTTTCAACCATACAATTATAGTTTGGGTTTTGTGCCTGCATATGTATATGTAGTTGTTGTTGCTGACTTTTGCTTATTTTGCATCATTTTTGGTTTGAATTTGGATGAAAAAGAGAAGGCTCTAAGGATACAAATGGAAATCAAACAAGTACAAAGTGCTTGAAGTATGTGTCATGGTAAAAAATTCAAAGGAGAGAATTTCAAGGAGTGAACAAAGTTGCCAGACAGTATTGAGGGGTCCGTCCAGTGGGCAACTGTTAAATTAGGTGATTTATAGTTGTATAGGCAAGAGAGTAGTAGAAACAGAACCCAACACAAAAGGGGTTAGTTAAGTGAGTAGATGCCAAGAAGCCAACATGAATTAAGTCGGGGCTATTTTTTTCCTCTTTTTCTTTTTTAACTAAAGTATTATTTTATTTTACTTATATTTATTATTATGCTCTAGGTTCTGGGATACATGTGCAGAACATGTAGGTTTGTTATATAGGTATACACGTCCCATGGTGGTTTGCTGCATCCGTCAACCTGTCATCTACATTAAGTATTTCTCCTAATGCTATCCCTCCCCAAACCCCCACTCCCTGACAGGCCCTGGTGTATGATGTTCACCTTCCTGTGTCCATGTTTTCTCATTTTTTGACTCCCACTTATGAGTGAGAACATGTGGTGTTTGGTTTTCTGTTTCTGTGTTAGTTTGCTGAGAATGATGATTTCCAGCTTTATCCATGTCCCTGCAAAGGACATGCACTCATTTTTTTTATGGCTACATAGTATTCCATGTGGTATATGTGCCACATTTTCTTTATCCAATCTATAATTGACGGGCATTTGGGTTGGTTCCAAATCTTTGCTATTGTGAACAGTGCTGCAATAAACATATGTGTGCATGTGTCTTCAAGATAGAATGATTTATAATCCTTTGGGTATATATCCAGTAATGGGATTGCTGGGTCAAGTAATATTTCTATTTCTAGATCCTTGAGGAATAGCCACACTGTCTTCTACAGTGGTTGAACTAATTTACACTCCCATCAACAGTGTAAAAGCTTTCCTATTTCTCCACATCCTTTCTAGCATCTGTTTTGCTAGACTTTCTAGCAAAACAGTGTAAAAGCTTTCCTATTTCTCCACATCCTTTCTAGCATCTGTTTTGCTAGACTTTCTCCTGACTTTTTAATGATTGCCATTCTAACTGGTGTGAGATGGCATCTCATTGTGGTTTCGATTTGCATTTCTTTAATGACTGTGATGATGAGCATTTTTTCATGTTTGTTGGCTGCGTAAATGTCTTCGTTTGAGAAGTGTCTTTTCATATCCTTTGCTTACTTTTTGATGGACTTGTTTGTTTTTTTCTTGTAAATTAGTTTAAGTTCCTTGTAGATTCTGGATATTAGCTCTTTGTCAGATGGATAAATATTGGGTACCAGCCCCATATCTGGATATGGGTGCACTTAGTCCCTGCAGTGATAAGGGATTGAGAAAAGGAAATAAGAGACACAAGAGCATAATTTACAGCATGGGTCCAGGGGACCAACACAATTGTGGGAAATGCATTGGCCCCAAGCTCTGAGCTCCAAACACTTTTATTATGTGAATAATCTCATTGATCTTATGGGTGTGGAAGGGGAGGGTGAAGGGGTAGGTAAGATGCGAGGGTGGGAAGGATAGCACTTGAGATCCTTCTAAGACATGCTAAACTAGTACTCTGAGTTTATCACCTTATCATGGTGCATCAGAAGTATATTTGATGAGGACCCACAGGTTTGACTACACCCAATGCATCAAAGGGCTTTTATTTCCCGAGCATTAAGGACATAGAGCAATTAAAATCACTCCACATTCTGAGAACCCAGGCAGAGCCTGAGGTGTTTGTGATCTCTTCCCTGCAAGGCTTTTCTCCTCCTTGCCAGCTCCTATCTGCAAAGATCCTCCCAGATCTTGTGAGTTGAGGTTGCCTCCCTTCTCAGAGATCTTTGCATAAGCCCTCTTTATAAGACCCTCATTCAGTTTCCATGTTGAAAAGGCATTCATAGGACCAGAGCAGTATTGTCTGCTCTGCAACCACCCCAAGATGTTCCTTGGTGTTACTGTGCTCTTGGATGGTCTTTACCTTAGGCTTCCTGTTGCCACTTGATTTCTAATTAACTGCACCAATAACATAGTTTAGTTTGGTGTATAAACTTCAGTGTACTCTGAGCCAAGCAAGCTTATAATTATTTAGCTAGAATTAACATAGGTCTCCCCCTGGCCATTTTGACCCACAGAAAAATAGCAAAAATTTTCTCGCGTTCTATAGGATGCCTGTTCACTCTGATAACAGTTCCTTTAGTTGTGCAGAAGCTCTTTAATCAGATCCCATTTGTCAATTTTGGCTTTTGTTGCCATTGCTTTTGGTGTTTTAGTCATGAAGTCATTGCCATGCCTATTTTTTTTTGTTTTGTTTTGTTTTAGGTCTTATGTTTAAGTCTTGAATTCATCTTGAGTTAATTTTGTATAAGGTGTATGGAAGGAGTTCAGTTTTAGTTTTCTGCATATGAGTAGCCAGTTTTGTCAAAGATCAGATGGTTGTAGATGTGTGGCATTATTTCTGAGGCCTCTGCTCTGTTCCATTGGTTTATATATCTGTTTTGGTATAGTACCATGCTGTTTTGGTTACTGTAGCCTTGCAGTATAGTTTGAAGTCAGGTAGTGTGTTGTCTCCAGCTTTTTTTTTTTTCTTAGGACTGTCTTGGCTATATGAGCTCCTTTTTGGTTCCATATGAAATTTAAAGTAGTTTTTTCTAATTATGTTTGGAAAATCAATGGTAGTTTGATGAGGATAGCACTGAATCTATAAATTACTTTGGGCAGTATTGCCATATTCACAATACTGATTCTTCCTATCCAAGAGCATGGAATGTTTTTCCATTTGTTTGTGTCTTCTCTGATTTCCTTGAGCAGTAGTTTGTAGTTCTCCTTGAAGAGGTCCTTCACATCCCTTGTAAGTTGTATTCTTATATATCTTATTCTCTTGGTAGCAATTGTGAATGGGAGTTCACTCATGATTTGACTCTATTTGTTGGTATACAGGAATGCTTGTAATTTCTGAACATCAATTTTGTATCCTGAGACTATGCTGTAGTTGCTTATCAGCTTAAAGAGATTTTGGGCTGAGACTATGTGGTTTTTTAAATATACAATCATGTCATCTATAAACAGACAATTTGACTTCCTCTCTTCATATTTGAATATGCTTTATTTCTTTCTCTTGCCGGATTGTCTCTCAGACAACAGTGCAATCAGATTGGATCCTAGGATTAAGAAACTCACTCAGAACCGTACAACTACATGGAAAATGAACAACCTGCTCCTGAATGACTACCGGGTAAATAACAAAAGTAAGGTAGAAATAAAGAAGTTCAGGGCCGGGAGCGGTGGCTCACGCCTGTAATCCCAACACTTTGGGAGGCCGAGGTGGGTGGATCACGAGGTCAAGAGATCAAGACCATCCTGGTCAACATGGTGAAACCCCGTCTCTACTACAAATACAAAAAATTAGCTGGGCATGGTGGCGCGTGCCTGTAATCCCACCTACTCGGGAGGCTGAGGCAGGAGAATTGCCTGAACCCAGGAGGCGGAGGTTGCGGTGAGCCGAGATCGCACCATTGCACTCCAGCCTGGGTTACAAGAACGAAACTCTGTCTCAAAAAAAAAAAAAGAAAAGAAAGAAATAAAATCTTTGAAAGCAAAAAGAACAAAGATACAATGTACCAGAATCTCTGGGACACAGCAAAAGCAGTGTTTAGAAGCGAATTTATAACACTAAATGCTCACAGAAAAAGCAGAAAAGATCTAAAATCAACACCCTAACATCACAATTAAAAGAACTATGGAAGTAAGAGCAAACAAATTCGAAAGCTATCATAAGACAAGAAATAACTAAGATCAGAGCAGAACTGAAGGAGATAAAGAGATGAAAAACCCTTCAAAAAATGAATGACTCCAGGAGGTGTTTTTTTTAAAAGATTAACAAAATAGATAGACTGCTAGTCAGACTAATAGAGAAAAGAGAAAAGAATCAAACAGACCCAGTAAAAGATGATAAAGGGGATATCACCACTGATCCTATAGAAATACAAACTACCATTAGAGAATACTATAAACACCTCTACACAAATAAACTAGAAAATCTGGAAGAAATAAATAAATTTCTGGACACATACACTCTCCCAAGACTAAACCAGGAAGAAGTTGAATCCCTGAATAAACTACTAACAAGTTCTGAAAAAAAGAGATCAGCCAGAGGAAAGGAACTAACAGAACATTCTTCCTCCCTGCCTTACAGAGGGGCATGGTCATCTACGCTAAAGCAAAGGTCCCTTATCACAGAAAGAAGTTTCCTTGACCTTTAGGTGCTTTTATAGTCATCTCAAAAACAAAATTCTGAACTCAGAACTTGGCAAATTCAACGCAGAGGAGTTCCTAGGATTCCGATTATCCTGCCAACTTCTCTAGGAAGAAAGAAGCAACTTTCATTGGTCTTTTGTGTTTGCTTAATTATAAAGATACCATTTTGCAAGCTAAAGGCTGGGCTTCATTTGAAACAGTCTCACTCTGTCACCCAGGCTGGAGCGCAGCGACATGATCTTGGCTCACTACAACCTTCACCTTTCGAGTAGCTGGGATTACAGACATGCACCACTACCCCCAGCTAATTCTTGCATTTTTAGTAGAGATGGGTTTCACCATGTGGGCCAGGCTGGTCTCGAACTCCCAGTCTTATCTTATCTGCTCACCTTAGCCTCCCAATGTGCTGAGTGAGCCACTGCACCCAGCCTGTAGCAGCTCAAAATTTTCTTTAAGAAAATTTCTGTCTTTAAAAATAATTCTTACCTAAGTACAAATGATTATGGCAAATAACATACAAATGGCATTCATGATGTCTCAAAGAAGCCTAAATAGAACTCAAGATTAGACTAAATGATTTTCACTAGGCATATTCAAGGTTGCATGATTGAAAAACATTTTTTTGAAAACTATTTCTATTTCACATTCTTTCCTGTAGGATTTTACTACAAATAACTTTGGGAATGAATAAAATGGAGTGGTAATAGACTTCTTGTCATTGTGATGTTTGCTTTCCATTCAAATATACAAAGCGAGATGTCATATCCCGAATATAGTTTCTCTTCCCCAATTACTGATAGCATGTCTGTTGGCCAGTCAAGAATAAGAATAGAGTTTCTTTAAATTATTCGGATTTTTTCCACTAAGACACATTAAAATACTTAATTGTGGAAAACCAAACATCACAGTTTTCTCCATGAACTCCTAAACCTTCTTTAAAGTCAGAATAGGCATCTTAGTTACTGACAGTTTTCAGGTTTTGTTCTCCCTTGGTGATGATATGTCATTCCATGAGTGAAAAAACTTTTTTTCCTAGGGGTAAGAAAGGTATTCTGTCAATACATTATCATCAATCCTTAAACAGTAACAGTCTTAGCACTTATCTTAAAGCTACCCATCTCTTATAACCAGAAAGATTATCTTAGACTGTCCTTCACATACTTTACTTACTGCCTTGGAGGAATAAGAGTTGCTCACTGTATTTACTTGCTGTCATGCATATTCTTCATTGCACCATTGGTGTATAATGTTAAAAAGAATTTCATTAATATTATTTGAAGTATTTCAGAAGGCAGCTTGCTTTTTAATTTATGCATCTATGGGTTTTTTGCAGAAGAAGCGTAATTCTTTGATATAAAAAGGAACTGTTAAAAGAGTTGGAAACTCTGCTCCTGTGTGTATATATTTTTTAGCAGTAAAGCAGCTGGGGCTGGGAATACACTGAAAAAAAGAAAAAAGAAATTGAGGCAGTAATTAATAGCTTACCAACCGAAAACATCCCAGGACCAGATGGACTCACTGCCGAATTCTACCAGAAATACAAAGAGGAACTGGTACCATTCCTTCTGAAATTGTTCCAAACAATAGAAAAAAAGGGGATCCTCCCTAACTCATTTTATCTGGCCAGCATCATCCTGATACCAAAACTTGGCAGAGACACAACAACAACCATGTTTCAGGCCAGTATCTCTGATGAGCATCAGTGAGAAATCTTTAATAAAATACTGGCAAACTGAATCCAGCAGCACATCAGAAAGCTTATCCACCAAGATTAAGTCGGCTTCATCCCTGGGATGCGTCCATGGGATGTGTCAGTATATACAAATCAGTAAACATAATCCATCATGTAAACAGAACCAATGACAAAACCCACATGATTATCTCAATAGATGCAGAAAAGGCCTTCGACAAAGTTCAACACCCCTTCATGCTAATAACTCTCAATAAACTAGGTATTGATGGAATGTATCTCAAAATAATAAGAGCTAATTATGACAAACTCACAGCCAATATCATACAGAATAGTCAGGGCTATTTCTTTCTTTCTTTCTTTTTTTTTCTTCTCCTGCCTCAACCTCCCAAGTAGCTGGGATTACAGGTGCCCAACACCATGCTTGGCTAATTTTGTATTTTCAGTAGAGACAGGGTTTCACCACATTAGCCAGGATGGTGTTGATCTCTTGACCTTGTGATCCACCCACCTTGGCCTCCCAAAGTGCTGGGATTACAGGTGTGAGCCACCTTGCCCGGCCCTGTTCGTCTATTCTTGTGCCACTATCATACTTCATTACAGGGCACAAGAATATCTGACACATAGTCTTTCTTTATTACTAAGTGCAGTGGTATGATCACAGCTCACTGCATCCTTAGCCTCCTGGGCTCAAGCAATCCTCTCACCTCAGCCTCCCGAGTTGCTAGGTGTGTGCCAACATGCCAGGCTAATTTTTCATTTTCAGAGATGGGGTCTCCTTATGTTGCCAGTTTTTTTTAAATATATATTTTATTGCATTTTAGGTTCTGAAATACAGGTAAAGAACATGCAGGATTTTGCATAGGTACACACATGGCAATGTGGTTTGCTGCCTCCATCCCCATCACCTATATCTGGCATTTCTCCCCATGATATCCCTCCCCAACTCCCTACCCCTCACTGTTCCTTTCCTAGTCCCCCCACAGACCTCAGTGTGTGATGCTCCCCTCACTGTGTCCATGCGTTCTCATTGTTCAACACCCACCTATGAGTGAGAACATGTGGTGCTTGATTCTCTGTTCCTGTGTCAGTTTGCTGAGAATTATGGTTTCCAGGTTCATCCGTGTCCCTACAAAGGACACAAACTCATCATCTTTTATGGCTGCATAGTATTCCATGGTGTATATGTGCCACATTTTCCCCATCCAGTCTATCATCGATGGGCATTTTGGTTGGTTCCAAGTCTTGCTATTGTAAACAGTGCTGCAATGAACATTTGTGTGCATGTGTCCTTATAATAGAACAATTTATAATCCTTTGGATATGAAGTATTTAAATGCAAGATTACAAGATTAACACTAAGACAAAAGTATGCTGAATTGCAGGGTCTTTATTGCCAGCAACCATGGAGTACTCACGTCTTTCCAACCCGTGGCCCAGAAAAGAGGGTGACAAGACTCTTTTATACCCTTAAACCACCTCTGGGGGTGGGGGTAAAGGGATTCAGACATTCTGAGGGCCAGGGGATTCCATAAATCACCTCCCAGGCAGAGAGGAAGGAGCGGGTCTCCGGACATTCCAAGGGCCAGGGGACTTGTCACTTCGATTCTTACTTAAGTGGTTTACAGAAGTCAAGATAAGTGTTAGTTTACACATTGTCTGGGCAGTAGTGGAATCCACAGATCTCAGTTACTTATTACAACTCTTGGGGGCCAGGGTGGAATTAGCTTGGGCTGCTTATTCTGGTCATTACTGGTAAGCAAAGGCCAGCAATTCTGGCAGTTACTGATAAGAAAAGGTAAGCAGTTTTACATAGTGAGCACTTTGCAGAGCAAACTAGCAGTGTTATTTACAGAAGCCAAGGCCAGTAGTTATTGTGAGGAGAATGGGGCAGCCATTACAACTTATTTCTAAAAAACAGCTTTGTCTTGTATAAAATGGCGTTGCTCAGGTTCCAGCTATAGCACATTCCCCCCTGTTCTTTTAACATGTATTAAATCTTTAATAGGTTTCCTCTTCTTGACACAGGGGCTTAGAGTTGGATCTTAGAACTATGAACTTTAGTAAATCTATTCTTTCCTGGATAAATTTGAGGAGGATGTTTAAAAGGCATGGTCCAAATGTTAGCCCTAGGACCATTAGTCCTAATGGTCCTGCTAATCCAGTGAGTAGGGATGTTAGCCAGGGGGACTAAGAAAACAGTTTTTGGTACTAATTTCTTGAGGCCTCTCTGAGGTGTTTTCTTGTTTCTAAGTTCTGTCTAACTATCATAAGGCTGTCCTGAATGAGCCCGGATTTGTTTGCATAGAAGCAACATTGTTTGCTGAGTGCTACGGCACAGCCCTCCTTTCTTTAAGAACAACAGGTCTAATCCTCTCTTATTTTGTATACACTGGATGGTAAAGATGTTTCCTTTGTCCCACCCACTCACATATACTCAGAGACCCCAGATATGCCTTGTTGCCCATCTCTTATTTGGATACAGGACTGTTAGTTTTGAGTGGATTACAAGAACCGGTGTAGCAGGGGTTTGGGGAAGAATCTCGGGTGAAAGAAATGAAAGAGTCTCTGTTTGCAGTATATCCTGATATAGTGGAGATAGTCTCATGGCCCTGATAGGGGCAGAAGAACTCCTCTAAGTTTCTATAATTTCATCTCCTTTGTGGGATAGACCCTGGGCATAGATATAGCTCTATAGTCTGAAGCTGTTTTTCGGTCTCTACATTCCCACACTCCATCTCCTTTGCTTTCACTGCATTTCCCCGCCCCCATTTTCTTGTCTTCATTTGTCCTATCATATTTATATCTAGGCTCTTGCTTAAGAGAGTGCAGAGGTCTAGGGAGAAGGTTATGGGATCTCTGGGAATGTACTCTAAGGTTAAGTTGACAAGGGTGGATCCCTTTCTAGTTACAGAACTAACATATTTTCCAGTGGATCTTTCAGTAAGGACCCACTGGTAATAGGTGGGAGTCAAGGGGGGTCCCTTCTGAGGGGCTACACCAGGAATCAGGGGGACAAGGAAGGTTATTGCGAGGAGCGCGAAAGTCTTAGCTTTAGGTGGTCTGCTGAAGTTGAGGTCATTCTCTATTGTGTGTCCAGGGGGGCAGTCTTGACCTGTGAATGGTGAATCCAGGCAGTCAGTCCATTCACCATGATGGCCGTGGGGGTGACCAGGATCACAGTGTAGGGTCCCTTCCAGCGAGGAGTTAGGCCAGAGGCAGTGAATTTCTTCACTAGGACTTTGTCCCTGGGCTGGAAGGGGTGTATCGGCTGGTCAATGAGGTCCACTGGGGTAGGTCGAATTCTCTTGATGAGTGTGTGCACCTGTAAGGAGTGCCTGTAAGGACTTAAGGAATGTGTGGTTATGGACTTTAACAAGTATGGTGTCTACAAGTTTGGGGAGTAAGGGAGGGGGCCTTCTAAATATAATTTCAAAAGGAGTGAAGCCTTTCTTATAGGGAGTACATCGGGTACGGAGGAGAACAAAAGGAAGCAGGTTGACCTAGTTTTCACTGGTCTCTAGAATGAAGTTTGTTAAAGTCTCCTTTATGGTCCGGTTCATCTTTTTAACCTGCCCTGAACTCTGGGGGCGATAGGCACAGTGTAGTTTCCAGGATATGCCCAGGGTCTTGGCCAGGCCCTGAAAAACCTGCGCTGTAAATGCAGGGCCATTATCTGATCCCAGTGTCAGGGCAAGCTGAACCGAGGTACTAGGTCTTGTAACAATTTTTTTTATTACTACCAGTGCGGTTTCTGACCTAGTAGGAAAAGCCTCGACCCATCCAGATAAAGTGTCTACAAACATAAGGAGGTACTTATAGTTGCATGCTGGGGGCTTTATTTCAGTAAAATCTACTTCCCAGTGCTTCCCTGGGCTAGTACCCTTAAGTCTTATTTCTGCCTGACTAGTCTTACTGCCTCCTGGAATTACCCTGGCACTTTTATCACGAGTAGTAGTTTTCCTAACAATCTCATGCAAATGTGGAATGTAGTATCTGGCCCTCAGTAGCTCAGTTAGTTTCATTTGCCCTAAGTGAGTACCCTGGTGTGTGTCCTTAACTAGAGCCCATCCTAAAGCCTCGGGGAGCACAATCTTTGTGTCTGGTAGAATCTACCATCCTGTGGCGTCTTGTCGTGCCCCCTGTTCCTTAGTAAAGCTTTCTTCATCAGGTGAGTACGTAGGGATAGGGGGCTGGGTTGGGGCTGGCAGAGTCACAAGAAGAATCAGAGGTTTTACTGGTCTCAAGGCCACCTGTCTGGCTTGTAGGTCAGCTGCTCTATTTGCCTTTGCTTCTGGTGAATTTCCTTTCTGGTATCGTTTGCAGTGTATTAATGTCACTGCCTTGGGTTTCTATATAGCTTCTAACAGAGCTAGGATTTCTTCTTTGTTTTTGATGATTTTTCCCTCTGAGGTAAGATATAAATAAATGGCTCCATGTATATCCATGGGCCGTAGCAAAGGCATATCGGCTATCTGTATAGATGTTGACAGTTTTCTCTTCTGCCTAGTTCAAGGCTTTTTATCAGAGCTGTGAGTTCTGCCTTTTGGGCTGAGGTCTTGTGTGGAAGAATCTGAGCCCAAATAACCTGCTCTAGGGTGACCACAGCTGCCCCGGTGTACCTGACTCCGTCGACTATGAAACTGCTGTAACCTCTTCTGGGTTCTGCAGGGGGACGTCGGTGAGATCTGGTCACGCAGCGTGGAGGACATCTATTGTCTGTTGGCAGTCATGTATGGGCTCCTCTAGCTCACTGTCAGGCAGCAATGTGGCAGGGTTTAAAACTGTGGTTTTAGAAAACTTTATGTGAGGCTGGTCTAAAAGTAAGGCCTGGTATTGGACTATGTGGGCATTAGACATCTATTTTCCTGGAGCTCCACGGAGTAGTGACTCCACCGCGTGGGGTGCCACTAGGTTTAACTCTTGCCCTAAAATCAGCTTGTCTGCTTCTTTGACTAATAGGGCTGTGGCTGCCACTGCTCTTAGGCAAGCTGGCCATCCGGAGGCTATAGGATCAAGTCTTTTAGAGAGGTAGGCGACTGGCCGGGGACCAGGGACCCTGAGTCTGGTTGAGTACCCCTTTAGCGACCCCCTGTCTTTCATGTATGAATAGCTGGAAGGACTTAGAGATGCCAGACAAGGCCGAGGCCGGGGCCTTAGTTAAGGCTTCTTTTAGTCTGTTAAAAGCACTGTTTACAATAGCAAAGACCTGGAATCAACCCAAATGCCCATTGATAATAGACTGGATTGGAAAAATGTGGCACATATACACCATGGAATATTATGCAGCAATCAGAAATGATGAGTTCGTGTCATTTGTAGGGACATGGATGAATCTGGAAAACATCATCCTCAGCAAACTGACACAAGAACAGAAAATGAAACACCGCATATTCTCACTCATAGGTGGGTGATGAAAAATGAGAACACATGGACACAGAAAGGGGAGTACTAAACACTGGGGTCTATTGGGGGGAAAAGGGGAGGGCCAGTGGGAGGGGGAGGTGGGGAGGGATAGCCTGGGGAGAAATGCCAAATGTGGGTGAAGGGGAGAAGAAAAGCAAAGCACACTGCCATGTGTGTACCTACGCAACTGTCTTGCATGCTCTGCTCATGTACCCCAAAACCTATAATCCAATAAAAAATTTAAAAAAAAAAAAAGCCTGCTATTCTGTTACCGTCCATGTCAAAGGTTGGTCTCCTGTACAAGTGTACAAGGGTTTCACTATTTCAGTAAATCCCAAAATCTATAGCCTGCAGTACCTTACTGCTCCGAGAAATCTCTGAACTTGGCATTTGGTGGTAGGGGTGGGTATCTGCAGTACAGCTGGGACTTGGCTAGGTGCCAGTGCCCGGCTGCTCTTCTCTATCATATAGCCCAGGTAAGTAACTTTCAGTTGGCAGAGTTCAGCCTTTTAGATGAGACCTAGTAATCTAAAGTCTGTAGGGTCTTTAGTAACGACTGGGTGGTCTCTTTATAGGCCTCCTGGGTTTTTGTAGCTAAGAGTAAGTCTTCCCTGTAATGGAAGAGGGTACACCTTGGGTGTTCGGCTTGGAAGGCTGCAAGATCTTGGCTCAGTGCCTCATCAAACAAAGTGGGGAATTTTTAAAACCTTGCAGCAGAATGCATATTGGTTGTGCCCTAACTTGGGCTTTTGTCTCCCTGGACCCCTCTGCTGGATTTCTGGTCCCCGTGCGATAACTCAGGTTTCCTGGAGAGCTGCTATCACTGCTTTAGTAACTCTCTTATCTTGCTTGGCCTCTAAGGTGTCTCTATTGTTAAAAAACTTTTTGGGAAGGGGAGAAGAAAAGCAAAGCACACTGCCATGTGTGTACCTACGCAACTGTCTTGCATGCTCTGCTCATGTACCCCAAAACCTATAATCCAATAAAAAATTAAAAAAAAAAAAAACTTTTTGGGCAATCTCCAACAACTGAGCTAAATTTATTCCCTGGAACCCCTCTAATTTTTGCAATTTTCTTTTGATGGCTGGGGCAGACTGGAAAACGAAAGCTAGATTGATGGCCTGCTGATTCTCTGGGGCCTCAGGGTCAACTGAAGTATAGGTGCGATAAACATCTTGTAAACAGTCAGGGAAGGCAGCCAGTGACTCCTGCGGACTCTGAGTTACAGCCCCTACCATGGAGCAGTTAGTGGGCTTGTGGGCCACTCCTTAACCCTTCTAAAAGATACCGGTGAAAAGTGTTCAGAGCCTGGTGACCCCCCGGGGTCCCATTGGGGTCAGGTGGGGGAAAAAAACCTTTTTAATTTGGTCTTTCCCCCCCCTTTTTTTTCCTACTGTTCTTCACCCTGGATTTATGATGGCTTTCAGGGTTTCCCTTCTAATTTTGCCTCTTTCCACTGTGGTGAACAGACTCAGTAATAATTGTTGGCAGTCATCCCAAGTGGGGCGATGAGTCTGCAGTACAGATTCTAAGAGACCTGCCAAAGCCTGGGGCTTCTCAGAGAATGGGGGATGTTGAGCTTTCAGACAGAACTTACTCCCTTGTAAAATTCTAAGTACAGTACAGATTCTAAGAGACCTGCCAAAGCCTGGGGCTTCTCAGAGAATGGGGGATGTTGAGCTTTCAGACAGAACTTACTCCCTTGTAAAACCTCACCACTGCCTTAAGTTGCCTAGCCTCTCAGCACAACCCCCTCCCAGGGAACTTTTTATCTCAACAGGTTTCTAACCCGCCCCCTCTCACTATTTTAGCAGTTCCTCACATGAACCCCACCCAGGAGCAATTCTCTAGCCCCTTCCCTTCTCACAGCCCCTCACACTGGAGGCATCCGCCAGCTTGGAGGCCATAAAAATCCCCTTTGCCACGCCACGGGTGCTGTGTGCCAATTCTGGGTGGGTGCAGCCCAGCAGATTTTTCTTTGCTCTTAATAAACCTTGTGTCAGCACTTGGTGTTTTGGCCTTCTCTTTAATTTTTATTGCTTTCTAGTTATATAAGTCACTTGACAAGAAGGGGATGTGAACAAAGAATGGGCGACTCCGATTGTTTTATCCTGTTGGGGCGCCTCTTGGAGAGGAAGGACTGCCAGTGGGTGTAGGGCCCCACTGCGGGTGTGCAGTGGGGACAAGGTTTAGTTACTAGTACTGTCGAGTGGGTGCTGAGGCCTTGGTTCAGAGGGCCTTGAGTAGGGTGGAGGTTTTTCCTGATCCTCCACTGGGGTGGGGAGAATGGCTGGCCCAGAAGGGGCTTTCTTTGGGCCGCTAACATGACCTGAAGTCTAGCCTGTTTTATACAGTGTTTCAGCCACAGCGGTGTTGGGGGGATGTTGGACTAAATCTAACTATCGGTTAATGTATAGAAACTGGTCAGGGTGTCCAGGAGTTTCTGTGACTGTTTTCTATGCAGCCTGGGTAATTTTTTTTTTTGAGTCGTAGGTCCCAGTGTCAGGCCACCTAATTCTAAAGGATGACTAGTTTAGATAAAGAACAGAGTTCTCCAGGGGTTAATTTTACGCCATATTAAACTGAAAACCTTACTTTGAAGTTGGCTGTCGTGCATTGGAGATGGGTACAAGGCCGGGAGGTAGACGACCCTATTTGATTTTTCTTTCAGTTTTTGAATTTTTTTCTAAGAGATTTTATTAATTTAAGACTGGCTTCACTGAGGATTTGAACTAAAAACTTTGCAGTTGCAGGCCTTACATTTTAACTGTGCTAACAAGTAACTTGCATTACAAAAGGTTAGAAAGCTGTTCTTAAAGCTAGATTTTAGATGCAAATACTGCACCCTGAGGCAGTGTGGCCTGCCTGAAAGCCGGGTGGGGCTGGCAGCTGGCAGAGAAAGAAAAAAAAACACTTTTTGTGTCAGTTTAAAAACTGAACTTTAAGCTGCAGGGCTGGCTGCGAATTCCCTGCCCCTGCAGCTTTTGGTCACCTTGACACAGGGACCCTAAAAAGCCTTAAATTCCTGTCTCCTTATCTCTCTCTCCTTGCTCCCTTTTTTTTTTTCTTTGTCTCTGTCTCCTCTCTCTTCTTTCTCCTCTCTCCTCTCTTCTGACTACTTTTTTCTCTCTTCTCTCCTCTCTCCTCTGTCTACTCTCTCTAGCTTTCTTGTCCTCTCTCTTCTCTCTTCTGTCTACTTTCTTTCTCTCTGTTCTCTGTCTCCTTTCTCTTTCTCTTCTGTCTCTGTTTCTTTTGACAGAAGAGACAATTATTACTTTTTTTACTTTAAACAGGCAAAGAGGGGTGGCAGTTTCTTATTTAAAGTTTGATTCTCTAAAACACAGAAAAAAAACTACACTTAAGTCATTGGGAGCAGAATTTTCTCTTAGATATGGAAAAAAGAAGAATGAGGCCTCAATGATAGTATAAGAAGAAGAAAAGGAAAGAGAACAGAATTATTTCTAGAGGTGTAAACTCAATTAGAGTTTCTTGAAGTCAGTGGTTACTTAGCCAATGGAGAATATTATCTACTTCAAGAATTACAGGTCTAAACCACTGTTTTCAGCTAACAGGAGTCTAAAAAAACTGGTAAATTCACAATAAGGGCAGAACCACATATAGGATTGACAGACAAAGGATGTGGACCCCCCAGATCAGAGACCAGACTGATGCCTGCCCGGCCACACCCCCGGAGGGGTCTTTCAAGGGCATCTTGGCTAAGATGTACCCATATAACCCCCGGGCCTGGTCACTTCAGGAAGGAAGTTGGGCTCGACCCGACAGCTCTGGAGTGAATCACCGTTATGCCTTATGATGCTCCCGTGGAACCGCGGGTGAAGGCCCACACAAGCCCCGTAGCTTTTCAGCCGTGGGACTACATATATACACACTCATTCTCTCACTCACACCGAGTTTATGGAAAACAGTCGAATGCTGACACCCACTATGCCAGCAACCAGAAGGCTGCGAATGCTGATACCCACTATACTAGCTACCAGAAGGCTGATACCCACTGCACCAGCCACCAGAAGGCTAACACCCACTGCACCAGCCACCAGAAGGCTAACACCCACTGTGCTAGCCACCAGAAGCCTCAAGCAATGTCTCAGTGAGCTTGCCAGGTCAGAGTTGCAATGACTGTGTCCAGTCCCCTGACTCAGGCCCCCCTTGAACTAGTTCCCAGATTCCAGACCAGATTACAGACCAAACTTACCTCTGGAGGTTTTTTTAGGACCCTGAATAATTTTGGGTGAATGTCAGCTGGGTGGTCACTTATCCTCCATGGTGACTCTCTGGGGCCCTGGGGCAACTCAGGGGGCACCTCCCCTAGAAGCCCCCAAGGTGGGAGCGACCACCCTGGTGAGATTCTGAGATGGCTTTTGTCTGGTGTTAAAAAGAGAATAGATCTCGCTGGGGCCTCCAAATGAAGAATTTAAATGCAAGATTATAAAATTAACACTAAGACCAAAGTATGCCGAATTGCAGGGTCTTTATTGCCAGTGACCACAGAGGACGCATGTCTCTCCAACCTGTGGCCCCAAAAAGAGGGTGACAAGACTATTTTATACCCATAAACCACCTCTGGGGGTGGGGGTGAAGGGAGTCAGACATTCTGAGGGCCAGGGGATTCCATAAATCACCTCCCAGGCAGAGAGGAGGGAGCGGGTCTCTAGACATTCCAAGGGCCAGGGGACTTGTTGTTACTTTGATTCTTACTTAAGTGGTTTACAGAAGTCAAGATAAGTGTTAGTTTACACATTGTCTGGGCAGTAGTGGAATCCACAGATCTCAGTTACTTATTACAACTCTTGGGGGCCAGGGTGGAATTAGCTTGGGCTGCTTATTCTGGTCATTACTGGTAAGCAAAGGCCAGCAATTCTGGCAGTTACTGATAAGAAAAGGTAAGCAGTTTTACATAGTGAGCACTTTGCAGAGCAAACTAGCAGTGTTATTTACAGAAGCCAAGGCCAGTAGTTATTGTGAGGAGAATGGGGCAGCCATTACAACTTATTTCTGAAAAAACAGCTTTGTCTTGTATAAAATGGCATTGCTCAGGTTCCAGCTATAGCACAGATATATACCCAGTAATAGGATTGCTAGGTCAAATGGAATTTCTATTTCTAGGTCCTTGAGGAATTGCCACACTGTCTTCCACAATGGTTGAACTAATTTACACTCCCACCAACAGTGACTTGGCTAAGCAGGCTCTCTTTTGGTTCCATATGAAGTTTAAAGTGTTTTTTTCCAGTTCTGTGAAGAAGGTCATTGGTAGCTTGTTGGAAATAGCATTGAATCTATGAACTACTTTGGGCAGTATGGCCATTTTCACAATCTTGATTCTTCTTAACCATGAGCATGGAATGTTTCTCCATCTGTTTGTGTCTGTTGAGCAGTGGTTTGTAGTTATCCTTGAAGAGGTCCTTTTCATCCTTTGTTAGTTGTATTCTTAGGTATTTTATTCTCTTTGTAGCAATTGTGAATGGCAGGTTGTTCTTGATTTGGCTCTCCTTAAGTCTTTTATTGGTATATAGGAATGCTTGTGATTTTTGTATATTGATTTTATGGTAAAGAGCATCGACACAATGAAGAAACTGCATCAACTAATGGGCAAAACAACCAGCTAGCAACAAAATGGCAGGATCAAATTCACACATAACAATATTAGCCTTAAATGTAAATGGGCTAAATGCCCCAGTCAAAAGACACAGACTGGCAAATTGGGTAAAATGTCAAAACCCATTGGTGCACTGTATCCAGGAAACCCATTTCATGTGCAAGGATACACAAAGGCTCAAAATAAAGAGATGGAGGAAGATTTACCAAGCAAATGGAGAGCAAAAAACAGCAGGAGTTGCAATCCTAGTCTCTGATAAAATAAACTGTAAACCAACAAAGATCAAAAGAGACAAAGAAGGACATTACATAATGGTAAAAGGATCGATGCAACAAGAAGAGCTAATGATCCTAAATATATACACACCCAATACAGGAGCACCCAGATACATAAGGCAAGTTCTTAATGACTTACAAAGAGACTTAGACTCCCACACAATAATAGTGGGAGACTTTAATACTTTACTGTCAATATTAGACAGATCAACCAGACAGAAAATTAACAAGGGTATCCAGGACTTGGACTCAGACCTGGAACAAGCAAACCTCATAGACATTTACAAAACTCTCCATCCCAAATCCACAGAATATACATTCTTCTCAGCACCACATCAAACCTACTCTAAAATTGACCACATAATTGGAAGTAAATCACTCCTCAGCAAATGCAATAGAATGGAAATCATAACAAACAGTCTCTCAGACCACAGTGCAATCAAATTAGAACTCAGGATTAAGAAACTAACTCAGAACCACACAGCTTCATGGAAACTGAACAACTGGCTCTTGAATATTGACTGGGCAAACAATGAAATGAAGGCAGAAATAAAGATGTTCTTCGAAACCAATGAGAACAAAGACACAACATACCAGAACCTCTGGGACACATTTAAACAGTGTCTAGAGGAAGATATATAGCAATAAATGCCCACATGAGAAGCAAGGAAAGATATAAAATCAACACCCTATCATCAAAATTGAAAGAGCTGGAGGAGCAAGATCAAAAAAACTCAAAAGCCAGCAGAAGACAAGAAATAACTATCAGAGGAGAACTGAAGGAGATAGAGACAGAAAAAAACCTTCAAAAAATCAATAAATCCAGGAGCTGGTTTTTTGAAAAGATAACAAAATAGACAGACCACTAGCCAGATTAATAAAAAAGAAAAGAGAGAATAATCAAATAGAGGCAATAAAAAATAATAAAGGGAATATCACCACAGATTCCACAGAAATACAAACCACTATCAGAGATTACTACAAACAACTCTATGCACACAAACCACTAAACCTGGAAGAAATGGATAAATTCTTGGAAACTTGCACCCTCCCAAGCCTAAATCATGAAGAAGTCGAAACCCTGAATAGACCAATAACAAGGGCTGAAGTTGAGACTGCAATTAATAGCCTACCAACCAAAAAAAAGCCCAGGTCCATATGAGTTCACAGCCAAATTCTATCAGATGTACAAAAGGGAGCTATTACCACTCCTTCTAAAACTATTTCAAACAATCCAAAAAGAGGGAATCTTCCCCAAATCATTTTATGAGACCAACATCAGCCTGATAGCAAATCCCGGCAGAGACTCAATAAGAAAATATCCATGATGAACATAGATGAAACAATCTTCAATAAAATACTGGCAAACTGATTGCAACAGCACATCAAAAAGCTTATCCATCACGATCAAGTAGGCTTCATCCTGGGGAATCAAGGCTGGTTCAACATACACAAGTCTATAAATGTAATTCACTGCATACACAGAACCAAAGACAAAAAACACATGATTATCTCATTAGATGTAGAGAAGGCCTTTGACAAAATTCTACAGCCCTTTATGCTAAAAACTCTCAATAAACTAGGTATGGATGGAATGTATCTCAAAATAATAAAAGCTATTACGACAAACCCACAGCCAATATCATACTGAAGAGGGAAAAACTGGAAGCATTCCCTTTGAAATCCGGCACTAGACACCGATGCCCTCTCTCACCACTCCTATTCAATACAGTATTGGAAGTTCTAGCCGGAGCAATCAGGGAAGAAAGAGAAATAAAGTGTATTCAATTAGGAAAGGAGGAAGTCAAATTGTCTCTACAGACGACATGATTGTATATTTAGAGGACCCTATCGTCTCAACCCAAAATCTCCTTAAACTGATAAGCAACTTCAGTCAGGGCTATTTCTAAAGGGAGAACAAAGTAAAAGACTATGACTAAAAATATATTGCTGTTTTCATGAAACTTCTCTCTGGGATCAACACTTTGTTTTGTCCTTAACAATGTTAGTAAGCTATTTACGTTTGCATCGTATTCATTGTTCTTTCTCATGAATATAATAACAATCATAGTTCTTGACACTTTCATGCTGCAGTTCAAACCAGCTGACTCAGATTTTATGAAGGACAAAGGTAACTTAAGTGGAAATTATAATCCTCAATAAGTCATAAAATTGCAAAGGAAGAAAAATATTTTGAAGGCATTTCAAACTCTTAATCATCACACACATTGGTGTCTAATTCAGAAGAAGGCAAGTACAGCTGGTAATTAATTTTGCTTAGTTTTTACTGAGGTCTGATATACCACATCAGCTTAAGCTGCATCCTAACCTTTGTAGAATGTTTTTAAAACCAACCGAACCTTGCAAATTTCTTCCCCGCTTGCCCCAATCTTACCTTGCCTATAAAATCGGAAGAAGAGGTCTTTCAGAGCTAGTAAGAAGCTGCTTCTATGAGAACTTGCTAAGAGTTCGAACTCTCATCCCTTGCTTTAGCAGTGGTGTCTCATGTACTTTTTCCTCACTCAGTCCTGGGGACTTTTTTCTCCCCACCCCTTTTTTCCTGCTCTAGAAAGTAGACTATCTGAATACAAAATATGAACTAACAGAAAGGGGGATTTTTAAAAATTCTCTATAGGAAACAGAAACCAAAAATGAAATTAAGTGACTAAGCTAGATAACAATGGAAATTTCCCAACTGTTGCCTAGTGTGGACAGGCTGGATGTATTTGACCTGACTTTCTAGAAACCGCATGTTATTACTAAACAGAACTTTGATATCTTTCACAATTGTTCAAAGCATGTGGTATTTCAAAGCTAGCTTGAAATATGTTGACATTAATCACCAGTTTGGCAGTAGGTCAGGGATAAAGCTCTTACGATTTTTGAAGTCTAATGTTGTGAAATGTTAGCTCCACTCACCCAGGACTAAGTTTATTACTTTCACAGTAGGTTCAATAGCTGAGAGCTTTAACTCACAGGCAAGGACAAAGTTTTTGGCACTTAGTACACAGTGAATGATAACAAGGATATTATTTATTAGACAGTTGTAATGTCCCCTGCACAGGTTTCACTACTTTCTATGGATTCCCCTATTTTAATTCTTCCAACAAACGTTTCCTCCCAATTTTACAAGAGCTGGGACACAGAAACATTTAGTAACTTGCCCCAAATCACAGAGCTGCCAATAAATGGATCTTAAGGTTGGAACCTGAGCACTTTATTATAAACCTTTGTGTTTGCTGAGTGAATAATCATAATCATTATTGTTGTTCCTTTTTAATAAATAGATTCTAAGATCTGGACACTAAACATCTCATATTATCCTGATTTCAATCCTACAAGAGTTTTCTCTATCTTTATTTTACAATGAACAGAGTGGCTGTTAGGCTGTATTTTTGGAGGTTTAGTGCCTAGACAAGGATTTGTGAGCAAGGGACATTTATTTGGAAGGTGCTTGTAAGAAGCCAGGTAGGAGAATAGGAAAGTGAAACTGGAATGGAACAAAGCCAGTGACTGGGAACATATCTAGCAGGTTTTGCTGTGGGAACAGGAGCTCAGATCTCCTCAGATGACTCTAGGAAGCAGTGTAAAACCTGCCTCCAATTTCCCTCTTGGATGGGTTAGAAGCCTGGGGTACATTTCTTCCAACTTCCTTTCACTTCTGGATAGGGACTGGTCCTGAAAGCATAACTCCCTTGCACTCCTGATCGGCCCATGTGTGGGCTGAGAGAAAATCCTTAGATGAAGAATCTCTGATGTTTGCAGTGAGATGCCATTGGTATGTGCAAGGGTGAGTGACGAGGGGAGATGGCCTTCACAGATGTTATGGGAGTCCCATCCATATTGCCTCTATCTTATGCGAAGTTCAACCTTTCCTGAATGGTTTTTTCAGTTTTGTGGCTGGTCATTGGGTTTTTTTGTTTTTGTTTTTGTTTTAATATATACACAATTGGAAATTTTAAGCTGTGGTCCTCTCTGCTACAACTGATTTTATGATCATAATTGATATTCAAGATCTTCCCTTCTATTACCCTTTCTAGGTTTTGCTTATACTTGGCCAGCATTTCTGCTTGTCTAGGTTGCCTTCTCAGTGGAGAGACACAATTCTTCATTCTTGAGAAACAAGAAAACCTATTTCTATGCTTCAATAAGGCCTTGGTTACTGCCAATACATCTTAACAAGCCATGGGAGCACCAAGAGTATCCCAGAGAATCCTTTGAGTGCCAGCCATACTCTTCCCTGCTTCCATTACATACTATTTCCTCGCAGAAACCATAATCATTTAAGCTTGCCAGTAGATCAATCCTTTTCATTGACTGCTGGTTTGTCTACAAACATGAAATTCATAAAATGACCACGTGGCAGCTGTAGTTTCAGATTTAGTAGAACTTTATTATGATCACTGGTAGAAAAACTGCTTAACATCACCCTGAAAACTGACTGTCTAGTTCAGTGGACTAGACAATGGATCACAAATTCACAAGTGATGCAATGGAGAATACTCCTACTTTAACTCAGCTTTGGTTCCCAGGCTTATATATTCTAGCTAGCATAGAATGTCCTTTAGTTACCCATTTACATGCTGCCTACTGAGTGGCAATCCCCAACCCAGTGTACCTTAGCTTCATCTCTACTGGCCCTTCCAATTTCTGTTGGGCTGGCAACTTTTCGATAATGTATAAGGACTAGTGGATTCCATGGTTACATTTGCACTGTTGTGCCTCTTTATTGTAAAGTCAAAGCTTTCAAAACTTTCTCTAAGCTGATGTTTAGTAGGATTTTATGAGATTTCCACAGACACCACAAGTCCTTGAATAGATGCTGGGCAAACCACTCTAAACAGGGGAATATCCATACCCAGAATTTATATCAACTTCTGTTAAAACAAGTAAACAAACAAAAAATGGCCTCCTCCAGTGTGCAAAAAGACTGATGTGATTACCTTGACATCTAGTGGTCTGGTTGGTCTTCTTGAAGCGTGGTAATGTACTGAAGGCTCAATGTCAATTTTTGTTGTCTTTGGGCCAATATAATATGTAACATGTACTGAGACTGCCTTGGTGAAAGGGAGCCCAGGTTGATGAGTCCATGCAAAGGTTTCATCCCTGCCACCATATCTATTCTGTGCAAACACCGGGTAACTGAGGATAAAGGCTGGCTCAAATCTACTGGATGAGTAATTTTAGCTACCTGGTTGTTCAGTGTCTCTCTAAAACCTATATTCTCTGGTTGACATTAACTTAAGACATAACGATCCACGTACTTTAAACACCCATGCCTAGAGATTTACCTATAAACCTCTTAATATCTGATCCTGCAGTTGTGCCCCTTCTAAGCCAAGGCAAACTACATTAACCATTCTCTGCTGCTCAAGATTCTGTATATAGCCTTACTTCAGGCCACCTTTTCCTTTGCACAAATTTTCTTACCTGTTAACGATTTAAAATCTGTCCACAGAGAACATTCACAACGATATCTTTGGGGGCCATCCCTAGCTGCAGTGGCAATAGATTTCAATTTGGTTTCTATAAATAATAGACATTGGAAACTATAGAAGATAGGTGGGTAGAAGTGGGGCAAGGGTGGAAAAATTACCTATTGGGTACAATGTTCACTATATAGGTGATGGATACACTAAGAGCCAAGATTCCATCACTACACAATATAGACATGTAAGAAACCTGCATTTGTACTCCCTAACTCTATACAAATAGCATTTTATAAATAAAAACAAACCAAAAAATCCAACTAAAATTCTAACTACTGTAAAAATTAATTAGTATTAAAACTAAAAATAAAGATATTTTCAAACAAAAAAATAGGAAAACCCAAACACTGGAATTAGAACACTCACATAATTTTATGCCCAGTGTTAGGTTCTCAGGTGTATTGAAAACCTCTTGTAAAAATTTGAAAATTCCATTGGCCTCATATCTTCTTATATCCTCTGTTGATATCACCATTTCAGCAGCTTTGCACAGGCATCACTGGCTTTATATTTTTGATGCTTCTGCAATTAGCATGCCAGCAAGAACTTGTTCAACTCCTTTTCATATACAAAACAGAATTGTGAGAAAGGTATGATGCATATCGGGAGCCAGTGAGGAAATGCCTTTCCTTTTTGTTTTCTGTGTGTTCCGTTCTGATGTGCCTCTCATAACATGTTTTAGAAACCTGTGGTGAAATGGAAAAGCAGTCACCCACAGTGGTGACCAAATCAATAACATTATTTTGTTGGTCTATCCTCCTTCCTTGTTTTACTTCCATGATCCTCTATCCTGTTCCTTTATATTTTCTCTTAGGATCATTTTCTAATGAAAACTCTTTTTAGTCAGGCCTTTCTCTCAGGCTCTGAATTTGGGAGAACACAGAAAAGAAAGGTGGTAATGGAGATCCTTGCAAGCAACTCCACACCCCTTTTTTTCCTGCTCTAGAAAGTAGACTATCTGAATACAAAATATGAACTAACAGAAAGGGGGATTTTTAAGAATTCTCTGTATGAAACAGAAACCGAAAATGAAATTAAGTGACTAAGCTAGATAACCATGGGAATTTCCCAACTGTTGCCTAGTGTGGATAGGCTGGATGTATTTGACCTGACTTCCTAGAAACTGCATATTGGTATTTTAGAGTGGATCACTAATTGGCCAAAGATTAGTGATTGGCCAAAGACTTTATGGCCAATAAAGTCTTTACTGGCAGCAATAAGTGGAAAGGTGGTAACTTCCTACATGTAGGTGAACTGGAATGAGATGAAGTGGAAAATGAAGCATGGGTTATGCTGTGGGACTTAAACAGTATGGGTCTTTGGTAATTATAAGGATGTTAGAGTCAGCTGATATTTGTTAATTGCCTGAAAAGCCAAGGAAAAAGATAATAATAAGCTAAGAATGTTCCTTGGGGTACCTAATCTGCCATGTAAGAAGTCCAACTACCCTAAGACTATCATGCTGAAGAGACAAGACCAAATGTATGCACTTTAGTCGACATTCACAAATGGGCTCATTTGTCAACAAGGCCACAGACATGTAAGTGAGGCAATCCTGGCCCCTCCAGATCAGTGCATCTGTTAACTAAATACCACAGCGTCTGCAGCTGGAACCATTTGGAGCTAAAGCATTACCCAGTCAAGCCTAACCCGAGTTTCTGACTGACACAGTAATGAAATCACTGTATGCATAACACTATATTATATAACTACAATAAAATAATTTTTATTTCAAGTCCCTAAATTTTGATGTATTTATAAGTAGCAATATGTAACCAGAGCACAGGCAAGCATAATTTACCTTGACCACAATAAGAAACTAGAGCTGATTTTAACCTTTTAGAGCACAGGGCATCGCTTGTTTTTTCAAGTGATGAAACCGCAGTAGCAGCAACCACCAAGCAACCTAACCTCTTCTGCACCTCACCTCCTGCTGCACGTTGCTGCCTTCTTGCTATTCCTTCACAGGCCAAGATGCTCCCAGTCCAAGATGTTGCACATGCTATTTGTAGTACTTACAAAGCTCTTCCTTCTCATATACACTGCTACTCACTCTTCTTTCAAACTTTTCCCCAAACATCAATGGTGTGTAGTATTGTGTATGAACACTCAAATTCATAAACTTCTGTCTTCCTCTGACCCAAATTTTTATTTCTTCCTTCTTCTTTCCATAGCGCTTATCATCATCTGATATATTTTACTGATTTATCTATTTATTTATTTCCTCTGTAGCTCCTTTAGAAAGTTTCATGTGATGGGTCTTTGTACCTGCTTTGTTCATCACTATTATCTCTAGCACTTCAAATGCTACACAGCATAAAGCAGATACTTAATAAATACTGTTTAAATGAATTAACAAACAGGTGAGTGAACAAAGAACCTCTGGTCTATTCAGTATTTGTAAAATACAACACAAAGTCAAGATGGAGACTTAATTCAGTTACTAACTCTAACAGATCATCTCCCTACTGACCACAGTTCACTGGTACAATGGTGTGCACCTAAACTAAGCTGCTCAAAACTGATTAATGTTAAGAAAATTAGATCAAGAAATTCTCCTCAAAAGCACAGCAAATGAATATAGACACACCACGAAAGTAAACACACAGAGAATAAATCCAGGAGGTGCATTATCTGCCTTATAGGAGTTCCAGATGGAGGAATAGAAGCAAAAGGATTCTAAAAAATAATTAAAGAATACTATAAGAACATTATCTTAAAAGATGAATATTTATGTCTATCCTGGTGGAGTTTTCAAAGTCCAAAAATAATTAATAGTTTTTCAGTGGACTACTATTTACTTATAGTATAAGGAATATCAAACTTCTCATCCCTAACACTATAGAAAACAATGTTATAGAAATGATCTGGTGATGTAGAAAGTTATTGTATTTTATTATTATTATTTTGAGATGGAGTCTTGCTCTGTCACCCAGGCTGGAGTGCAGTGGTGCTAACTCGGCTCACCGCAGCCTCTGCCTCCCAGGTTCAAGCAATTCTCCTGCCTCAGCCTCCCTAGTAGCTGGGATTACAGGTGCACACCACAATGCCTGGATAATTTTTGTATTTTTAGTAGAGACAGGGTTTTTCCATGTTGACCAGGCTGGTCTCAAACTCCCGAGATCAGGTGATCTGCCCACTTGGCCTCCCAAAGTGCTGTGATTACAAGCATGAGCCACCACACCTGGCCAAATTTTACATAAAGAAAAATTGCCATTTGTAGATACATACAAAATAAAGATTTTTCCTAATAATGAAGAACTCACAAAGCTTATTATATATGACATTCTTGACAGAGAAATACAAAAACGTATGATCACTATTGATGGCAGCAAAAGTATGATAAAACCTAAGTAACCCCTGATAATATAATGTGTTTGGAAATATGTTACAAATGCTAAAAATACGTTTTTCTTAGAAAATGTCTATTCAGTGTTTAAGTTTCCTTGTCTGCAAAACGGGATATTGAAGTAGGTGGTCTCACTGAGAAGCCCTGCTCTGCTGATTCACTGTGTTCCCTTCCACAACTGAACTTTCTCTAGCTGGATCAGTTGGCCCCAGTCTCTTTCTCAGGCCACCATTTGTTCTCAAAGTACACTGTGACTTGTAGACAACACCTCAGCCTCTGAAGGCCAACACACTACAGTTCTGCAAGATCAACAAGTTGACTCCTACCTCATTCCTCAACTCCTATAACCCAACGAGTAGCCACATCTTATGACTTGGCTTCCGTGTTCCCCATTTCTGAGTCCATATACTGGTAATGGCATCTCGGCTTCTCACCACATCTTTGTACTTGGCCCTAGCTTGGCTAGTTTCATGCTAGCCCACCTCTGAAGGACTGGAGCCCTGGTCATGAATTCGTCTCTGAACACAACACTATGATTGCTGTACCAAGTTTGGAACTTCATAGCAACTTGTTGAATGGCTTTGCTCAAAATGCTGATGGCAATATGGACAATGAAATCCAGGCTGAGGTGGTCTCAGATGGAGATGAGGATCTTGTTGGGAACTGCAGCAAAGGTGATTCTTGTTATCTTTTAGCAAAGAGATGGGTGGCATTTTGCTCCTGCCCTAGAGATTTGTGGAACTTTGGACTTGAGAGAGAAGATTTAGGGTACCTGGTGGAAGAAATTTCTAAGCAGCAAAGTATTCAAGAGGTGACTTTGGTGCTACTAAAGACATTCAGTTTTACAGGGGATGAAGAGCATAAACGTTCAGAAAAAATTTGCAGCCTGACAATATGATAGAAAAGAAAATCCCATATTCTGAGGAGAAATTCAAGCCAACTGCATAAATTTGCATAAATAATGTGGAGCTGAATGTTAATCCCTAAGACAGTGGGGAAAATGTCTCCAGGGTATGCCAGAGGTCTTCACAGAAGCCCCTTCCATCACAGACCCCGAGGCCTAGGAGGAAAAAGTGAGTTCCAGGGCCAGGCCTGGGGTCCCCATGCTGTGTGTAGCTCAGGGACTTGGTGCCCTGCATCCCAGTTGCTCCAGCCATAGCTGAAAGGGGCCAATGTGGAGCTCAGGCTGTGGCTTCAGAGGATGCAAGCCTCAAGCCTTGGCAGCTTCTGTGTACTGTTGAGCCTGTAAGTGCACAGAGGTCAAGAATTGGGTTTTGGGAATCTCTGCCTAGATTTCAGAGGATGTAAGGAAATGCCTGGATGTCCAGGCAGAAGTTTGCTGCAAGGGTTGGGCTCTCATGGAGAACGCCTGCTAGGGCAATGTGGAAGGGAAATGTGGGGTCAGAGCCCCCACACAGAGTCCCTACTAGGGCACTACCTAGTGGAGCTGTAAGAAGAGGACCACCATCCCCCAGAATGGTAGATACACTGACGCTTGCATCATACGCCTGGAAAAGCTTCAGATACTTAATGCCAGCCCATAAAGGCAGCTGGCAGGGAGGCTGTACCCTGCAAAGCCACAGGGGTAGAGTTGCCCAAGACCATGGGAACCCACTTCTTGCATCAGCCTGACCTGGATATGAGACCTGAAGTCAAAGGTTATCATTTTGGAACTTTAAGATTTGACTGCCCTGCTGGATTTTGGACTTGTATGGGATCTGTAGCCCCTTTGCTTTGGCCAATTTCTCCCATTTGGTATGGTTGTATTTACGCAACGTCTGCACCTCCAAGTTATCCAGGAAGTAACTAATTTGCTTTGGATTTTACAGGGTCATAGGTGGAAGGGACTTGCTTTGTCTTAGATGAGACTTTGGACTATGGATTTTGAGTTAATGATGAAATGAGTTAAGACTTTGTAGGGATTATTGGGGAGGCATAATTGGTGTTGAATGTGAGGACATGAGATTTGGGAGGGGCCAGAGGTGGAATTATATGGTTTGGCTGTGCCCCCCACCCAGATCTCATCTTGAATTCCCACATGTTGTGGGAGGGACCCTGGTGGGAGAGAACTGAATAATAGGGGCAGGTCTTTCCCATGTTGTTCTCGTGATAGTTGAATGGGTCTCATAAGATCTGAGGGGTTTAAAAACAGGAGTTTCTTTGCACAAGCTCTCTCTTTGCCTGCTGCCATCCACAAAAGATGTGGCTTGCTCCTCCTTGCCTTCTGCCATGATTGTGAGGCTTTCACAGCCTTAGTGACTAAGATGTAGTCACTGTCTTAGTCTGTTTGTGTTGCTATAGCAAAATACCTGTTTTATTAACAAACAATAAGGAGATGTTTATTTGGCTAAGGATTCTGGTGTCTGGAAAGGCCAAGATTGGAAAGATGTATCTGGTAAGAGCCTCGTGTTACTTCCATTCATGGAAGAAAGAAGAAGCAGGGGTGATTATGTGCAAAGAGATCACAGAGGGAGGGAGAAAGCAAGAGAGAAGCATCAAGGAAGCTAGACTCTTTTTAACAACCTGCATCCTTAGGAACTAATCCACTCCTTCAAGAATGAAAATCTACTGGTCCCAATGGGAGGTCACTAATCTATTTATGAAGGATCTGCCCCGATGACCTAAATACCTCCCCCTAGCCTCACTTCCAAACACTACCAAAATGGGGATCAAATTTTAACATGAGTTTTGATGGAGAGAAACCATATCCAAACCATAGCAGTCGCCTACTGAAACAAAACATATTTTCTACCTCAAGCATACCATCTCAAATTACATACCCTCCCAAAGGAAATAAAGCAAACTGAGGACTGTTTCTCTTTATCTTCCTGTAATATTTGGATGCTCTCAAGGGTGGGCTGAGAACATGCTGGGCCATTGCTGATCCTTGCTATATGACTTCTGCAGTAATGATGAAGATGACCTCATCTCATGATGGTTGGGGTAATTATTTAATCTGAGAAAGCAGGATATGGCACTTTTTTTAGCCCCACTCCCAAATAGAAGACAATCAAAAAAGCACATATGGGTGTAATAGATTTTACTGAAGATACGGATATGGGAAGCCATGTTTTTCCTATGATTTCTTTGTCCATCACAATTTGAGGGAACCATCAAGCTCTCACTACACCGAAGAATATTCTCTTTCCACCTTCCTTCCTTCACTCTCTCCTCTTCCTCATTCTATCTTCTTTCCTCCTACTCACTACTTTGCTTTTAGGAGTAAATAAACATTCTCTGACAAAGCAATCTGGCATAATTTGTTATTATGTTTATTCTAGTGCTTCCATCCTTATATTCTCTCTGTCTGCTCCAACAGATATGTCATGAGCATTTCCCACTCTAAGAATGTTGGGGTCAAATGTTCAAATGATAAAACTCAGCTTTGCCTTTTATAGTATGTTATCTCAGTAGCTATTTTGCTACAGGAGAGGAGGAGACTGCATGCCAGAACAATGACAGTTGCAAATAGTGCAGACACCGGGCTTTGGAAACTCTGGAAAACTGTACCACATGAGGACAGAAGCATAGGGTTTAAATTGAATAGACATTTTGAAGACTCTAGGAAAGATCCCATCTAAGCAGCAACTGTACATGCCATAAAATTTTTCTGGACCTTGAAACACAGGTGGCCCCAATGGAAGAATGTGATATATAAAAATCACCTGAAACAGCTCTTTGAGCAGAAGCACCTGACAGAACAGTGATGTAGTTATCCTCGCATGATTTTTCATGCAGTGTGCTGCAAGTTTAGATTTTTTTTTTTTAAATCATGTTTTTGTTTCTCTAGAACAGAAAAGCAACTGATTTCCTAGAACTGAGGCTAGTATGTAAGTAGTTCTTTGTTGCTTTCAGTTTCCATCTGAATTATATTCCAGGAAATGTTGTTTAAAATAGACTTGAATTGGCCCAACAGGCTGCATTTCCGGCTGCAGAACCTTTATACTAGGTCATTTTAAAACGTAAAGTCTGAAAGCACGTCCAGTTGGGAGGAAACAAGGGAGAAACTTCATTATTTTAGACTTCCTTGTTTGTTGTTGTTGTTGTCAGGCACTCAGCTGTTAAAAAAATATTTATACAAACAGGTTTATCATTGGAAGAAGCTGAAGATAGGCCTTTTCCCAGGACTAATGTAATAACTTTGCCAACATTTTTGGCGGTCTTCAATGCATTCTCTATGCACTAGACTCAGTGATTTAAAACACACACAGATGAATTGAATTATGTCACTTTTTTTGCACAAAAGTCTAAAAATATTCCTATGGAGCTTAGGCTGAAGTCCTGTCTCCACATTACGGCCTGCAAGATTCTATACAATCTGGTTCCTGCCTGTCCATCTCTAAACCCAGTCTAACTTAGCTTCACCTTATGAACCTTCTTTCTGGATCAAACACGCCAGGATATTCCCCAATTAGGAATTTTGCACAAATCCCTCTGCCTGGCACTCGTTTTCCTTTTCTGACTAAACCAGACTCACTAAAAACTCAGCTCTGGTTTCCTCAGGGAGATATTTCTGACCTGCTTAGAATCTAAATTAGGTCACTTTTCTGCATTTACTTGTAACACTCTGTACAATTCCTTTACCATGCTTATCAGAAATTAAAATATTTTATTTGTTGACCCTACAACTTGTTAATGTCTGTCTTCTGGACTAAAAACATGTAAGAACCATGGCTGTTTTCCTGATAACATTAATGTTCCCTAGTGTCCAGCACATGGTAAGTGGTCAATGTACATTTATTGAATGATTGATTGCGATCCACGTTTAAAAGTGCTTACTTTGGCCGGGCGCGGTGGCTTATGCCTGTAATCCCAGCACTTTGGGAGGCCGAGGCGGGTGGATCATGAGGTCAAGAGATCAAGACCATCCTGGTCAACATAGTGAAACCCCATCTCTACTAAAAATACAAAAAATTAGCTGGGCACGGTGGCGCGTGCCAGTAATCCCAGCTACTCAGGAGGCTGAGGGAGGAGAATTGCCTGAACCCAGGAGGCGGAAGTTGTGGTGAGCCAAGATCGCGGCATTGCACTTCAGCCTGGGTAACAAGAGCGAAACTCCGTCTCAAAAAAAAAAAAAAAATGTGCTTATTTTGTTATCATTCAGCACATGTGACTTTGGCTCTTTGCATCCTGGCCTTTTTATCTTTAGATAAACTATGGAAATCCCAACCCAAAAATGCTCAAAACATGATTTAGTGAATATGAGCCCATGTTACTCTTGTATTTGTCACTGTTGTCGTCATCATCAGCATCGCCATTCAATCATGTTAGGTTTCACTTTGATGGTTCTTGAAAGAAATCCTTGTCTCTATAAGATAAATGTGTTGTATAAAGAGGCAGTAAGCTTAGGGGTTTCACGTGGACTTGTTTTATAATTTTAGCAATGGTGCTGGATTTTATTCTAAAATCACTTATTTGCTTATTATTATTCTGAATAGAAAATAAAAATAATTACAAGAGACTTCTGATTCTAGCAGCATTTTGAACTAGATTACATTCAAACTTATAAAACAACGAAAAATTGATAAAACATCCTTGCCCATTGTTTTCCAGGGTTGCCATAAGTAAATACCACATTCCTTCCTCAGGCCCCTCAAAGTTCATGTGCTTCTCATATAAGAAATGCATTCATCTCAACCCAACATCCTCAAAAGCATTAACCCATTCTGGCATCAACTTGAAATCCAAATCTCCCCTAAATCAGGAATGGGTAGGACTACAGGTATGAATCATGTTGGGGAGATGTTCCTCTCCAGCTGTAAACCTGGGAAACCAGACAAGTTATCTCCTTTCAAAATAGAATGGTGACAGGTAAAGGATAGACATTCTCATTCCAGAAGAGAGAAATTAGAAGGAAGAAGGGGATCTTGTGTTCCAAGCTAATCAGAAACATAGCATGACAAATTCCATTAGATTTTGAAGCTTGAGAATTATCCTCTCTGGCACCATGCTCTGTTCTCTGGGCCCACTGGGGTGGTGGACTTATCCTACAGGCCCACCCAGGCAGCAGCCCCACCTCCTCAGGCCTGAGTGGTACCTCCACTTTCTGGAGCCAAGGATAAGAGGAGAAGATAGCTCTACCCCTGGGCCTGTGTTCTTTGGGCCCATGTTGGCAGTTGCTGCCTAGCTGGCCTCTACATTCATGGCTCTGCAAAGTTATTCTTTCTTCATTTCATCCTGACTCTGTCTCTTTTTCTCAACTAGCCTAAAGACTAGCAGTGTTTCTTCTTGGATAAAATTATCAAAAATCTTGTTGACCTCCAGTGCAATTTACAGGGGTTCGCACCGTCTGAGAAAGTCTTCTATGGATTATCTCTGAATAACTACAACTCTATTCCTAACTTCTACTGAGAATGGTTGATTAGATTCATGAGTCATATGCTTAATATCTTCAGCAAATGGTTGTCCAGCCACCCCCTCTTCACTGTATCAACAGCATGCTACCTGGATAGGTTGAGAATCATCAAATAATTAAGTGCTACTTTTTTTAAATTTGCTTCGTTGTTTCTTCTTCTGTTTATCTGTCTCCTTTCATTTTACCACAATAGCAAGGAGAAACTGGCTTTACCTTCAACACGTTGCTTAGAAATTTCCTCAGCTAAATATCCAAGTTCATCACAAGCTCTAATTTCCACAAAACACTAGAACACAATTTGGCCAAGTTCTCTACCACTTTTGTTTATTTGTTTGTTAAAGTTTTTATTTTTATTTGAAATGGGGGGACTATGTTGCCCAGGCTGTTTTCAAACTCCTGACATCAAGCTATCCTCCCTCCTCAGCCTCCCAAAGTGCTGGGATTACAGGCATAAACCCCATGCCCAGCCTCTATCACTTTACAATAAGAATTGCCTTCCCTCAAGTTTCCAGATTACAGATTTCCAACTAATTCCTGGAGATATTTCAGGTTTATCTTTTATTTTCATCAGCATAGAGAATGCTCAAAATCCTTGCCTTTTCCATGACACAGTTGCCCAAATTCTTTGATAATTACAGTATATTAGTCAGTGCTCTCCAGAGGCATATGTGTGTGTGCAGGCATGTGTGTATGTGTGTGCGAGAGTGTGTGTGAGTGAGGAGGTACTGACAGAAAAAAAAAGAAAAAAAGAGAAGAAGACAGAGACAGAGTTTTGTTTTAAGGAATTGGATCAGCTGTGGAGCTGGCAAGTCTGACATCCAGAGGGCAGGCCTGCAGGCTGCACATTCAGGTAAGAGTTGATGTTGCAGCCTTCAGTTCAAAATTCACAAAGCAGTGGGCTAGAAACTCAGGCAGGATTTTTATGTTGCAGTCTTGAAAATAACACCTTTTTCTTTAGAAAACTTTTGTCTTTTTAAAGATCATTAACTGATGAATTGAGTCCCACTCACATTATCAAGGGTAACTTGCCTTACTCAATATCTGCTTTGAGTTTAAATATTAATTACATCTAAAAACTAATTATATAGTGAAATCTAGATGGTGTTTTACCAAAGAAATGGGCACATTAGGCTAGCCAAATTGACACATAAAATTAATGTCAAGAAAATGACACCCGTTACCACCTCGAGGGGAGGGGTCCCACTAAGTGAAAGATAGAAAAGAGCGTAACAGTGCCCACCACCAGGAGCAGCAGTCCCCAGATATCTACCTACTGCATGGTTTGCCAAGAGACACACGACTCACATAGGTATTAGATGGAACAACTCTTTACTCACATAGAAATAGAGCAGGATCAGCTTTAATAGTGCCTATGGGCAGTGGGTTTGTTCCACAGCCAATACAGGGAGATAGGGTCTGCACACAGTCCTCTTGTGCTACAGGTAAAGCACCCCATTCTGTCCCTATTGGGAATAGATGTAGCAGTGAGCGTGGCCAGGTGTTATATGGCATGTACACTTTAAGTAGACCAAAGGAGCATCCATCAAGACCAGAATATAGAGAGACACCCCCAAACATGGTGACATGCCCATCAAAAAAGCATTAGGGCTCCTTACCACTCTGTAAGGAAGTTTCCCAGGCCCAAAGCCACTCTTATGTGGTCATGCAGGGGTTGAAAGACTGTGCACATAAGACCACTTTTCTTGATAGTCCACCCCTCACCTGACCTCTGCTGGGACACTGAAATGACAGATAAAAACCTATTAAGTCTTTGCTGTCATAAACAGTGCCACAATGAACATACATGTGCATGTGTCTTTATAATAGAACAATTTCTAATTCTTTGGGTATATACCCAGTAATGGGATTACAGGGACAAATGGAATTTCTATTTCTAGATCCTTGAGGAATCACCACACTGTCTTCCACCATGGTTGAACTAATTTACACTCCCACCAGCATTTTAAGAGTGTTCCTATTTCTCCACATCCTCTCCAGCATCTGCTGTCTCCTGATATTTTTAATGATCACCATTCTAACTGGTGTGGGATGGTATCTCAATGTGGTTTTGATTTGCATTTCTCTAATGACCAGTGATGATGAGCATTTTTTCATATGTTTGTTGGCTATATAAATGTCTTCTTTTGAAAAGTGTCTGTTCATATCCTTTGGCCACTTTTTGATGGGGTTGTTTTTTTCTTGTAAATTTGTTTAACTTCTTTGTAGATTCTGGATATTAGCTCTTTGTCAGGTGGGTAGACTGCAAAAGTTTTTCCCATTCCATTGGTTGGTGGTTCACTCTAATGATAGTTTCTTTTGCTATGCAGAAGCTCTTAAGTTTAATTAGATCCTGTCTGTCTATTTTGGTTTTTGTTGCCATTGCTTTTGCTTGGAACCAACCCAAATGCTCATCAATGATAGAATGGATAAAGAAAATGTGGCACATACACACCATGGAATACTATGCAGCCATAAAAAAGGATGAATTCATGTCCTTTGCAGGGACATGGATGAATCTGGAAACCATCATTCTCATCAAACTGACACAAGAACAGAAAACCAAACACCACATGTTCTCAATCATAAGTGATTGTTGAAAAATGACAACATACGGACACAGGGAGGGGAACATCAAATACCAGGGCCTGTTGGGGGTTGTGAGAACTAGGGGAGGGATACCAGGGGATGGGGGATTAGAGAGGGATAACATTAGGAGAAATATCTAATGTAGATGACAGGAGATGGATGGAGCAAACCACCATGGCATGTGTATACCTATGTAACAATCCTGCATGATCTGTACATGTACTCCAGAACTTAAAGTGTAATTTTAAAAACCTATTTAATCTGAAAAGACCATTGTCTGCCTCAAATTTAAAGATGGAGCTGGTTTTGAGTCCACTGTGATTCCTGAAAAAACTGTATGGATGCAGTTTGCTTTCAGACCCTCTTTGTCATTTTGAGACAGCACTTCACCAGGGTTGCTGGAAGAACCAGACCCAGGAGGATAATCAGGCCTTCCTGGAAAATGGTCCTCAACCAGCAACCTAAGTGCTTACATTAAGCCAACTAAAGAGGTAAAAAAAAGATGAGTTCAGAGGGAGAATGCAGGTGTACAGCTAATAACCATTCCACTTGAGCATCCCACCTTTTCCAACTCAGATTCTACATTCCCTAAATTATTAAGAGCAACAGGTGTTGGCAACACTCACCTGTTTGGCCAGCACAAAATTGAAGGCTATTCTGTTACCTATCACTATGGTGGCTAATGAGTTCAGTGAGACTTACTGGTCTTGAAGCATGAAGGATGTCCAAGTTGTTGTGTACAAATCATTCCCTTACAACAAGATTGAAGGACAAGAGGATCTTCAGTCTGAGATGACAAGTTGTTAGTTTATTATTTTATTTCCTCTCTCCATAGCTGTACTGATTCTCTTCAGGGTGTTCTTATGCCAGGCAGGGCAGAGGCTTCTGCAGAAATGAGAGGAGGAAAGATTAGTGCTTCCTCACTCTCCTGTTGATCCACAAACCTTGAAAGGCTGCAGATATTCTTATCCAATGAACTGGGTGAGGATTGCCTGGGATAGCACTCAAGCTGTCTGTTTGAGTCCTAAGGTTACAACTTCTGCAGGGACATGCTGCCCTTATTGCTTCACGCAAATCTTTTGGCCTTGGTTGTCCAATTCAGGAAAAGACATCACATTTTGAACACATTTGTTATATTCTATAATATCACCCACATGTATTCAGGGGCCAGGAGTCCCAGGTGTGATCAGTGGAATGCTGGTTCCTCAACATTCTGTTGCTCCTTTCTCCATCCACATTGAGAGGCACCAGAAGGTAGCATTGCCTCCAGGTTTGAATTGGGAGGCCCTATTATGGTGAAAATGTAGCCCAGATCACAAACCACCTTTGGGGAGTATGTTCCTGTGAAGAAAACAAGATAAAGAATGAATGACTGGATATACTGAGATTGGGATTTTGCAGGTGCAGCCCAATCAAGAAACTACCTTGTCCCCACCTCCTCCAAGCTCAGTATTTCCTAGAATAAATTTCAGTGCCACATTTAATGTCCAAATGGCTTTTGTTAGTGTATTAGTCTGTTCTCATGTTGCTAATATAGACATACCTGAGACTGGGTAATTTATAAAGGAAAGAAGTTTGATAAACTCACAGTTCCACATGGCTGGGGAAGCCTCAAAATCATGGTAAAGGCAAAGGAGAAGCAAAGGCACATCTTATATGGTGGCAGGCAAGGGAGCATGTGCAGAGAAACTCCCCTTTATGAAACCATCAGGTTTCATGAGACGAATTTGCTATCATAAGACCAGAATGGGAAAAACCTGCCCACATAATTAAATTACCTCCCACCAGTTTCCTCCCACAACACCTGGGGATTATTATCAGTCAAGGTGAGATTGGAGTAGGGACACAGAACCAAACCGTTTCAGTTAGACAGAAGTACTATCCTGTACTACTTCCTGATGATCTTTGTCTAGTTACTGCTTGGGTCACTCATTTTACCATTTTATTTCCCCACTTCCCTGGCTGAAATAGGAAAAATGCAAGGCCCATCTTTCTTTTGTGTGTGTGTGTGTGGTTATAATATGGGATTCATTTTTTCTTTCTTTTTTTTATTGCATTTAAGGATTTGGGGTACATGTGAAGAACATGCAAGATAGTTGCATAGGTACACACATGGCAATGTGATTTGCTGCCTTCCTCCCCTTAACCTATATCTGGCATTTCTCCCCATGCTATCTCTCCCCAACTCCCCACCCCTCACTGTCCCTCCCCTATTCCCCCCAACAGACCCCGGTGTGTAGTGCTCCCCTCTCTGTGTCCATGTGTTCTCATTATTCAACACCTGCCTATAAGTGAGAACATGTGGCATTTCATTTTCTGTTCTTGTGTCAGTTTGCTGAGAATGATGTTCTCCAGGTTCATCCATGTCCCTACAAAGGACACGAACTCATTATTTTTTATTGCTGCATAATATTCCATGGTGTACATGTGCCACAATTTCCCTGTCGATGGGCATTTGGGTTGATTCCAGGTCTTTGTTATTGTAAACAGTGCTGCAATGAACATTCGTGTGCTTGTGTCCTTACAGTCCTTTGGATATATACCCAGTAATGGAATTGCTGGGTCAAATGGAATTTCTATTTCTAGGTCCTTGAGGAATTGCCACACTGTCTTCCACAATGGTTGAACTAATTTACACTCCCACCAGCAGTGTAAAAGTGTTCCTATTTCTCCACATCCTCTCCAGCATCTGTTGTCTCCAGATTTTTTAATGATCACCATTCTAATTGGGGTGAGATGGTATCTCAATGTAGTTTTGATTTGCATCTCTCTAATGACCAGTGATGATGAGCATTGTTTCATATGTTTGTTGGCCTCATGTATGTCTTCTTTTGTAAAGTGTCTGTTCATATCCTTTGTCCACTTTTGAATGGGCTTGTTTGTTTTTTTCATGTAAATTTGTTTGAGTTCTTTGTAAATTTTGGATATCAGCCCTTTGTCAGATGGGTAAACTGCAAAAATTTTTTCCCATTCTGTTGGTTGCCAATTCACTCTAATGACTGTTTCTTTTGCCGTGCAGAAGCTGTGGAGTTTGATTAGGTTCCATTTGTCTATTTTGGCGTTTGTTGCCAATGCTTTTGATGTTTTGGTCATGAATTCCTTGCCTACGCCTATGTCCTGAATGGTTGTGCCTAGATATTCTTCTAGGATTTTTATGGTATTATGTCTTATGTTGAAGTCTTTAATCCATCTGGAGTTAATTTTAGTAAAAGGTGTCAGGAAGTGGTCCAGCTTCTGCCTTCTGCACATAGCTAGCCAGTTTTTCCAACACCATTTATTAAACAGGGAATCCATTCCCCATTGCTTGTTTTTGTCAGGTTCATCAAAGATTGTATGGTTGTAGACATGTTGTGTTGCCTCCAATGCCTCTGTTCTGTTCCATTGGTCTATATCTCTGTTTTGGTACCAGTACCATGCTGTTTTGATTACTGTAGCCTTGTAGTATAGTTTGAATTCTGGTAGTGTGATGCCTCCCATGGTGTTCTTTTTACTTAGCATTGACTCTGCTATGTGGGCTCTCTTTTGGTTCCATATGAGGTTTAAGGTAGTTTTTTCCAGTTCTGTGAAGAAGGTCATTGGTAACTTGATGGGGATAGCTTTGAATCTGTACATTATGTTGGGCAGTATGGCCATTTTCACGATATTGATTCTTCCTAGCCATAAACATGGAATGTTTCTCCATCTGTTTATGTCCTCTCTTATTTCGTTGAGCAGTGGTTTGTAGTTCTCCTTGAAGAGGTCCTTTACATTCCTTGTTAGTTGTATTCCTAGGTATTTTATTCTCTTTGAAGCATTTGTGAATGGCAGTTCATTCTTGATTTGGCTCCCTTTAAGTCTGTTATTGGTGTATAGGAATGCTTGTGATTTTTGCACATTGATTTTTGTATCCTGAGACTTTTCTGAAGTTGCTTATCAGTTTCAGAAGTTTTTGGGCTGAGACAATGGGGTCTTCTATATATACTATCATATTGTCTGCAAATAGAGACAATTTGGCTTCCTCCTTTCCTATTTGAATACCATTTATTTCTTTTTCTTGCCTGATTGCTCTGGCTAGATCTTCCAGTACTATATTGAATAGGAGTGGTGAGAGAGGGCATCCTTGTCTAGTGCCAGATTTCAAAGGGAATGCTTCCAGTTTTTGCCCATTCAGTATGATATTGGCTGTTGGTTTGTCATAAATAGCTTTTATTATTTTGAGATATGTTCCATCAATACTGAGTTTATTGAGGGTTTTTAGCATAAAGGCCTTCTCTGTGTCAATTGAGATAATCATGTGGTTGTTGTTTTTGGCTCTGTTCATATGGTAAATTACGTTTATAGACTTCTGTATGTTGAACCAGCCTTGCATCCCCAGGATGAATCCCACTTTATCATGATGGATAAACTTTTTGATGTGCTGTTGAAATCGGCTTGCCAGTATTTTATTGAAGATTTTTGCATCTATGTGCATCATGGATATTGGCCTGAAGTTTTCTTTTCTTGTTGAGTCTCTGCTGGGTTTTGGTATCAGAATGATGTTGGTCTCATAAAATGATTTGGGAAGGATTCCCCCTTTTGGATTATTTGGAATAGTTTCAGAAGCTATGGTAACAGTTCCTCTTTGTGTGTCTGGTAGAATTCGGCTGCGAACCCATCTGGACCTGGGCTTTTTTGTGTGTGGTAGGCTCTTAATTGCAGCCTCAACTTCAAATCTTGTTATTGGTCTATTCATCGTTTTGACTTCTTCCTGGTTTAGGCTTGGGAGGACACAAGTGTCCAAAAATTTATCCATTTCTTCCAGGTTTACTAGTTTATGTGCATAGAATTGTTTGTAACATTCTCTGATGATGGTTTGAATTTCTGTGGAATCTGTGGTGATTTCCCCTTTATCGTTTTTTATTCCATCTATTTGGTTATTCTCTCTCTTTTATTTCTTAATTAATCTGGCTAGTGGTCTGTCTATTTTGTTGATCTTTTCAAGAAAACCAGCTCCTGGATTTATTGATTTTTTGGAGTTTTTCATGTCTCTATCTCTTTCAGTTCTGCTCTGATCTTAGTTATTTCTTGTCTTCTGCTAGGTTTTGAGTTTTTTTAATCTTGCTCCTCTAGCTCTTTCAATTTTTATGATAGGGTGTCAATTTTGGAACTCTCCACTCTTCTCATGTGGGCACTTCTAGCTATATATTTTTCTCTAGAGACTGCTTTAAATGTGTCCCAGAGATTCTGGTATGTTGTGTTTTCATTTTCGTTGGTTTTGAAGAACTTCTTTATTTCTGCCTTCATTTCATTGTTTATCCAGTCAACATTCAAGAGCCAGTTGTTCAGTTTCCATGAAGCTGTGCGATTCTGAGTTAGTTTCTGAATTCTGAGTTCTAACTTTATTGCACTGTGGTCTGAGACTGTTTGTTATGATTTCCATTTTTTGCATTTGCTGAGGAGTGATTTACTTCCAATTATGTGGTCAATTTTAGAGTAGGTTTGATGTGGTGCTGAGAAGAATGTATATTCTGTGGATTTGGGGTGGAGAGTTCTGTAAATGTCTATGAGGTTTGCTTGTTCCAGGTCTGAGTTCAAGTCCTGGATATCCTTGCTAATTTTCTGTCTGGTTGATCTGTCTAATATGGACAGTGGAGTGTTAAACTCTCCTACCATTATTGTGTGAGAGTCTAAGTCTCTTTGTAAGTCATTAAGTACTCACCTTATGTATCTGGGTGCTCCTGTATTGGGTCTGTATATATTTAGGAAAATTAGTTCTTCTTGTTGTATCGATCCTCTTACCATTATGTAATGACCTTCTTTGTCTCTTTTGATCTTTGTGGCTTTAATGTTTATTTTATCAGAGATGAGAATTGCAACTCCTGCTTCTTTTTGCTTTCCATTTTAGCAAATGTTGACTGGATAAACAATGAAATGAAGGCAGAAATAAAGAAGTTCTTCAAAACCAATGAAAACGAAGAAACAACATACCAGTATCTATGGGACACATTTAATGCTTGGTAAATCTTCCTCCATCCATTTATTTTGAGACTTTTTGTACCCTTGCATGTCAGATGGGTTTCCTGGGTACAGCACACTGATGGGTTTTGGCTTTTTATCCAATTTGCCAGTCTGTGTCTTTTGATTGGGGCATTTAGCCCATTTACATTTAGGGTTAATATTGTTATGTTTGAATTTGATACTGCCATTTTGATGCTAGCTGGCTGTTTTGCCCATTAGTTGATGTAGATTCTTCATTTTGTTGATGCTCTTTAGCATTTGGTATGTTTTTGGAGTGGCTGGTACTGGTTGTTCCTCTCTATGTGTAGTGCCTCTTTCAGGAGCTCTTGTAAAGCAGTCCTGATGGTGACAAAATCTCTGAGTACTTGCTTGTTTGCAAAGTATTTTATTTTTCCTTCACTTATGAAGCTCAGTTTGGCTGGATATGAAATTCTGTGTTGAAAGTTCTTTTCTTTAAGGATGTTGAATATTGGCCCCACTCTCTTCTGGCTTGTAGGGTTTCTGCCAAGAGATCTGCTGTGAGTCTGATGTGCTTCCCTTTGTGGGTAACCCGACATTTCTCTCTGGCTGCCCTTAGCATTTTCTCCTTCATTTCAACCCTGGTGAATCTGATGATTATGTGCCTTGGGGTTGCTCTTCTTGAGGAATATCTTTGTGGTGTTCTCTGTATTTCCTGGATTTGAATATTGGCCTGCCTTGCTAGGTTGGGGAAGTTTTCCTGGATAATATCCTGAAGATATTATCCAGATAATTTTCCAGCTTGGATTCATTCTCTTTGTCACATTCAGGTACACCTATCAAACGTAGATTAGGCCTCTCCACATAGTCCCACATTTCTTGGAGACTTTTTTCATTCCTTTTTTGCTTTTTTCTCTAATCTTTCCTCCTTGTTTTATTTCATTGAGTTGATCTTCGTCCTCTGATATCCTTTCTTCTGCTTGGTCAATTTGGCTGTTGAAGCTTGTGCATGCTTCACGATGTTCTCGTGTTGTGTTTTTCAGCTCCATTAATTCACTCATATTCCCCTCTAAGTTGTCCATTCTTGTTATCATTTCCTCAAATCTTTTTTCAAGGTTCTTAGTTTTTTTGCATTGAGTTAGAACATGTTTTTTTAGCTCACAGAAGTTTCTCATTACCCACCTTCTGAATTCATATCTGTCATTTCATCATACTCATTCTCCATCCAGCTTTGTTTCCTTGCTGGTTAGGAGTTGTGATCCCTTGTAGGAGGCGAGGTGTTCTGGTTTCGGGTGTGTTCCTCCTTTTTGCGCTGGTTTCTTCCCATCTTTGTGGATTTATCCACCTGTCATGTATGTAGTTGCTGATTTTCAGATTGGGTCTCTGAGTGGATGTCCAGGTTATTGATGATGAAGTTATTTCTGTTCTTTAGTTTTCCTTCCAACAGTCTGGCCTCTCTGCTGTAGGACTGCTGAGGTTCACTCCAGGCCCTGCTTGCCTGGGGATCACCTGCAGCCACTGCAGAACAGTAAGGGTTGCTACCAGTTTCTTGTTCTGCTATCTTTGTCCCAGAATGATGTCCGCCAAATGTCAGTCTGATCAGTCCTTTGTGAGGTGACTTTGAATATATGGGGGTCAGGGAGCTGCTTGAGGAGACAGTCTGTTCTTTATAGGAGCTCAAGTGTTGAGCTGTGAGCTCCAATTGTTCTTTCATAGCTGCTAGGCAGGTACGTTTAAGTCTGCTACAGCAGAACTCATAAACCACCTTTTTTTTCCCAGGTGCTCTGTCCCGGAGAGTTAGGGCTTTATTTATGAGTATCTGTTGTGCTGCTGCCTTTTTTTTTTCAGGGCTGCCCTGCCCAGCAAGGAGGCAGCCTAGTCACTGTCTGCCTGCAGAGGCTTTACTGAGCTGCTGTAGTCTCCACCCTGCTGTCATTGAGCTTCCCTGTAGTCCTGTTTATATGGGTATGGTTGGAACTGCCTCAGCAATGTTGGCCCACCTCTGTAATGGCGGGCTCTCTCTGTTATGGCAGGTTGCCTCGGCAATGGCAAGCTGCCTCAGCAATGGCGGACTACCTCCATAGGGGTGGAGTGCCTCAGTAATGGCGGAAACCCCTCCCCCACCATGCTGCACCTCCTGGGGTTCAGCTGTGCTTGCTGTGAAACTCTCAACCCCAAGCATTTCCAATTGCTGGTTTTATTGTTTGTTTTTGTGGGGGTGGGACCCACCGAGCCTGATCACCTGGCTCCCTGCCTCAGAGCCTTTTTTTTTTTTTTAGGTTGAATGGTTGACTCTCTCCTACGTGTTCCAGTCACCCGCTGAAAGGGTGCCAGGATCTGTGTGATTTCTTGTGTGGTGACCCACTGCACTGGCTGAAACAACCGTGCTGCCCAGGAATCTCCTGGCCAGCTTCAAAGGGGAACTAGACCAGTGTATTTTGTATGGAGAGCCACCACACTGGCTAAAACAGCCATGTTAGCCAAAACAGCTGTGCTGGTGACCAGTAGGCCTCCTCTGCCTAGGAATCTCCTGGTCCGTGGGCAATAAAGATCCATCTGGAAATGCGGCATCCACTCACCCTCTGTGCTTTCACTGGGAGCTGCAATCCTGAGGTGCTCCTAAAAGGGGCAAGGCCCATCTTATGCCATGCGAACATGACCATTGATCTATAACTTGAGCACTGAATACAGTGCTTTCATCAGATTGAAATTTTGCTCAAAATATGCTAAGGTGTTTTTATAAAGCTACAGCAGTTGTTCTCTTGTGTACATGTCACACTGGAATGGTGGTTCCATACTCAGAACATGTGTCCATGATGGCGAAACACCACCAGAATCAGTGACTGGAAATTAGTGGTTTGATATGGTCAATTTGTCATATTCATGTGGGTCCTACACCTTGGTTAATGCAGCCTAGTTTACCACATTACGCAGCCTGGGCTTATGGACAGAAATCACATTGCTGTGTTGTATCTTTGGCTTTTATTTTTTTCCTTGGGCAAGTCCTTATTATCTGGCCCATTCTGGCATCTGAACTGGGCTTCTGGGCCACATGCTATGGTGAACCCAATGAGCAATGGTGGCAATTTACTGAGCTCATGCTGGGTCAGCTCATGAGTGCCATCCATGTTCCCTTTTGAATGGTCCTTTGTCATAGGCATCAACACAGTGATGAATAGGTATCTCTTCAGTCCACAAGCTGCTGCTACATTCCCAGTCTTCACTGAGAAGTGTTTAATGATCCAATAATTAATCTGCCAGTTACTGGACCATATGTAAATATGTAGGAAGGAGTTGCTGTTGGATTCCCTACACAGTTATTATTATCATGTAGAGCTTGGCCCACAGGTCATGTATTGTTTTCTGATTTGTCAAAACATGGTCATCCTTGGGGCATATGGCCACAGTGGCTAAGTGGACTCCACCAGTTTTGAGTTTTATGAATCTATCCATTAATTAAGCCATATTATCAGCTGGAACATCTTCAAATTGAGGACCATATTTAGCTAAGGGAAAGGAGGGAGCATCCCATACAGGCCATTCAGCCCCCTCTCTAGCAAAGCAGCTACTTATTTACTATCATTTGTAAAATTATTCTTCTATAACTTTTAGAAGCATATCCCATAAGTTTACTTTAATGTTTTTCAGAATAATGCAAATTTTTTTCCCGTCTCTTCTGTATTCTAAACAGTTGTTTACATTTCACTTTAAATTAATGAATCCAGCCAACATCTATTCTATCTCTTGTTTGCCAGGTACTGATATCCCACATTAGATGCTCTTTTTATTTTCATATTGAAATTTTGCTGAGGGACAGAAAAAGTGTATATACAGACATAAAAACAAGTCAGAACAAAAAGCTGTATCAAAAATGTTTTTTAATTGCAATCAACTATTCTTCAAAGAAAATCAATTTAAATAGTAACAACATACATTTTATAATATAACAAATTGGAGGATAAAGACATTACAAGGAGGGAGACCAAGATGGCCAAAAGGGAGCCTCTCCAGAGTGCAGCTCCCAGTGAGTGAGACACAGAACCAGAGCGAAATCTGCATCTCCGAATGAGGTATTGGGTTCATTCCAAAGGGACTGGTTGAACAGGTGGGATTAACCCCCCCCAAAAAAGGTGGTGAAAGCAGCCCAAAGGGAGTCAGCCAAGGCAAGGCAGGGCACTGCTTCACTTGGGAAGTGTATCTGGCATGGAGGATCGGTGGGGTGGGGAGGACTTCACCTCCTTGGTACTCTGATTCAGATATAGTGACTTTGGCAGCACACAGCCCAGGAAAACACCACCTGGCTGAGAACCACCCCTAGCTGCAGACCCAGGCAACAGCCCAGGCCAGCAGCCCTGGCCAGACTGGGGCCTTGTCAATGCAGAGCAGGGTGGAGACTTGGACTAACACTGAGAAGGCTTGTGAGAAGGAACTGTCCCTTCCACAAAAGAAGGGAGATTTGAAAAGCGGGGAGGGGGATATGGCCAGACAGGTCCTACCCCTTAACAAGATCCAGCAAGCAGAATCCCCCCAGGAGAGTTTCACAGTTAACACATCAGACGGAGCTCCATCTGGGAAGAGTGGGCTCTGCAAAGGAAAAGAAGTCTACCATTGGGAAGGCAGAGCTAATCCCACTGGCATAAGAGGAAACCAGGTGAATAATAAACCGCAGCCTGGCTGAGAAGACTGAGGCAGCCCAGCAGTGCCTCCACAGGCAGACAACAGACAGACTGTCTCAAGTGGCACACTGACACCTGCATTAAAAAAAAAAGAGCTTCATATGAGAGAAATAACCCCAACATTAACAGAAAGAACTTCCACTCAGAGATCTCACCTGAAATTACCAACTTCAAAGATCAGAGACAGATAAATCCACAAAGAGGGGAAGAAACCAGCACAAAAAGGATGAAAACATCAAAGTCCAGAATGCCTCTCCTCCTCAGAGAGATCACAACACCTCACCAGCAAGGGAACAAAACAGGTCAGAGAATGATTTTGACGAGCTGACAGAAGCAGGCTTTAGAAGATGGGTAATAACAAACTGCTATGAGCTCAAAGAACATGTTCTAATCCAATGGAAAAAAACTAAGAACCTTGAAAAAAGATTAGAGGAAATGTTAATTAGAATAACCAGCCTAGAGAACAACATAAATGACTTGATGAAACTGAAAAACTCAGCACGAGAACTTTGTGAAGCATACACAAGTTTCAATAGCTGAATTGATCAAACAGAAGAAAGGATATCAGAGATTGAAGATCAACTCAATGAAATCAAAAAAAAAAGGCAAGGAAAGAGAAAAAAAAGTGAAAAGAAATGAACAAAGCCTCCAAACAATACGGGATTATGTGAAAAGACCTAATCAATGCTTGATCAGTGTACCTAAAGAGGACAGAGAAAATGAATTCAAGCTGGAAATGCTCTTTAGGATATTATCCAGGAGAACTTCCCCAACATAGCAAAGCAGGCCTACATTCAAATACATGAAATACAAAGAAAACCACAGAGATATTCATCAGGAAGAGCAACCCCAAGGAACATAATTGTCAAATTCACAGGTTGAAATGAATGAATAAATGCTAGGGGCAGCCAGAGAGAAAGGTCAGGTCACCCACAAAAGAAAGCCCAGCAGACTCACAGTCGATCTCTCGGCAGAAACCTATAAGCCAGAAGAGAGTGGGGGCCAATATTCAACATCCTTAAAGAAAAGAACTTTCAACCCAGAATTTCATATCTAGCCAAACTAAGCTTCATAAGTGAAGAAGAAATAAAATCCTTTATGGACAAACAATTACTGAGAGATTTCATCACCACCAGGCCTGCCTTACAAGAGCTTCTGAAGGAAGCACTAAACATGGGAAAAAAATCCAGTACCAGTCACTGCAAAAATTAACCAAATGGTAAAGACCAAAGATGCAATGAGGAAACTGCATTGACAAATGGGCAAAACAAACAACCAGTAACAAAATGGCAGGATCAAATTCACACATAACAATATTAACCTTAAATGTAAATGACCTAAATGCCCCAATCAAAAGACACAGACTGGCAAACTGGGTAAAAAGTCAAGACCAATCACTATGCTGTATTCAGGAGACCCATCTCACATTCAAGGACACACAGAGACTCAAAATGAAGGGATAGAAGAAGATCTACCCAGCAAATGGAGCGCAAAAAAAGCAGGGGTTGCAATCCTAGTCTCTGATAAAACAAACTTTAAACCAACAAAGATCAAAAGAGACAAAGAATGGCATTACATAATGGTGAAAAGGATCAATACAAGAAGACTTACTATTCTAAATATCTAAAAACCCAATACAGGAACACCCAGATACATAAAGCAAGTTCTTAATGACCTACAAAGAGACTTAGACTCCTGCACAATAATAGTGGGATACTTTAACACTCCACTGTCAATATTAGATCAACAAGACAGAAAATCAACAAGGATATCCAGGACTTGAATGCAGTACTAGAACAAGAGGACCTAATAGACCTCTACAGAGCTCTCCACCCCAAAGCCACAGAATATACATTCTTCTCAGCACCACATTGAACTTATTTTAAAATTGACCACGTGATTGGAAATAAATCAATCCTCAGCAAATGCAGAAGAATGGAAATAATAACAAACAGTCTCTTAGGCCACAGTGAAGTCAAATTAGATCTGAGGATTAAGAAACTAATTCAAAAACACACAACTTCATGGAAGCTGAACAACTGGCTCCTGAATGTTGACTGGATAAACAATGAAATGAAGGCAGAAATAAAGATGTTCTTTAAAACCAATGAGAATGAGGACACAATGTACCAGAATCTCTGGGTCACATTCAAAGCAGTGTCTAGGGAGAAATTTGTAACAATAAATGCCCGAATGAGAAGTGATGAAAGATCTAAAATTGACACCCTATCATCAAAATTGAAAGAGCTATAGGAGTAAAATCAAAAAAACTCAAAATCTAGCAGTAGACAAGAAATAACTGAGATTAGATCATAAATGAAAGAGTTAGAGACAGAAAACCCCTTCAAAAAATCAGTAAGTCCAGGCGCTGGTGTTTCAAAAAGATCAACAAAATAGACCACTAGCCAGATTAATAAAAAAGAAAAGAGAGAAGAATAAATAGATCAATAAAAAATGATAAAAGGGATATCACCACCAATTCCATAGCAATACAAACTACAATCAGAGATTACTACAAAGAACTCTATGCTCATGAACCACTACACCCAGAATAAATGGATAAATTCCTGGACACTTGCACCCTCCCAAGACCAAACCAGGAAGAAGTTGAAACCTTGAATAGACCAATAACAAGGGCTGAATTTGAGGCACCAATTAATAGCTACCAACCAAAAAGCTCCAGGTTCAGATGGGTTCACAGCCAAATTCTACCAGACATACAAAGAAGAGCTAGTACCATTCCTTCTGAAACCATTCCAAAGAATCAAAAAAAAGAGGGAATCCTTCCCAAATCATTTTATGAGACCAACATCATCCTCATACCAAAACCCAGCAGAGATTCAACAAAAAAAGAAAATTTCTGGCCAATCTCCATGATGAACATAGATGCAAAATGCTTCAATATAATACTGGCAAACCAGGACATCAGAAATTGCAACAGGACATCAGAAAGCTTATCCGTCATGATCAAGTAGGCTTCATCCCAGGGATGCAAGGCTGGTTCAGTGTACACATGTCTATAACCGTAATCCATCACATAAATAAAACCAAAGACAAAAACCACATGATTATCTCAATAGATGCAGAGATGGCTTTACACAAAATTCAAAGCCCTTTATGGAAAAAACTGAATAAACCTGGTATCAGTGGAATATATCACAAAATAATAAAAGCTATTAAAACAAACCCACTGCCAATATCATACTGAATATGCAAAAACTGAAAGTATTCCTTTGAAATCTGGCACTAGACAAGGATGTCCCCTCTCACCACTCTTATTCAAAATAATATTGGAAGTTTTAGCCAGAGCAATCAGGCAAGAAAAAGAAATAAAGGATATTCAATTAGGAAAGGGGGAAGTCAAATTGTCCCTATTTGCAGATGACATGATTATATATTTAAAAGACCCCATTGTCTCAACCCAAAATCTCCTTAAGCTGATAAGCAACTTCAGCAAAGTCTCAGGATACAAACTCAATGTGCAAAAATTGCAATCAGTCCTATATGGCAATAACAGACAGAGAGCCAAATCAAGAGTGGACTCCCATTCACAACTGCTACAAGGAGAATAAAATACCTAGGAATACAACTAACAAAGGACATAAAGGACCTCTTCAAGGAGAACTACAAACCACTGCTCATGGAAATAAAAGAAGACACAAATGGATGGAAAAACATTCCATGCTCATGGTTAGGAAGAATAAATATCATGAAAATGGCCATACTTCCCAAAATAATTTACAGACTCAATGCCATCCCTATCAAACTATGAATGACCTTCTTTGCAGACTGGAAAAAACCATTTTAAACTTCATATGGAACCAAAAAAGAGCTCACATAGCAAAGACACTCCTAAGCAAAAAGAACAAAGCTGGAGGTATTATGTTGCTGGACTTCAAACTATACTACAAGGCTACAGTAATCAAAATAGCATGGTACTGGTACCAAAACAGAGACAGACCAATGGAACAGAACAGAGGCCTCAGAAGCAACACCACACACCTACAACCATCTCATCTTTGACAAACCAGACAAAAACCAGCAATGGGGAAAGGAGTCCCTGTTTAACAAATGGTGTTTGAAAAGCCGGCTAGCAACGTGCAGAAAGCAGAAACTGGACCCCTTCCTGTCACCTTGCACTCAAATTAACTCCAGATGGATTAAGGATTTAAGCATAAGACCTAACACCATAAAAACTCTCAAAGAAAACCTATGCAAAACCAACCAGGACATAAGCATAGGAAAGGACTTCATGAGTAAAACACCAAAAGCATTGGCAATGAAAGCCAAAATAGACAAATGGGATCTAATTAAACTTAAGCACTTCTGTACAGCAAAAGAAACAATCATTAGAGTGAACTGGCAACTAACAGAATGGGAAAAAATTTTTGCAACCTACCCATCTGACAAAGGGCCAATATCCAGAATCTACAAATAACTAAAACAGATTTACAAGAATAAAATCAAACCCATCCAAAAGTGGGCAAAGAATATGAACAGACACTTCTCAAAAGAAGACATATATGAGGCCAGCAAACATTTGAAAAAATGCTCATCATCACTGGTCATTAGAGAAATGCAAATCAAAACTACATTAAGATCTCATCTCACACTAGTTAGAATTGCAAGTCATTAAAAAATCTGGAAGTGACCTCACCCTTCAACATGGCGGCGGCAGTAGATTAGGGCCGCAGGTTGGAGCAGCCGCTGCCGCTGGGAGACCCTGTCAGAAGCAACCGCCACTGCCGCCTCTTTCACCTCTTCTGGGGCAGGGGCCAGGGCCAGGTTTTATACATCCATATGTAGACCTTTTTGGAGTTCCACCAGCCAATTCAATGGCGTCCTCTTCTACTGTGCCTCTGGGATTTCACTATGAAACAAAGTATGTTGTTCTCAGCTACTTGGGACTCCTCTCTCAGAAGAAGCTGCAAGAGCATCTTTTCTCACCCCAAGGGATTCAACTAGATATAGCTTTATAGTCTCTGGATGAAGAAATTTTATTAAAAGTTAAAACTGAAATTGAAGAAGAGCTAAAATCTCTGGACAAAGAAATTTCTGAAGCCTTCACCAGCACGGGCTTTGACCATCACACTTCTCCAGTGTTCAGCCCTGCCAATCCAGAAAGCTCAATGGAAGACTGCCTAGCCCACCTTGAAGAAAAAGTGTCCCAGGAACTGAAAGAGCCTCTCCATAAAGCATTACACATGCTCCTGAGCAAGCCAGTGACATATCAGGCATTTCGGGAATGTACACTGAAGACCGCAGTTCATACCAGTGGCTGGAATAAGATTTTGGTGCCTCTGGTTTTGCTGCGACAAATGCTTTTGGAGTTGACAAGGCGTGGTCAAGAATCTTTGAGTGCACTGCTGAAGTTTGGCGTGACATATTTGGAAGACTATTCAACAGAGTACATCATTCAGCAAGGTGGCTGGGTATGAGCTGTTATACATTAAAAATATTTTCTTTAAAAAAAATCTGGAAACAACAGAGGCTGGAGAGGATGTGGGGAAACAGGAACAATTTTACACAGCTGGAGGGAGTGTAAATTAGTTCAGTCATTGTGGAAGACAGCATGGCAATTCCTTAAGGATCTAGAAATATAAAATCCATTTGACCCAGCAATCCTGTTACTGGGTATATACCCAAAGGATTATAAATTGTTCTACTATAAAGACAGACACACACATATGTTCATCATGGCACTGTTTACAATAGCAAAGACCTGGAACCAACCCAAATGCCCATCAATGATAGACTGGACAAAGAAAATGTGGCACATAAACACCATAAAATACTATGCAGCCATAAAAAACGATGCGTTCATGTCCTTTCTGGGGACTTGGATTAATCTGGAAACCATCATTCTCAGCAAACTAACACAAGAACAGAAAATCAAACACCACATGTTCTCACTCATAGTTGGGTGTTGAGCAATGAGAACATGTGGACACAGGAAGGGGAGCATCACACCTTGTGGGCAGTTGGTGGGAGCAAGGGGAGGGACAGTGAGGGGTGGGGAGGGTGAAGAGGGATAACATGGGGAGAAATGCCAAATATAGATGATGGGGAATGGAGGCAGCAAACCACCTTGTCATGTATGTACCTATGCAACAACCCTGCATGATATGCACATGTATCACAGAACATAAAGTAAAATAAAAAAAAGAAATGTAAAATAAAATAAGCCTAAATTTAGCCAGAAAAAAAGAATGTACAGAAATAAAAGTAATGGTATCTCTTTTATATGGTTTGGCTGTGTCCCCACCCAAATCTTACCTTGTATTGTAGTTCCTATAATCCTCGTGTGTCATAGGAGCGACCGGGCAGGAGGAAATTGATTCATTGGGGTGATTACTCCTATGCTTCTGTTCTTATGAAAGTGAGTTTTCATGAGATTTTATGGTTTTATAAGGGGCTTTTCCCCCTTTGCTTGGCACTTTCTCTCCTGTTGTCATGTGAGGAAGGATGTGCTGTTTCCCCTTCTGCCATGATTGTGAGTTTCCTGAGGCCTCTCCAGCCATGTGGAACTATGAGTCAATTAAATCTCTTTTCTTTATAAATTACCCAGTCATGGGCAGTTCTTTATAGCAGTGCAGGAATGGGCTGCTAAAGTAAACTAGTACTGCAGAGAGTGGAGTGTTGTTGTAAAGATGCCTGAAAATATGGAAGTGACATTGTAACTGGGTAACAGGCAGAGATTGAAATAGTTTGGAGGGCTCAGGAGAAGAAAGGAAGATGTGGGAAAGTTTGTAACTTTCTAGAGACTTGCAGGACTCAGAAGAAAAGAAGATAAGGGAAAGGTTGGGACTTCCTAGAGATTCACTGAGCGGCTTTGACCAAAATGTTGATAGTGATATCAGTAATGAAGTCCAGGATGAATGGTCTCAGATGGTGATATGGGTTGGCTCTGTCCCTGCCCAAATCTTATCTTGAATTATGACTCCCATAATTCCTATGTGTTGTGGGAGGGACCAAGTCAAAGATAATTGAATCATGGGGCTGGTTTCCCCCATACTGTTCTCATAATAGTAAATAAGTCTCATGAGATCTGATGGTTTTATAAGGAAAAGCTCCTTTCACTTGGCTCTCACTTCTTTCTTGTCTGCCACCATATAAGATGTGCCTTTTGCCTTCCACCATGATTGTGAGTCCTCCCCAGCCACATGGAACTGTGAATTCATTAAACTTCTTTTTATTTATAAATTACCCGGTCTCAGGTATGTATTTATCAGCAGCATGAAAATGGACTAATATAGATAGAGATGAAAAACTTGGGAACTGGAATAATGGTGATTTTTGCTTTGGTTTAGCAAACAGACTGATGACATTTTGCCTCTGCCCTAGAAATTTGTGGAACTTTCGAACTTGAGAGAGATAATTTAAGATATCTGGTGGAATAAATTTCTAAGTGGCAAAACATTCAAGAGTAATCAGAGCATAAGAGTTTAGAAAGTTTGCAGCCTGGTGATGTGATAGAAAAGAAAAACCTATTTTCTGGGGAGAAATTCAAACTGGCTATAGAAGTATGTATAAGTAATGAGAAGCCAAATGTTAATCACCAAGACAATGGGGAAAATGTCTTCAGTACATGTCAGAGACCTTCACAGCAGCCCTCTCATCACAGGTTCAGAGGCCTAGGAGGGAAATATGGTTTCATGTGCTGGGCCCAGGGCCCCCCTGGTCTGTGCAACCATGGGACATGGTGCCCTGAGTCTCAGCTGCTTCAGCTTCAGTCATAATTAAAAGGGGCCAAGGTACAGCTCAGGCTATTATTTCACAAGGTACAAACCCCAAGCCTTGGTGGGGCTTACATGAAGTGTTGAGCCTGGGGGTGCAAAAAAGTCAAGAATTGAAGTTTGGGAACCTCTGCCTAAATTTCAAAGAATATATGGAAACAGCTGGATGTCCAGGCTGAAGTTTGCTGTAGGTGTTGAGTCCTCATGAAGAACCTCTGCTAGGGCAGTGAGGAAGGTAGATACAGGATTGGAGTCCCCACACAGAGTCCCTGCTGGGGCACTGCCTAGTGGAGCTGTGAAAGGATGGCCACTGACCTTCAGACCCCAGAATGTAGATCTACCAACAGCTTGCACCATGCACCTGGAAAGGCTGCAGACACTCAATGCCAGGTTGTAAAAGCAGCCAGGAGGGTGGCTGCATCCTGCAAAGCCACAGAGGCAGAGCTGCCAAAGGCTGTGGGTGCCCACCTCTTGCATCAGCATGACCTGAATGTAATACATGGTGTCAAAGGACATCATTTTGAAACTTTAAGATTTGGTAACTGCCCTGTTGAATTTCACACTTGTGTAGGTCCTATAGCCCCTTCATTTTGGCCAATTTCTCCCTTTTAGAATGGGTGTGTTTTCTCAATGCTTGTATCCCCATTGTACCTGTGAGGTAACTAACTTGCTTTTGATTTTGCAGGCTCATAGATGGAAAGGACTTACATTGTCTCAGATACCTTAGACTTGGACTTTTGGGTTAATGCTGGAATGAGTTAAGACTTTGGGGGACTGTTAGAAAGGCATGACTGTGTTCTGAAATGTGAGGACATTATATTTGGGAGAAATCAGGGGTGGAATGACATATTTTGTCTGTGTCCCCACCCAAATCTCACTTTGAATTGTAGTTACTATCATCTCCATGTGTCATGGGAGGGACCCAGTAGGAGGTAATTGAATCATGGGGGCAGTTACCCCTATGAGGCTGTTCTTGTAGTAGTGAGTTCTCATAAGATCTGATGGTTTTATAAGGGACTTTTCTCCCTTTGCTCGGCACTTCTTTCTCCTGCTGCCATGTGAGGAAGAACATACTTGCTTCCCCTTCTGCCATGATTGTAAGTTTCTGGATGCTTTCTGAGTCACACAGAACTGCGAGTTAATTAAATCTCTTCCCTACATAAATTACCCAGTCCCTTGCAGTTCTTTATAGCAGCATGAGAACAGACTAATACACTGTTTGTAAATTAACTTTACCCTTTAAAACAAATACAATATTCCAGTCGGTTGCACCTGGGCCACAACTCTGTTTATTACTGGTATGCCTTTTCTCTCTATTTTAACATGTACTTTATGATAAACTTCAGTACCATGAGTAATTTGGATTCTAAGAGTCCTTAAACATTTTAAGCATTCTTATTTCCCTAGTACACAGGTAGCTAGTAAATGGCCACAGATATTTCCTAGGAGTAGAACTGGGGAAATAATTATCATTTATTCATGTCCTGGAATTGCAGTATTCTTTTCCTGTGGTCCTGCCCTCCACTCCAGCTGATAAGTTCAGGGTCTGAAATTAGCTCAGATCAAGGCTATGGATGTGATTTGTTATGAGGGCTACCTCTTAACCTCTTGTTAAACAGCACTGATTTCACTTGTTTTCTCTCAATTTCGTTTTACCCTATGGATGCCCCATCCTAGCAATCATCTTCAGAATTCTCTCTGGTCAGGCCTAGCTGTCTACCACTGTTTACTATAACTGAATCTACTTAGATTCTAATGATTAAGGGCCAACATCAGGCCTCTATGTGTCTGGGTCTATCAACCCCTATCAGAGTGTTGAGTTCTGGAAAGGCACATTGTCCTTTTTATCTGAGCCTACCACAAAGATACCACCATTGAATGTACAAGGATGGCACAATCCCTCTCATCAGTGCTTAATCTTAATGTTTGTTAATTTGTGCTTCTAACACCTTATAACTGTAATTCAGAGATAGGTAGTAGAAGCTACTCTTGTTGAGAGTTTAAAGATCACAGAAAAGTGCATGCATTTGTCTCAAAACAAATTTAAGGGACCGAAAAATAATGCCAAAATGAAAGAAAGCATAGGATGTAAATTTTATGCACTCTAGTACTCAGATCTTAGACTCCTCATTGAGCTGGATGATGTAATTCCTAGAATCAATGAGCAATTTCATTATCTGATAGCCAAATTCATATTCCTTTAATTATTATCACTATTGATATTTTACCTTACATTTTCTTTTTTATTTCTGAATAGATAAAATAAGCTTTCTTCACTTAGAATAATAGTCTCTAATCTCATCCAGGTCACTGCAAATGCTGGTAGTTCACTCCTTTTTGTGACTGAGTAATATTCCATTGTATATATATACACCACAGTTTCTTTATCTACTCATTGATTGATTGATGGGCATTTGGGTTGGCTCCATGATTTTGCAATTGTGAATGGTGCTGCTTTAAACATCCGTGTGCAAGTATGTTTTTCAAATAATGACTTCTTTTCCTCTGGAATAGATATCCAGTAGTGGGATTGTTGGATTAAATGGTAGTTCTGCTTTTGGTTCTTTAAGGAATCTCCAAACAGTTTTCCATAGTGGCTGTAATAGTTTCCATTTCCACCAGCAGTGTAGAAGTGTTCCCTGATCATGGTATCCACACCATCTACTGTTTTCGATTTTTTGATTATGGCCATTCTTGCAGGAGTAAGGTTTCAATTTGCATTTCCCTGATCTTTAGTGATGTTGAGCATCATTTCATATGATTGTTGGTTATTTGTATATCTTCTTTTGAGAACTGTCTATTCATATCCTTAGCCCAATTTTTGATAGGATTGTTATTTTAAGTGAAGTAACTCAGGAATAGAAAACCAAACATTGCATGTTCTCACTGATATGTGGGAGCTAAGCTATGAAGATGCAAAGGCATAAGAATGATATAATGGACTTTGGGGACTTGGGGGAAAGAGTGAGAGGAGGGCAATGGATAAAAGACTACAAATACGGTGCAGTGTATGCTGCTCAGATAATGGGTGTACCAATATCTCACAAATCTCCACTAAAGAACTTACTCATGCAACCAAATACCATCTGAACCCCAATAACTTATGGAAAAATAAAATAAAATGATACATGTATTTATTTTTTTAATTTTCTTATTTTACAAGATAATGTTGTACAGGTAAAATATTATTGAAAAATAAGCTTGCCTTACAAAATTCAAAAGCTGGAATACAATGATAAGTATGTGTCCCTTCAATCCCTAATTCCATCTGATTTGTCCCAAAAGGTGCCAATAATAGCAGATTTTCAGTAATCCTTCTAGAGATATTTTATGTGTATATTTGCATGTTTGCATATAATAATTGCATTTTACCTTAGTGATAAGATAATCCACACTGCTTTGCATCTTGTTTCCTTTTTCACTTTATAATGTAACTTCAAGACTATTCTGTAGTAGTCAAAATAGAACTCCACTGACAATTTTTATACTGGTTATATAATATCCCAGCATATGTACAAACAAATTTATATTTCCAATCTTACATGAAGGACATTCACATACTTTCCAATATTTTGCCATTAAAAGCAATGCCTTAGTGTACCCACTATTTGTAAATGGTTTTGCAAATTTATATTTCCTAAAAGTGAACATGGTTATTCAAAGTGTGCATGCATCCATTCTATCTCATGTGGGCCAGGCACTAATATCCTTCAGTAAGTACTTTTTATATTTAAAATATTGCTGAATGAAAATGGAAAACATATAGACCAAAAGTATGTCAAAGTATGTATCCACAATCTACAATATTTTATTTAGATTTATTTTTAAATAGTGAAACTACGCCTTTGACAACCAGATCAAATATTTTACCATCAGCAGGGACTACTGCAGAAATTATCGCACTGCCAAGGCTGTCCAAGGTTCGTGCAATCCAGGATCTATTATCAGTTTTTGCTGTATCAATCTTGTTTTTTAATTGATTTATCTCTGCATTCATCTCCTCAGATTTCTTCTTAAATCCTTCTTCAAGCAAATTCTTTTGGGTCTAAAAACACGTAAGGAGGAAAGTAAAATTTTTAAAATCCCTATTTTTTTAGGAATTGCATTTTGTATTTAAAAATTTTGTTGAACAGTCTTAATTTTACTCCTAAAAACTATTTCTCAACTATCAGAGGAGAATTTGGATCTAGACACTCTGAGGAAGCATAGTTTACAACTTTATTAATACTCATCTACTATTATGATTTTGTTATGGTCCTAACCCAAGTATGAGGGCAAATGCTATATATTCCTGCCCCAAAAATGCCATTTGAGAGGTAATCATTGGTCTGATCGCATAAATTCACAGTCTTACTTGGGTGGCATGGTCACCCATATCAAAAATAACAGGAATTTATAAGCCGATCTAAAATCTCTTATGAGAGAACTTTCAGATGGAAAATGCAAGAATTTCCCCTACACTGTGTGCTAACATGAGCAAGTTACCTATACAGGGAAACAACTGTAGCATGTTTAGAAATTGTTCCTTCCATGTCTATTTAAGTCTGGAAATTTCAGAGAGTTGTATATTAAAATGGATCTACCTCAGGGTGTTTGGGGGTAGTAGAGCTGATAATATGTGTTACTGATAAAGTAAACCAGTTTCTGCTCATATCGAATACACGAGTGGACTATCTGTTTAACAAGGCCTCCCGAGATTATTTTAAATATCTCCCAAAATGGTAACTTGAACTCTATTTATATTCTCCAAGGACTTGTAGGGGCCACAGTCAACCTGCATTCTTCAGGATCTAAGTATAGGGCAGAAATCAAAGCCATCTTAAAAAAAATTTAAAAGGATTCAGGGCTTTTAATAACTCCCAAGCAACAAATGGTGTTGTGCTTCTTTCCACAATGTTGCTGTAACCTTCACCAGCCCTTCCTGAGGTATCTGGGCAAGGACCGCCTGGCCTGCTGAGGCCATGGGCAGACTTACCTGCAACTTGTGCTCCAACATCATATTCTGCTCTTTCAGTATTTCTTCTCTTTCTTTCTCCAGCTTCTCTTTCAGCTGGGCTATATTTTCCTTAAGAGTCTTCTCTTGAGCCTCCATCTGTTGCTTCTGCTCCTGTAATTGCTGTTTTAAAAGCTCCTGTTCCTTCTCAGCTACCTCCTTCTTGGCCTGCTCCGCTACCCCATGAAGGTTTTAGAAAGAGAAGAAAATAATAGATGAAGACTCATCTCTACCCTTCTGAGCTTAGAGATCAAACAAACTTTGAAAATTGGGGGGACAGGAAATCACAGAATTCACTCAGGTTCACATTATTAAGAACACATTTCAGAATGTGATGGGAAAGGCCCTGCCTGGCTGGCTGATGTACAACCATAACCACAGCTACCCTGGAAGATTAAGCAGAGTGTGTGTTCCACAGAAGAAGAAACTCCTTATTTTGGGAAAATCTTCTTGCTGGATCTGTCGGAAAGCATTGCAGGAATCTATCCATCTTGCTATAAGCTGAGACCTGCCCCATACCTGCTACTGCCTTTTCCCGATCAGTAAGGGCTTTATCTGCCTGCAGGATGGATGTCTCTATTGCCGCCTGAGACTGCAAAAATATCTGGAAGACCTCTCTTGCCTGTGGAACAAAGAAAAAGTCGAAAACTTAGATTTCTTTAAAAGTCTATGTTCTTGAAAATCTAGGTTCTGAAGATTAGTGTTACATAAACAAGTATGTCCATATAATTTTTTCTTTATGTTTCAAATTCTACATTGGCTCCCTATAAAGTATGCAAGCTCCTTAGTGTGACCGGAGGCCCTCCTCATCTCCTGCTTCCTTCTCCCTCCAGTTCCTCTTCCAGTGCTACCTCCCTGTAGCTGTTCTTGGTTACAGCCACTCATAACTAGGCACAGTTCTACAATCCCACAATCTCTAATGCTTTTATATGCTTGCCTTCCAGTGTGAAATGCTGCTGATATGTGCTGTTGCTTTTTCCTGTTACTTGCTAACTGGAACTTTAGGCAAGTTATTTAATTGTCTTTGGGCACTAAGTTCCAGCCTATAAAATTTCCAAATTAAGGATGCTTCTTAAAGTCATTTGGAAGATTACATTAAAAGGTCTAAGAAAATCGTTTAACAGTATGCCTGAGGTTACAACAATTGAAAATAAGTTAATTGTATTATTACTAATACTACGCTTCTTATCACCACCTATGCATCCCATTTTCACAGGTTCATAAGCATTATTGCTCTCTATGCAATTGTCTATTTCTTTCAACAGATGAATATAAGTTAATGGTATTATTACTCCTATTATGTTTGTTACAACCACCTGTGTATCGCATTTTCATAGGTCTATAAGTGTTATTACTGTGTATGCAATTGTCTATTTCACCTCTTATTTTGATCAGATTGGAGCACAAAGACTCTGATTTAACCTTGTAAATAGCCAGCCCTTTCCACACAAATAATTTTATTTCTAGCTCTCCTGGATTTCTAGGAATGTTATTCTTTCTTTGGGAATAAACATTTCTTTTTTAAAAAAAATATTTTTGTGGGAATAAATATTTCTATTCCAATAAATAATAAGGAGTGGACATCAAAAACTAAGATGTTATGCTATCCCACTGCTCTCTTATTATGGCTGGTGCTGAAGACTCCATTTACTCCATCCTATAAGCTTCCCCATGCTCTCCTTATTCCTCACCTTTACTCCTTTCCTGGGCACTTGCCAATAGTTCTGTTCAATCTTTTCCTTTTCGTCCGTATAGAGCTTGTGACCTCCAGGAACAGAGAAACTTCCTGCTGAAATACTTTCCATTAGGGCCTTTGAGAGCTCATTGAGTTTAGCCTGGCAGTATTGAACAGATGACTCTTCATTCTGCAGCAAGAAATCCTCCTTCTTACTCGCTATGCTTTTCTGCAAGGGAAATGTAGAGAGATGTCACCAGGAAAAATAAAAAGAGGAAACAAAATTCTACAAAATCTTATAGAGATGGCAATCTAACTGAGGTCTACAGGAGAAAAACATTCTAGTGGAGTAGATGTGGACTGAATCAGAAACACAAAACTTGAAATATTTACCACCATGAAAACTCTCTGGAAGTTTATGGGTTTCTTCTCAGGTTTCTTATCTGTGACATGATGGGACTGAATTCTATAATCTCTGGTTTTTTACAGCTGTAGCATCTTGTGCTCCTTGTCATTAGTAGTACAATGATATAATAAGGAGAACTATAATTTGAACAATGCCCTAGAATGAGGGTCTGGTAAGATAAGTGTTGGTTCCTGGGAAAGGTAGACTGTGTTCAGAAAAAGTGCACCACTCAGGGGTGACTTGTGGGTGTTTAGGGCAGCTTTAGAATCCTTAGAAGTGTTCACTCAAGGAGGAACTTAGGAGTTTGTACTGATTTTACCTCAGTTATCAGAAAGTTTTTGGGATAAGTGCCCAAGTCTTGAGGAGATAAAAGAGGGATACATAGTCTTTTGAAACTCTATTCTTCATAAGAATCCAAAGTAAGTTATTTCTCAGTAAGAAATGAGGCTTGAGATCAATAAAGTCAACTATAAGCGACATTCTTCAAAGGGAAAGATCATGAACAGCAATGACTAAGACAGATTACCACAAGCATCTTCTGGAATTCCTGGTTTTCATCCTTGAAGGAGTGCTCCATGAAGATTGCAATGGCTTCCCTCTCACAGGCAGCGTGCACATCCAGCAGCTCCTGGAGTGTGTCTGTGGGGAACTTCACTTGCTGGGTCATCTGCTGCTTGTAGTAGTCAGCTGCCTTCTGCACAGCAGCTGAGTTCTCCCGCTGGGCCAGAGTTGTCACTGCGTTCTCCAAACAGGGCACTGCTCCACTGTTGATGGTGTCTACATAGGTCACCACCAAAGTCCCTAGCCCTGAATAAACCAGGAAATTCAGAGGATACTTATGGAGTTGAAGCTCAATGGGGTCCAGGACTCTGAGACAACATTTCTAAGCACACACACACACACACACACACACACGTGCACATGTCCCATCTCTTACCCCACACACATACACACACACTCCTACCTGCTTCTGCTATTATCACTTTCAGTTTCTTATTGGTTTTTCATTATTATAGTTCTTCAGACCACATTGCTAAAAAATTTAAATATCTACTTTCATCTAACATACTAGAGGACATTGGAAATATAATTTCTCATTTAGAAATTACAAGGAAGATTTTTACACAGGTAAATGATAAGGCAGGGTAAATCTTATTATATTTATTCCTAAATCTGAAGCTACCAATGGATCTTCATGGACATATGGGCTAATATTTATTCCCAGACTTTTTTAAACTTCCAAAATATCTTTCATATTCTCTTTGCAAAGAATACTAAACACCTAGGACTTCCCCAAAGAAAAAAAGTATATATCTGTTTTATACCCAGTTAGTTATTTTATTATCAGTGGAGGAATATTTTAGATATGTGGAATCCACAGATATCAGTAACAAAATTTGCAATGTCAGAGAGGGGTTTGGAAATTGCAATGAGTCAGATAAAATATACACGTTTCTTCATGAAGTATGAATACCTGTATACACATAGTACTAGATAGAATCTAACAAAAATGCTGAAAGACACATTATGCAACATATTCAACACATTAGGCCCCACTAAAATGTAAAAAGGAGACTCACGATTCCCAGTGATTATGATTCCCTCTTTGAGGGTCTTGGTCCTTGCATGTGTGAAGACATAAGAACAGAAAATGTTTGTTTGCTCCTGGAATTTAGGATCCAGTTGCTTTTCTGACACCTTCTCGATATTGGCTAGAAGGTCTTTGTCATTTGTTGGCCGGTCAAAGACAAAACACTTCCGTCTTGGAAAGAAATGCCTGATGCATTCCCTGGGCAAATTGGACATTTGGACTCTGGGATTCCTACCTTAGGGATAAGAAAAACAGAGAATATAGTGAAAACAGTCTTGGTAGAAGAGACCTAAAGATGTTTTTGACAGAGTTTGTTGTATCTCTATAGTCATCTACATTTATAGAACTCCTTTAACATAAATGTTCAATACTTCTTTGCACATCAAACTCGTAACATTGCTATAACTTTGGTAAGACAATTCGGAAGACTTCAAATTATACTGCTTTGGTTACAAGGCTACAGTAAGCAAAACACCATGGTACTAGTACAAAAAATAGACACAGTGACCAACCGAACAGGTGAGAGAACCCAAAAATAAAGCCACATAATTACAACTATCTGATCTTTGACAAAGTCTACCACAAGCAAGCAATGAGGAAAGGAATCCCCTGTTAAGCAAATGGTTCTGGGATAAATGGCTAGCCATATGCAGAAAAGTGAAACTGGATCCCTATCTTATACCATATCCAAAGTTAAGTCAAGATATATTAAAGGCTTAAATGTACAACCTAAAACCATAGAAATCCTAAATACCATTTCAGAAATTCTGGACATAGGCCCTACAAAGGTTTTACAAGGAAAATGACCAAGAGGAATTGCAACAAAAACAAAAATTGACAAATGGAATGTAATTAAACTAAAGAGCATCTGCCCAGCAACAGAACTACCACAAAGTAAACAGACAAGCCACAGAATGGAAGATAATATTTGTAAAGCATGCATCTGTCAAAGATCTAATATCCAGAATTTATAAGGATCTTAAATGAATTAACAAGCAAAAAATGAACAAGCTCATTAAAAAGTGGACAAAGGACATAAACAGACACTTTACCAAAGTAGACATACATGCACCCCACAAGCGTACAAAAAAAATGCTGAACATCACTAATGATTAGAAAAATGCAGATCAAAACCACAATGAGATGCCATCTCACACCAGTCTGAATAGCTATTCCTAAGAAGTTAAAAAAATAACAGTTGCTGGCAAGATTGCAGTGAAAAGGGAATACTTATACATCGCTGGTGAGAATGTAAATTATTTAAGCCACTGTGGAAAGCAAGTTGGCAATTTTTCAAAGAACTTAAAACAGAACTAACATTCAACCAAGCAATCCCATTATTGGGTGTATACACTAAAGAACAGAAATCATTCTACTGTAAAGACACATGCACATGTAGGTTCACAGCAGCACTATTCACAATAGGAAACACATGAAATCAACCTAAATGTCCATCAACGGTGGACTGGATGAAGGAAATTTGGTACATATACACCATGTAATACTACATAGCCATAAAAAATGAATGAAATCATGTCCTTCTCTTCAACATAGGTGAAGCTGGAGGCAATTCTTCTCAGAGAATTAATACAGAAACAGAAAACCAAACACAGCATGTTCTCACTTATAAAGTGTGAGCTAAACATTGAGTGTACATGGTCACAAAGAGAGGAAAGATAGACATTGGGGACAATGTGAGGGTGGAGGGTAGAAGAAGGGTAAGGATTGAAAAACTACCTATCAGGTTCATCAGGTTCTCTGCTCATTACTTGTATGATGAAATAATCTATACACCATACTCCACAACATGCAATTTACTCAGGTAATAACTTGTACATATAGTCTCTGAATATAAAATACAATTGGTAAGAAAAAAGAGAGAGAGAGAAGAGTCTGAGACCTAATCTCTCTCTCTCTCTCTGTCTCTCTGTCTCTCTCTCTCTCTCTGTCTGTCTCTCTCTCTCTCTCTCTCTCTCTCTCTCTCTCTGACTCCCTCTCTTGCCATGTGACATTCCTGGAACCCTTTCTCCTTCCACCATTTGTAAAAGCTTCCTGAGGTCCTGACCAGAAGCAGATGCTAGTGCCATGATTGTACAGCCTGCAGAACTGTAAGCCAAATGAACATCTTTGCTTTAAAAACACCCAGTCTCAGGTATTCCTTTACAGCATTGTAAAACGAACTAACATACACATACATACATTTTTATCTGCAGGCATTTCATTGTAATTTCATGGCTAACAATCATCTAGTCAATTGTTTTCCTAAACACATAAAAGCAGAGGGCAAAATAAGGATCACAAGTATCTGCTCTTTAGAAAGTCTTAGCACCCACTGTGGACCATTTATAATTTGAATGCTAAAGAACAAATTATATAAAGAACACATTTGTCTTGAATAATCTCTCTCTACTTGAGGCTCTACTTTTCTTAACTAAACTCAGCTCTAGTCCCAAGAGCTTTTCAACATACCCCTCACTGCCAATTTTTACAGACCTCAATCTAAAACACAAAGGCAACCCTAGAGATGATTGACAAAGTTTAGCAGACCCCATACCCAACTGGACTACCCACAACCCAGATCATGCACTGATACCTTGAATCAGCTTTAAGGCATTCTCCAGGTACTGATCTGCTGTGATAGTGCAACCGTTCAACTTTAGCTCCAGGGTGAAATCCCGTACAGTCCAAATAAAGTCTGGAAAGAAACTCACAAACTCTGTGGAATCATCTGCTTCATCTGAACTTGGGGATGACTTCGACTTAATTAGTTCTGTGAGTTCTGTCACATAACTAGGACTTGGTTAAGGAAAAGAAACCCCCTGTCCACAATTGCCACATTTCCTTTATAAAAATGTTATAAACACTTTCTTTTCTTCTGTACCTCCTATACTGCACCAATGGTAACTAAATGAAAGGAAAGGAGGAAATGACTTGATCTTTATTCCCATAAAGTCAAACAAAACATAGTGGTTCATTTCCTGGAAGGATACTGCAGCTGCTCCAGGGCCTGGTGATTGATGGTGCTCATGCTATTATACACAAAAGTGCTACACAGGAGAACAGCCAGGGCAAAAATCCAGGAGTCATTCTTAGGGTCACCCTAAAAGCACATTAGAGTAAAGACTTAGGAGTGCAGTCTTTAGAAATTCACGGAGACATTTAGTTTATTAGTCTTTCTTTTATGATTTCAGCTAATGTTCATGCTGTACAAATAAGACAGACATAAATGCAAATAATAGCTTTGATAATTATAATATGTATTCTAATCACAATTTCTTTATATGTAAAAGGGTTCTAATCATTATAGGGTTTTCTTTTTCCTCAATGGCATGAAATTGTACGTACAGAAAAACTAGTATTGCATCTGTTTCTAACTTGGCTATTCACGATGGGTATCAGCACTTCTTCAGTCTGCACATATTTGTGGGCCATGAGCCATACAAAATATACCATAGTAGACATAGCTGGGATTCTAATTATATCTAACTAAATTCAACAAATATTTATAGGCACTGCAAATGTTTCCCACTGTTCCTATGTTTAGAAAAACAAATTTAATAATCACACTTGTTACTCTCAAGATGGCTGTTTCAAAGCAATGAAAAACATTCAAAACAATAAATTCAATAAAAATAACAATATTTATAAAAAGATTACATCTTAGTAATGTACATGAGTGGAATTTATGCTATCAAGGAAGATTAGTGCAATTAAAGTTGGAAAAAGTGTGTGTGACATGAAAGTTTCCTGGAAGTCACGAGCTGAGTATGAATTGGTAGAATGTGGATTTGAAGAAATGAAAGTGATCTGCATGTAGAACGACTCAGAGAAACAAAACTAGAAATTATAGACTGCAGGGGTCTTTGCAATAAGAATAGAGTTTGACTGAGCAAAGGATAAGTACTGAAGATTGGACAGTGAGCTCAGGTACATAGTTGATGAAGGGCACGGCAAGGTTAATTTGTTTATATAAATTTTATAGTGTTCTAAATTATAGAATAATCCAGAAGTTATTTCTACTCCGAACAGTGTATACAGCTGGTTCCTAGAGCAAATGTAAAAACTGAGATGTAGAAATTTTTACATGGTTCCAGAAGATTCTATGGGAGTCTAGAGGTAGAAAACACTATTCATTTCCTTATTTCTTCCAAACTCTAATTTTTAAAAAGTAATCAGCATTCTTCTTGGATGTGGAACTCGTGACAAACAATAAACTATTTAGACAGAAGTATATCACTGATATATGGCTTTACAGTAATTATAAAAATTGCAATGATATTTTATTTATTTATTTATAGAAATGGAGTTTCACTATGTTGCCCAAGTTGGTCTTGAACTTCTGGCCTCAAGTGATCTCCCTGCCTCAAACTCCCAAAGCACTAGGATTACAGGCATAAACCACCATGTCCAGGCCTCAGTGACATTCTTTAAGAAATATAAAAAACAATCCTAAAATTAACATGGAACCACAAAATATCCTGAACAATCAAAGCAGTCTTGAAAAAGGTATCACACTTCCTGATTTCAAAACATATTGCAAAGCTACAGTAACCAACATAGTATGGTACTTGGATAAAAACAGGTGTACAGACCAATGGAGAATCTAGAAATAAACTTCTGTATTAATAGTCAATTGATCTTTGATAAGGGTACCAAGGACACACAATGGGAAAAGAGTGTCTCTTCAACAAATGGTACTGGGAACACTGCATATCTACATGCATGCAAAAGAGTGAAATTTGATCCTATTGCACATCATATATAAAAACAACTGAAAATGGATTAGCAACTTAAATGTAAAACCAGAAACTGGATCCAGAAATCCCAATACTGTGTACCTATCCAAGGAAAATGAAATGAGGATGTTGAGACATCTACACTTCCATATTTATTGCAGTGTTACTCACAATAGCCAAGGCATGGAGTTAACTTAAGTTTCCATCTACACATGAATAAATTTTTTAAAATGTGGTATGTAAACATAACAAAATTATTTAGTCTTTAAAAAGAAGGAAAGCCTATCATTTGCAATAACTTGGATGAACTTGGAGGCCATTAAGCTAAGTGAAATAAGCCAGACCCTGAAAGACAAATACTACATGACCTCACTTATATGTGGAATCTGAAAAATTGAGCTCATAGTAGTAGAAAGTTGAATGGTGGTTGCGAGGGAATAGTGGGGAGAGGAAAGAGAAGGCTGGGAGATGCTGGTCAAATATACAAAATTTTAGTTAGATAGTAGTTGGGGAAAAGATATAAAACTACCAAGAAAATATAGAGAAAAAGCTTCTTGGCATTGGTTTGGGAAGTGATGTTTTTGATACGACACCAAAAGCACAGGGATGAAAAGCAAAATTAGGCAAGCAGGATTTCATCAAACTAAAAAGTTTTAGCAGAGCAAAGGAAATAATCAATATAGTGAAAATGCTACCTACAGAATGGGAGGAAAATATTTGTAAACAATAAATTTCATAAAGGTTAATAGCAATAATATATAAAGAACTCATGCCAACTCAATAACAAAAAAAAAAAAAACCTCATTGAAAATGAGCAAAGACCTGAATATATATTTCTTAGCAAAAAACCTACAAATGAGAAGCAGGTATATAAAAAGATGCACAAATCATGAATCAGAGAGTAGAATAGTGTGATTACCAGTGCCTGGAGGTGGAGGAAATGCAGAGATGTTGGTTAAAGAGTACAAAAATTGAGTTATGCAAGGTAAGCTCTGGAGATCTACTGTACAGCAGGGTGACTATAGTTAGCAATATTATATTAATTGTGACCTTGAATTTTGCTAAGAGGATATATCTTCAGTGTTCTCACCCCCACCTCTAAAAAAAAGAGAATGGAAAAAACAAAAACCACACCAATGTGAGGTAATGGCTATATTATTGGCTTAATTGTGGTGATCATTTCACAATGTATACACATATTAAAACTGCATATATCAAGCTGCATACATTAAGTATATACAATTTTATTTGTCAATTTTACCTCATAAACCTGAAAAATAAACAGAATTTCTAACTCCTGTTTGGACACAAACAAAGACTAGAGTAATTTAGAAACTAGTTTCAAATAAGTTTCAAACTAAGACAAAAAATATATACATTGTTCATTTTATATATTAATAGGAAGCTAAATACCAAATATTCATCTTAAAATGTTTGCATCTCAAATGCATCCTTCACGTGGTAGCTCAGAAAGTAGATGAGATGCCCCTTCTTATCACCTGGGATTGGGTCAATACTTCTCCTCTTTCCTATCAAGGCACTCTTATAAGCAACTGCACATGGTGAAAGCTGTGATGTGCCGCCAGAATCACAGGTGTCAGCTCTTAATGGGAAAGCCACACAGGGGAGACTTCCAATGAATAATCAGCATAAGGGATGAAGGCCTGACACCCTTGTTCCAAAACAGGAAAACTCAAAGAAGCCATTCCAGCTACAGAGCTCCTTGTGGAATTGACAGAGGACAGGGATTGCATTGCAGTTCAAACTCCTCCATCTCGACAACTTGCTTCTTTCCCAGTCACACAACATTAAATCTGAGTGCATATATCTGGTCTCCTCTATGATACTGAGAGCCTTTACTTTCTTCCCCAATATCTATGCTACTCAGTCCAGCAGCCTGGAACTGAGCTGCTTAACAAGTTTTTATAAAATTGAATCAAATCATTCACCATGGTGCCAAGAAATAAAAGAATGTTTTAGCTAATATACTGAGGCAGAAATTAAAGAAAAAAAATAAAATCATACAAAGGAGAGAGATAGGCTCTCTGTGTTGGATTAGAGACAGTCAACTGGCTCAGGCTCTGGGAGGAACCTTGATAAAGTATCTCAGAAGCCAGAGCTCAAGAGAATGTGCCCTGAGAACTATCCCAACACCTTCATCACTGTCTGGAGGAAAACATAAATTTTCTTCCTAATCCTTGCCCTTGTAGTATGAGTAAACCTAAGAATTTATAGAAATTGGTTTCCCTTGTATTGCTTGCCTGTTTTGTATCTAAATAACACAGTGACGGCCATGAGAAATGTCCAAAAAGGATAGAGCTGCAAACATCAAAGAAGGAGGTTAATGCAGAGCCCTGCAGGACTGGTCTATACCAGCCTGGATTCGAGATAAAGCCACCGAGCCCACATACCAAGAGTCACGAGTAAGCCTGTTGCTGTATTGATTAACTGTTTTTTTTCTTGCTTCTGTAAACTGGCTTCTTTTTGCACCCTAAGACGCATAAAAAGCCCTCACTTTGTTTGTCCAGGGCTGAGTCCTTTGGATGTGAATCCACTGAGCTGGTGTATACCTTAAATAAATCTTCCTGTAACCTCATCCAGTTTCCTGATTTCCTGCAACAATACCATGACATCTAATCTTATAGAAAAGTCTGATTCAAACAGGCCAAAGTTTGCCTCACTCACTATAGTTGGATTTCTAGGTTTCACAAATAGATCACAGCAGTTAAACTACAAGGTTCAAGAAAAGTTTAGGAGAAAATCCAGAAAGAAAAGAATGTGTCTGTGACTATTTTTCTTACCTTTTCCACATCACCCAGACCCTCGGTATCCAGAAGGACCAGGGTGTGGTTTGGCTTGAAGGGGTGGGGCACACACCACATCCAGATGCCCTTGGTTTCAGACTGCACCGTGGAGCCCAGAGGAAAGCCTGCAGGGAAGAGGAGGAAGCTAAGCACAGAGACAGCAGAGCAGCTGAGCAGCCCTGAGGTCGCAGCATCAGACTGGTGGATTGTAACTATCCCAGTATACAAAATGGTACTTTCTGTATTTCCTCAAGAATGGCTCTTTCTGTGAGTCATATATTTCAAAAAGCAAGAGACATTAAATGGGATAATGATGCCAAGCAAGGACTCAAAATGGAGATGAAGAAGAATCCATGAATCAGACAAAATAGAGGTCACTGATAAAAAGAACATCTTAAAAAGTGGTGAGGTTTGGATATAGTTTGGAAGCGGATCTGAGATGGCCGAATAGGAACAGCTCTGGAGTGCAGTTCTTAGCAAGAACAACACAAAGGGTGAGTGAACACTGCATTTCCAAATGAGTTATTACTGCCAACAGACCAGGAGATTCCTGGGCTGAAAAGTGACATGAGTTTTCAGCACGGCTGTTTCAGCCATTGCAGCAGGTCTTCACACAAAAACTCACACAAATCTGGGTGGCCGTTTCAACTGGCACCTAGAACACCTGAGAGACAGAGCTGCCCATTCAACTGAAAAAAAAGGGGGCTAAATAGGGAGACAGGTGATCTGGCTTGGTAGGTCCCACCCCCACAAAGACCAGTAATCTGAATCACTCTGGATTGAGAGTTTTGCAGCAAGTGCAGCTGGACCTGGAATGTTCCAGCTCTGTTGGGGGAAGGGCATCTGCCATTACTGAGACAGTCGGCCACTACCAAGGCAGTCCACCATTACTGAGGCAGTTCTAACTATACCTCTATAAACAAAACTACAAGGAAGTTCACATAGCAGCTAGGCAGAGCCCACGACAGCTCAGTAACACCTCGGTGGGCACTCTTTGACTAGGCTACTTCCTTGTTAGTCAGGGTGGCTCTGAAAAAAGGCAGCAGCACGTCAGGTACTTATAAATAAAACCCCACCTTCCCAGAACAAAGCACCTGGGGGAAAAGGCGGTTATGAGTTCTGCTGCAGCAGACTTAAATGTACCTGCCCAGCAGCTCTGAACAGAACAATGGAGCTCACAGCTCAGCACTTGAGCTCTCATAAGGGACAGACTGACTCCTCAAGCAGCTCCCCAACCACTGTATATCCAAAGAGTCAACTCATAAAGGAGAGCTCAGGCTGACATCTGGTAGGTATCCTTCTGGGACGAACATAACAGAAAAAGAAACTGGTAGCAACCCCTATTGTTCTGCAGCTGCAGCAGGTGACCCCCAGGCAAGCAGGGTCTGGAGTGGACCTCCAACAGTCCTACAGCAGAGAGGCCTGACAGCTAGAAGGAAAACTAAAAAAAAGAAAGAAAGAACTTCATCATCAACAACAAGGATGTCCACTCAGGGACCCCATCTGAAAGTCAAGAACTACAAAAACCACAGGTAGATAAATCCACAAAGATGGGAAGAAACCAGTGCAAAAGGGATGAAAACACTCAAAAGCCGAATGCCTCTCCTCCTCCAAGGGATCACAACTCATCACCAGCAATAGAAAATAGCTGGATGGAGAATGAGTCTGATGAATTGACAGAAACAGGCTTCAGAAGGTGGGCAATAACAAACTTCTCTGAGCTAAAAAAACATGTTCTACCCCAAGGCTAAGAAACTAAGACCCTTGAAAAGGTGTTTGATGAAATGCTAATGAGAATAAACAGCATAGAAAGGAATATAAATGAATTGATGTAGCTGAAAAACACAACATGAGAACTTTGCAAAGCACACACAAGTTTCAATAGCTGAATTGACCAAGCAGAAGAAAGGAGATCAGAGATTGAAGATGAACTCAATGAAATAAAATGAGAAGTCAAGATTAGAGAAAAAAGAGTGAAAAGAAATGAACAAAGCCCCCAAGAAATATGGGATTATGTGAAAAGACCTAATCTATATTTGATAGGTGTACCTGAATATGATGGAGAGAATGAATCCAGGCTGGAAAACACTCTTCAGGATATCAAGGAGAATTTCCCCAACCTAGCAAGGCAGGCCAATATTCAAGTCCAGGAAATACAGGGAATGCCATGTGATGGAGAGAATGAATCCAAGCTGAAAAACACTCTTCAGGACATTATCCAGGAGAAATTCCCCAAACTAGCAAGGCAGGCCAACATTCTACTCCAGGAAATACAGACAACCCCCAAAGATATTCCTCAAGAAGAGCAACCACAAGACCAAAATAATCAGATTCACCACGGTTCAAATGAAGGAAAAAGTGCTAAGGGCAGCCAGAGAGAAAGGTCGGGTTACCAACAAAGGGAAGCCCATCATACTCACAGCGGATCTCTCAGCAGAAATCCTACAAGCCAGAAGAGAGTGAGGGTCAATAGTCAACATCCTTAAAGAAAAGAACTTTCAACATAGAATTTCATATCCAGCAAAACTGACCTTCATAAGCAATGAAGAAATAAAATCCTGTACAAACAAGCAATTGCTGAGAGATTTTGTCACCACCAGACCTATCGTACAAGAGCTCCTGAAAGAAGCACTAAACATGGAAAGGAACAACCAGTACCAGCCACTCCAAAAATGTACCAAATGATAAAAAGCATCAACACAATGGAGAAACTGTGTCAACAAATTGGCAAAACAACCAGCTAGAATCAAAATGGCAGAATCAAATTCACACATAAAAATAATAACCTTAAATGTAAATGGGCTAAATGTCCCAATCAACACAGACTGGCAAATTGGATAAAAAGTAAAAAACCCATCAGTGTGCTGTATCCAGGAAACCCATCTCATCTGCAAGGATATACATAGACTCAAAATAAAGGGATGGAGGAAGATTTACCAAACAAATGGAGAGCAAAAAAAAGCAGGAGTGGCAATCCTAGTCTCTGATAAAATAGACTTTAAACCAACAAAGATCAAAAGAGATGAAGAAAGGCACTACGTAATGGTAAAAGGATCAATGCAACAAGAAGAGCTAACGATCCAAAACATATATGCACCCAATACTGGAGCACCCAGATAGATAAAGCAAGTTCTTAATGACCTACAAAGAGACTTAGACTCCCACACAATAATAGTGGGAGACTTTAACACTCCATTGTCAGTATGAACAATGAGACAGAAAATTAGCAAGGATATCCAGGAGTTGAACTCAGACCTGGACCAAGCAACCTAATACACATGTACAGGACCATCCACCCCAAATTCACAGAATATACATTCTTCTCAGCACCACATCACACCTACTCTAAAATTGACCACATAATTGGAAGTAAATCACTCCTCAGCAAATGCAATAGAATGGAAATCATAACAAACAGTCTCTTAGACCACAGTGCAATCAAATTAGAACTCGGGATTGAGAAACAAACTCAGAACCACACAACTTCATGGAAACTGAACAACTGGCTCTTGAATGTTGACTGGATAAACAATGAAATGAAGGCAGAAATAAAGATGTTCTTCAAAACCAATGAGAACAAAGGCACAATGTACCAGAATCTCTGGGACACATTTAAAGCAGTCTCTAGAGGGAAATTTATAGTGATAAATGCCCATATGAGAAGCAAAGAAAGATCTAGAATCAACCCCCTATTGTCAAAATTGAAAGAGCTGGAGGAGCAAGATCAAAAAAAAACTCAAGAGCTAGCAGAAGACAAGAAATAACAAACATCAAAGCAGAACTGAAGGAGATACAGACACACAAAAAAAACCTTCAAAAAATCAGTAAATCCAGGAGCTGGTTTTTTGAAAAGATAAACAAAATAGACAGATCACTAGCCTGATTAATAAAAAAGAAAAGAGAGAATAACAAAATAGATGCAATAAAAAATGATAAAGGGGATCACCACTGATTCCACAGAAATGCAAACTGCCATCAGAGATTACTACAAATAACTCTATGCACATGAACCACTGGAAGAAATGGATAAATTCCTGGAAACTCACACCCTCCCATGCCTAAACCAGGAAGAAGTTGAAACACTGAATAACCAATAACAAGGGCTGAAGTTGAGGCACCAATTAATAGCCAACCAACTAAAAAAAGCCCAGGTCCAGATGGGTTCACAGCCGAATTCTACCAGACATACAAAGAGGAACTGGTACCACTCCTTCTGAAACTATTCCAAATAATCCAAAAAGATGGAATCCTCCCCAAATCATTTTATGAGACCAACATCATCCTGATACCAAAATCTGGCAGAGACTCAACAAAAAAGAAAACTTCAGGCCAATATTCAGGATAAACATAGATGCAAAAATCTTTAATAAAATACTGGCAAACTGATTGCAACAGCATATCAAAAAGCTTATCCATCATGATCAAGTAGGCTTCACCAGGAGATGCAAGGCTAGTTCAACATACGCAAGTCTATAAACATATTCCACCACATAAACAGAATCAAAGACAAAAACTACATCATTATCTCAATAGATGCAGATAAGGCCTTCAACAAAATTCAACAGCCCTTTATGCTAAAAACTCTCAATAAACTAGGTATCAACAGAATGTATCTCAAATTAATAAAAGCTATTTATGACAAACCCACAGCCAACGTCATACTGAATGGGCAAAACTGGAAGCATTCCCTTTGAAAAATGGCACTAGACAAGGACGTCCTCTCTCACCACTCCTATCCAATATAGTATTGGAAGTTCTAGCCAGAGCAATCAGGCAAGAAAAAGCAATAAAGGGTATTCAATTAAGAAAGGAGGAAATCAAATTGTCTTTATTTGCAGATGACATGATTGTATATTTAGAAGATCCCATCATCTCAGCCCAAAATCTCCTGAAATGGATAAGCAACTTCAGCAAAGTCTCAGGATACAAAAATCAATGTACAAAAATCACAAGCATTCCTATACACCAATAAAAGACAAACAGAGAGCCAAATCAAGAATGAACTGTCATTCACAATTACTACAAAGAGAATAAAATACTAGGAATACAACCAACAAAGGATGTGAAGAACCTCTTCAAGGAGAACTACAAACCGCTGCTCAAGGAAGTAAGAGAGGACACAAACAGATGGAAAAACATTCCATGCTCGTGGTAAGGAAGAATCAATATTGTGAAAATGGCCATACTGCATAAAGTAATTTATAGATTCAATGCTATCCCCATCAAGCTACCTATGACCCTCTTCACAGATCTGGAAAAAACCACCTTAAACTTCATGGGACCAAAAGAGAGCATGCATAGCCAAGATAATTCTAAGCCAAAGGAACAAAGCTGGAGACATCACATTACCTGACTTCAAACTATACTGCAAGGTAACAGTAATCAAAACAGCATGGTACTGCTACCAAAACAGAGATATACACCAAGGGAACAGAACAGAGGCCTCAGAAGCAATGCCACACATCTACAGCATCTGATCTTTGACAAACCTGACAAAAACAAGCAATGGGGAATGGACTGCCTGTTTAACAAATGGTGTTGGGATAACTGGTTAACCATGTGCAGAAAGCTGAAGCTGGACCCTTTCCTCATACCTTACACTAAAACTAACTCCAGATAGATTAAAGACTTAAACATAAGGCCTAACACCATAAAAACGCTAGAAGAAAACCTAGGCAAAACCATTCAGGACATAGGCATAGGCAAGGACTTCATGACTAAAATATCAAAAGCAATGGCAACAAAAGGCAAAATAGACAAGTGGGATCTCATTAAACTCCAGAGATTCTGTACAGCAAAAGAAACAATCATTAGAGTGAACTGGCAGCCAACAGAATGAGAAAAAAATTTGCAATCTATTCATCAGACAAAGGGCTAATATCAAGAATCTACAAAGAACTAAAACAGATTTACAAGAAAAAAAAAGTGAACAAACCCATTCAAAAGTGGGAGAATGACATGAACAGACACTTTTCAAAAAAAGACATTTATGAGGCCAACAAACATATGAAAAAATGCTTATCATCACTGGTCAATAGAGAAATGCAAATAAAAACCACACTGAGATACCATCTCATGCCAGTTAGAATGATGATTAAAAAATCTGGAGACAACAGATGCTGGAGAGGATATGGAGAAATAGGAACACTTTTACACTGTTGGTGGGATTGTAAATTAGTTCAACCATTGTGGAAGACAGTGTGGCAATTCGTCAAGGACCTAGAAATAGAAATTCCATTTGACCCAGCAATCCCATTACTGGGTATATATCCAAAGGATAATAAATCATTCTATTATAAAGACACATGCACACATATGTTCACCCCAGCACTGTTTACAATAGCAAAGACCTGGAACCAACCCAAATCCCCATTGATGATAGACTGGACAAGAAAAATGTGGCACATATACACCATGGAATACTATGCAGCCATAAATAACAATGAGTTTATGTCCTTTGTAGAGACATAGATGAATCTGGAAACCATCATTCTCAGCAAACTGACACAAGAACAGAAAAACAAACACTACATATTCTCACTCATAGGCAGGCGTTGAACAACAAGAACTCATAGACACAGGGAGGGGAGCATCACACTCTGGGGGTCTGTTTGAGGAGGAATAGGGAATGGACAGCGGGGAGTAATAAGGTTGGGCAGGGATAACAGGGGGAGAAATGCCAGATATAGGTGAGGGGGGGATGGAGGCAGCAAACCACATTGCCATCTGTGTACCCATGCAACAATCCTGCATGTTTTGCACATGTACCTCAGAACCTAAAGTGCAATAAAAAAAAGTAATGGGGTTCAAAGTCAGAGAGGAGTGGGCTGAAGAAAGACATAAGAAAGGAAAAACTCAAAAAAGGAGATTGAGAGAATGCTTTTTGCACTGAAAAGTGATTAAAGACAAAAATTACACACACACACACACACACACACACACTCAAACAAAAACAAAAAAAAAAAACAGGACTTGCTGGCCACAATGGGATATGAAATTCAGGAAGGGTTTTTAAGATGATACAGGTTCAAACATCTTTGTGTGTTGATGGGAATATTACATAAAGAAAGCAAAATATGTTATAAGAAAAAGGAGACAAAATTACAGGATCCCAGGACTTGATTACACAAGACATGGTAGGATTCTGATTACTAGTGGAGAATATTTTCCTTAAAGGAAAGAATATGGGGACAGGCTACATACAGTAAGGTAGTGACCTGGTGGTGAGAATTAGAATGAGAAGTTTCGTTTATTGAAAGGAATTGGGTTTCCCCTTACATGCCTAGGTTAGAGCATTAAAATGCTGGAATCAAGCAACTGGCCTGTGCCCCAGGATACCACTCACCATTATTCTTTCCTGCCAAACGGTTCATCAAGTAGGATTTGCCTGTACGGTACAGTCCAACAATGGCCACCACCACCACTGGCTGAGAAATCTGGTCAAGAATCTGTATAGCTTGCTGGTTCACTGACAGCTGTTCATTGATGTTTTCCACCAGGCAAATGGGAGTCAACATGTTGGGTCCAGATTCCATGGCAACTGCCAACCTAGAAGAGCCTCCTAGGAGAAACAAGATTACATTCCCTGCTTCAGTTATCCAAGCACCCATAAATTTAGGACTGACGAGACTTTGGCGTTTCTATGAGACAACATGTAACCTAGCAATAGCGAACTAGAAAAGGCTTCCTCCATCATTCCCCCAAATCTGTAATCATGTTAGTGATGAAGCATAGTATCTTATCATCTCCATAATTTTTCTCCAATAGTAAAAATAAAATTCAAGAAATTGTTATCATAATAGGGGGCCTACAATATTCTAAGACCTGTGATGCCTGCCTTAAATATCTGATCTCATTGACACTTACACGAACCTGCAAGTTAGAGATTATAGTACCCATATGTATATAAATGAGATAAATGAGTCTCACAAAGGCTGAGTGCATAAGTCATAGAACCAGGATTACAAATCTAGACAATTGAGCAAGGCAACTATGAAGTTCTAAGTCCTTCTTTTCTCTTAGGAGACATTAAAAAATGGAAAAACTGGCTAAAATTATCTTATAGAAGCTCTAGAAAATAGTCAAAGGTCTATAGCAACCAAGAAAATATCCAGTAGAAAAAAAAAAGGCACATTCAAATGGTAGGAGATTCCATAGTGTTGTGCTTGCCCTTTCCCTACTCATTTGCCTCAAAAACATGGTCTTGATCTGGAGGAGGTTGGCAGTCTACTTTCCACTTCCCTTCCCTGAATTGGAGGGAGTAGAACAGACTTTATTTATAACCTGATATTCTGACCAGGGGCTATCTTTTCTGATATATGTTCTGCCTAACTTGGATTTCTAGTATCAATAATTTCTCGTGTATGATACCGAAACCACAGAAGACTGAAAAAAATAGGTACACCACACTTAATCAAAATTAAAAACTTTTTTGCATCAAAGAGCATAGTCAACATAGTAAAAAGGCAATCCACAGAATGGGAGAAAATATTTGCAAATCACATATCTGATAGACTACATAAAGAATTCCTACAACTCACAGTGACAAAATTTCAATTGAAAATGCACTGGGATGAACGTTTTTCCGAAGAGGACCTATAAATGGCCTTAATATGCACCTGAAAACATGTGCAACATCAGTTATCACTGGGGAAATGCAAATCAAAACTACAGTGATGTACTACTCCACACCCACTCATTAAGATAACTATTATTTTCAAAAAATAAATAAGGCAGAAAACAAGTATTAGCTGGGATGTGGAAACATTGGAACCTTTGTGTATCGCTAGTAGAAATATGAATGGTATTGCCACTGTGAATAAAAGTATGGTGGTTCCTAAAAAAAAATGAAACACAGAATTAACATCAAAATATTTCATTTTTGTGTATATACACCAAAAAAAATAAGCTGAAGGCAGGGACTCAAACAGATATCTGAACACCAATGTTTATGGAAGCATTATAATAGCCAAAAGATGAAAACAACCCTTATGTCCATCAAGAGATAGTATCAACAAAATGTAGTAAACACCTACAATGGAATATTATTCAATCATAAAAATGTCTGAAATTATGACACATGCTACAACATAGACCAATCTTGAAGACATTATGCCAAGTGAAATAAGCCAGACACAAAAGAACAAATGTTAAATGGTTCCACTTGTATGACATACTAGAATAGTCAAATACATTGAGATGGAAAGTAGAAGTGTAATTACTTACCATGGGCTGAGGGAAGAGGGAAGAAAGAATCATTGTTTAAAGGTAGAGAGATTCGGTTTACAATATTGAGTAGATTATGGAGATGGTTGCACACCAATGCAAACATACTAATATCACTGAAGTATACTCTTAAAATTGTTAAAATAATAAATTTCATTATGCATATTTCACCACAAAACAAAAATGTAAATAGGAAAGCCTTGATAAACTGACAATCAAAGACAGTGGTTTTCCTGTAAGTTTTTTGATCAGTAACCTGCAGTAGTAACTTTTTAATGATTATCATACACTATAACATGCTCTTATTTATCAATGGGACTTTATGTGCTCGTTTTTTTATCTACAGGTTTAGAAAAGTGATGGAAATTGGAGCGAGACAGGGAAGAAGCCACGTGGGATGAGAAACTTTTAGAGAACACAGGCTATCTTTTTCAAAAGGGAAGTAAAAGAATGTCTAGAATCTAAAGAATTAAAGTACAGGCTGAAGGACTTAGCCTAGAAGGGTCAGGTTCTCAGTGAGAGTTACTCCCACCAATGAGAATAAAAATAGAATTAGAATAACAATACATATAACACTGCATATTATATAGAGAGATGAATTAGAGATATATCAAGAGAGAGATTTATCTCTCTAGACTATATACAGATAAGTTAGAGAGATTTCCTTTTAAAAGATAATGTCACTGTCACTGTTGGGTGAATCAAGGTGAAAGGCATATGGGATTTTATTGTAATTTTTTTTAAGGTGAAGTTTAATTCCATAAATCTAGTATTGAAAGTATGATTGTTCTGTAGATCTCCTGGCACACTTTTTATTGCCATTAAATAAAATTGTTTTCTATGATTTTTTTTTTGTAATCAGAATATGTAAACATAATATTGTCTTCAAATGTCTCAAATACTCACTTTTGTATTTATATGTCAAATATTCAAGATGCATCTAAGGCCATCAAAAATACCAGTTCTATCATTTTTGTATTTATATGTCATACACTTTTGTATTTACATGTCAAATATTCAAGATGCCATCTAATGCCATCTAATGCCAGTTCTATCATTCACTATGTATGTGGCCTTGACCAAGGAGTATCATCTAGCTGAGCTTGCTAATTAAAGGGGTCTGTGAGTTAAATTATACATCCAACCCAGAGGGTGTTTTGATAATAAAATGAGACATTACAAGCTTATGTCTTAACATGGTATGCAGCACAATATAGGATTTCAGGAAAAGTTGAATTAAATGGAGGTTAAGCTACATAATAACAATAACAATTGGTTTATTAGATTATACAGCTCAACAAAATATGCAAACTGTAAATTACCAAGAAACAAAAACTACAAATAAATTTTTCACCAGAGCAAAACTGTAAAGTTCAAGCACGCTGTTGCTGTACAACCCGCTCTTGTCTGATTCTTCACGGAGGGGAGTAAAGAAAACAGAGATCAAGCCCGAGGCCCTGACTTCTACAAGGAAATGCATTGTAATGTGATGTGTGATGTGTTCATCACGTTGTAGTGATTGCAACTGTACAGTCCCTTCTTTAAAGTGAACAATACAGGAAGCTATAGGAAGATGTGGCTATAAACGACTTTATATAAACCAGCTCTATGATTTCTTAGCTGTGAGGAAACCAGAGTAACTTTTAAATTCTACTAAATGAAATACAGCTGTTCAATTCTATTCAAGACTGTTTTTCAAACTCTGATGTACGTTAAGAATCACCTGAGGGGATTGTTCGAACCCAGATTCCCAGGCCTAAGTATCTATCTGTTTAGCAAGAGCTACCAGTGACTCTGATTTTCCAATGTTGAGCAAACAGTACGCGTGCGCGCGCGCGCGCGCACACACACACACACACACACACACACGAGTTTGGACTATGTAATTATTTTTAAGTAATAAAGACCAGCTATGTAGGGACTAAATTTTATTTCTACATAGAGAGTTATAGAGCTTACTCTGAACCTTTCCTAAGTGTGACCATTAAGTAGAAAAGAAACTCTCCCTTCAGATTATAATTGCCTGGAAGCTCCTTGTTTTCTGCATTTCGGGGCGGCCACAGGGCCTGATAGATATAGCCAGACAGACGCCCACCAGGGCTCTTTCCAGGCCATTCACTGCTGTCCTGAGTTGATGTTCAGGGAGCAGTACATCCAGGGAAATGCAGCGTGCCTGGATGCTTGAGTTGGACTAAGTTGCATGTAAACGAAAGCAAACATACCTGCTCTACAGCACCACAGGTCCAAGTTTTCAGTTTTCAGTTGCCTCTCACAATCTCCTTGCTCTCTTTCTTCCTTCTACTTTCTTTTGTGTCCTTCCTTTATAAAGGGAAAAAAGAGCTGAAGAAGTTAGTCATTTCCATAAATGGAATGGGGCAGTAAAACCGAAATTGAAAGTGAAAGCAATTCATGCAGCTGGTAGGAATTAGCAGAGGCCTGTCTGAATCATCTGACCAGAATTTGAAGAATGAATGTTGGGGGCAGGGGTGAGAAGCGGTCAGAAAAAGCCACAGAGGCTGCACACTCACACCTTTGCAACCACCGTCCTGCCAGCTTTCTTTTGTCCTCCTCATCCTGGAAGGCTCCATGGGCTTTCTTGATACCTCTCCCAGTTAGCTCTCGTTTCCTTGGCACACCAGAAAAGTAGAAAACCCACATTAGAAACGTAAGCAAAGCTTTAGGAACCAAGAATATTTTAAGCACTTTTCTCTTAGTGGGGATTCTTAGGTTCTTTTGTTAATGAATAGCTTTTGATATTTTAAATAACTTCACACACAAACACATACAGGTATACTTCAAAGATATTGCAGATTTGGTTGCAGACCACTGCAATAAAGTAAATGTTGCAATAAAGTAAGTCACACAAAGTTTTGGTTTCCCAGTACATGTAGAACTTACGCTTACACCATTCTGTAGTCTAAGTCTAGTAAGTGTGCAAGAGCATTATGTCTAAAAGTAAAATTACATGCCTTAATTTTAAAATATTTTATTGCTGAATAATACTAATGATCATCTGAGCCTTCGGCAAGTTGTAATCTTTGTGCTGGTGTAGAGTTTTGCCTCAACGTCAATGGCTGCTGACTGATCAGGTTGATAGTCACTGAAGGTTAGGGTGTCTGTTGGCAATTTCGTAGCATAAGATGACAGTGAAGTTTGATGCATTGATTGACTCTTCCTTTCACAAAAGATTCATCTGTACCATGAGATGCTATTTGATCTCATTTTACCCAGTTCTTTCAAAATTGGAGTTAGTCCTCTCAAATCCTGTCACTGCTTTATCAATTAAGTTGATAAATATTCTAAATCTTTTGTTGTCATTTCAACAATGTTCACAACATCTTCACCAGGAGTAGATTCCATCTCAAGGAACCATTTCTTTGCTCATCCCTATGAAGCAATTCCTCATCCATTCAAGTTGTTTTACGAGATAACAGCAATTCAATCCCATCTTCAGGCTCCGCTTCCAATGCTAGTTATCTTGCTATTGCCACCACATCTCTAGTTACTTCCTCTGTTGATGTCTTGAGTCCCTTAAAGTCATCTATGGGGGCTGGAATCAACTTTTTCCCAATTCCAGTTAATGTTGGTATTTTTGACATCCTCCCATGAATCATGAATGTTCTTAATGACATTTAGAATAGTAATGTTTTTTTCAGAAGATTTTCAATTAACTTTGCCCAGATCTGTCAGATGAATCATTATCTATGGCAATTATAGATTTACAAAATGTATTTCTTAAATAATAATAATTGTAAGTTGAAATTATTCCTTCATCTATGGGCTACAGAATGGATGCTGTGTTAGCATATATGAAAACAATGTTAATCACCTTGTATATGTCCCTCAGAACTCAAGAATTATCAGGTGTATCTATGCAGCCATAAAAAAGGATGAGTTCATGTCCTTTGCAGGGACATGGATGAAGCTGGAAACCATCAGTCTCAGCAAGCTGGCACAAGAACAAAACCAGAATTCAAGAAGTATGTCAAGCTGTAGTCAAGAAGTCAATTTCTATCTGGGTTCCTGGGCAATGCATTGACATGTCTGCTCAACTAATTGTCTATCTCCCAAAACATAGCACTACCCATAGCTCCTCCTAGACAAGCCAGAGAGAAAAAGGTGGTGGTGATGTAACATAATCAGTGGTAATGAAGAAGAACCTGGTTTGGCTAGTAGGACACCTGCCCATAGCTGCCGGCCACTTTGAGTGAACAAGGAAGCCTAACATATAAATGTATGTCATGATGACTAAAGCTAGTGGGTGGGCAATGATGAAGGCTATAAATGCAGACTTTGCAGGGATATTTCTGCTTGCATTTTCTAGACTTGGCCTGTTCTTCTCCAGCATAGATTAGGGAACAGCACAAATACCATGCGTTTATCACACGTGTATACCGAAAAGATAAGAGCTTACAGGCATTGCCATCTGGTGGTAAGATTTGGTAATTTATTTGGTAATATGTGACTGAATTTTCCCTGTGCAAAGTGATTTGTGGATAACAATGTAGAATTTATAGAAATGTATTGATGTGGGAATCTTCAAGATGGCGGGGTAGGAGCAGCTCGGGGTTGCAGCTCTCAGTGAAGGCTCAGAGGGTGAGTTCAAGCTGCATTTTCAGAGGGATCTTTGTTGCCCACAGAACGGAGGGATTCCCAGGTGGAGGAGAGACACGGATCGCCACTTCGGCTCTTTTGGCCGGCATCCTCTGGCCGAGGTAGCAGCGCAGCGGCACTCCGCACAAGGCTCACTGGTCTGGATGCCCTGTTAAACCAGCAATCTGAGATTTGGGAGGGCAGATTAGCATATCCATCTGATTGAACAGGACTTGGACAGTGATCCAGACCAGGAGATTCCCGGGAGGCAACATTTGAGCCTGCGCAGTGGGTCGCTGCACGGGAAATCGCACGTATCCCAGTCCCCAATCAGCGGGTGACTGAAATACCTGGGAGAGAGTCAACCTTTCAACATAGGAAAGAAAAAAAGAGGGGCTCTGAGGCGGCGAGCCAGGTGACCAGGCTCGGCAGGTCCCACACCACAGGGACAAGCAGGGCAGCGATTCCATACACCCGGGGTTGAGAGTTTCACTGTGGACGCAACTGAGCCCGGGACGGCACAGCTCGGTGGGGGAGGGGCATCCCCCATTGCCGAGGCAATCCGCCCCTTTGGAAGTATACTCCCATTGCTGTAGCAGCCTGACATTGCCGAGGCAACCCACCATAACAGAGAGACTCCACCAATACAGAGGCAACAGAGTGGAGCACACGGCAGCAGGGCGGAGCCCTCGGCAACAGGGCGAAGCCCAAGGAAACAGAGCAGAGCCCGCCACAGTAGGGCGGAGCCAATGCCAACAGGGAGGAGCCTCGGCAGGCAAATAGTGACAAGACTGCCCCCTAGCTGGGAAGAAAAGAGCAACGGATACTGATAAAGAAAGCCCTAACACCCCAAGACAGAGCATCTGAGGAAAAAAAAGGGTTTTATGAGTTCTGCTGCAGCAGACTTAAAAGTATCTGCCAAACAGTCCTCAATGAACAGAGCTCACAGCTCAGCACTCAAGCTCCTATAAAGTACAGACCATCTCCTCAAGCAGCTCCCTGACCCCCGTATATTCAAAGAGTCACCTCAAAAAGGACTGATCAGACTGACATTTGGTGGGCATCATTCTGGGACAAACATAGCAGAAGAAGAAACTGGTGGCATCCCTCACTGTTCCGCAGCTGCTACAGGTGTACCCCAAACAAGCAGGGCCTGGAGTGGACCTCAGCAGTCCTACAGCAGATGGGTTAGACTGTTAGAAGGAAAACTAAGCAACAGAAATACTTCACCATCAACAATCTGGGTGTCCACTCAGAGAACCAACCAAAAAGTCAGCAGCTACTCAGACCACAGGAGGATAAACCCACAAAGATGGGAAGAAACCAGCGCAAAAAGGAGGAAAACACCCGAAACCAAAACACCTCACCTCCTACAAAGGAACAAAACTCCTCACCAGCAAGGGAACAAAGCTGGACAGAGAATGAGGGTGATGAAATGACAGAATCAGACTTCAGAAGGTGGATAATGAGAAACTTCCATGAGCTAAAAGAACATGTTCTAAATCGATGCAAAGAAATTAAGAACCTTGAAAAAAGTTTCGAGGAAATGATAACAAGATTGGACAACTTAGAGAGGAGGATAAACGAATTGAAGGAGCTGAAAACCACAACACGAGAACTTCGCGAAGCATGCACAAGCTTCAACAGCCAAATTTACCAAGCAGAAGAAAGAACATCAGAAGTCGAAGATCAACTCAATGAAATAAAACAAGAAACCAAGATTAGAGAAAAAAGCACAAAAAGGATTGAACAAAGTCTCCAAGAAATGTGGAATTATGTGAAGAGATCTAACCTACGTTTGATAGGTGTACCAGAATGTGATGAAGAGAATGAATTCAAGCTGGAAAATACTCTTTAGGATATTATCCAGGAAAATTTCCCCAACCTAGCAATCCAGGCCAATACTCAAGTCCAGGAAATACAGAGAACACCACAAAGATATTCCGCAAGAAGAGCAACCCCAAGGCACATAATCATCAGATTCAACAGGGTTGAAATGAAGGAGAAACTACTAAGGGCAGCCAGAGAAAAGGGTTGGGTCACCCACAAAGGGGAGCCCATCAGACTCACAGCAGATCTCTCGGCAGAAACTCTACAAGCCAGGATAGAGTGGGGGCCAATATTCAACATCCTTAAAGAAAAGAACTTTCAACCCATCATTTTATATTCAGCCAAACTGAGCTTCATAAGTGAAGGGAAAATAAAATCCTTTGCAAACAAGCAAGTACTCAGAGATTTTGTCACCACCAGGCCTGCTTTACAAGAGCTCCTGAAAGAGGCACTACACATAGAAAGGAACACCCAGTACCAGCCATTCCAAAAACATACCAAATGCTAAAGAGCATCAAAAAAAAAAAAAAAAGAATAATCAGCACCAACTAACAGGCAAAACAGCCAGCTAGCATCAAAATGGCAGTATCAAAATAACACATAACAATATTAACCCTAAATGTAAATGGGCTAAATGCACCAATCAAAAGACACAGACTGGCAAATTGGATAAAAAGCCAAAACCCATCAGTGTGCTGTATCCAGGAAACCCATCTCACATGCAACGATACACAAAGGCTCAAAATAAAGGGATGGAGGAAGATTTACCAAGCAAATGAACAGCAAAAAAAAGCAGGAGTTGCAATTCTCGTCTCTGATAAAATAGACTTTAAAGCAACAAAAATCAAAAGAGACAAATAAGGTCATTACATAATGGTCCAAGGATCGATACAACAATAAGAGCTAACGATCCTAAATATATATGGACCCAATACAGGAGCACCCAGATATATAAGGCAAGTTCTTAATGATCTACAAAGAGACTTAGACTCCCATACAATAATAATGGGAGACTTTAACACTCCACTGTCAATATTAGACAGATCAACCAGACAGAAAATTAACAAGGAAATCCAGGACTTGAACTCAGACCTGGAACAAGCAAACCTGATAGACATTTACAGAACTCTCCACCCCAAATCCACAGAATATACATTCTTCTCAGCACCACATCACACCTACTTTAAAATTGACCACATAATTGGAAGAAAAGCACTCCTTAGCAAATGCAAAGCAACTGACATAATAACAGTCTCTCAGACCATAGTGCAATCAAGTTAGAACTAAGAATTGAGAAACTAATTCAGAACCGCACAGCTTCATGGAAACTGAACAACTGGCTCTTGAATGTTGACTGGATAAACAATGAAATGAAGGCAGAAATAAAGAAGTTCTTCAAAACCAACGAGAATGAAGACACAACATACCAGAATCTCTGGGACTCATTTAAAACAGTCTCCAGAGGAAAATATATAGCAATAAGTGCCCATATGAGAAGAATGGAGATATCCAAAATTGACACCCTATAATCAAAATTGAAAGAGCTAGAGGAGCAAGATCAAAAAAACTCAAAACCTAGCAGAAGACAATCAATAACTAAGATCAGAGCAGAACTGAAGGAGACAGAGATGAAAAACCCTTCAAAAAAATCAATAAATCCAAGAGCTGGTTTTTTGAAAAGATCAACAAAATAGACCACTAGCCAGACGGATAACAAAGAAAAGAGAGAACAACCAAATCGATGCAATAAAAAATGATAAAAGGGAAATCACCACAGATACCACAGAAATTCAAACCATCATCAGAGAATATTACAAACAACTCTATGCACATAAACTAGTAAAACTGGAAGAAATGGATAAATTCCTGGACACTTGTGTCCTCCCAAGCCTAAACCAGGAGGAAGCTGAAACTATGAATAGACCAATAACAAGGTCTGAAGTCGAGGCAGCAATTAAGAGCCTACCACACACAAAAAGCCAGATGGGTTCACAGCCGAATTCTACCAGACACACAAAGAGGAGCTGGTACCATTGCTTCTGAAACTATTCCAAATAATCCAAAAAGAGGGAATCCTTCCCAAATCATTTTATGAGACCAACATCATCCTGATACCAAAGCCCAGCAGAGACTCAACAAGAAAAGAAAACTTCAGGCCAATATCCATGATGAACATAGATGCAAAAATCTTCAATAAAATACTGACAAACCGATTGCAACAGCACATCAAAAAACTTATCCATCATGATCAAGTAGGATTCATCCCAGGGATGCAAGGCTGGTTCAACACACGCAAGTCTATAAACATAATTCCCCACATAAACAGAACCAAAAACAAAAACCACATAATTATCTCAATTGACGCAGAGAAGGCATTTGAGAAAATTCAACAGCCCTTTATGCTAAAAACCCTCAATAACCTCGGTATTGATGGAACATATCTCAAAGTAATAAAAGCTATTTATGACAAACCAACAGCCAATATCATACTGAATGGGCAAAAAGTGGAAGCATTCCCTTTGAAATCTGGCACTAGACAAGATGCCCTCTTTCACCACTCCTATTCAATATAGTGCTGGAAGTTCTAGCCAGAGCAATCAGGCAAGAAAAAGAAATAAAGAGTATTTAATTAAGAAAGGTGGAAGCCAAATTGTCTCTATTTGCAAACGACATGATAGTATACCTAGAAGACCCCATCATCTCAGTCCCAAAACTCCTGAAACTGATAAGCAACTTCAGCAAAGTCTCAGGATACAAAATCAATGTGCAAAAATCACAAGCATTCCTATACACCAATAACAGACTGACAGAGATCCAAATCAAGAATGAACTGCCATTCACAATTCCTACAAAAAGAATAAAATACCTAGGAATACAACTTACAAGGAACGTAAGAGACCTCTTCAAGGAAAACTACAAACCACTGCTCAACGAAATAAGAGAGGACACAAACAGATGGAGAAACATTCCATGTTCATGGTTAGGAAGAATCAATATCATGAAAATGGCTATACTGCCCAAAGTAATTTACAGATTCAACGCTATCCCCATCAAGCTACCATTGACTTTCTTCACAGAACTGGAAAAATCCACCATGAACTTCATATGGAACCAAAAGAGAGCCCGCATAGCCAAGTCAATTCTAAGCAAAAAGAACACAGCGGGAGGCATCACAGTACCAGACTTTAAACTATACTACAAGGCTACAGTAATCAAAACAGCATGGTACTGGTACCAAAACAGAGATATAGACCAATGGAACAGAACAGAGGCATCGGAGGCAACACAGCATATCTACAACCATACAATATTTGATAAACCTGACAAAAACAAGCAATGGGGAAAGGACTTCCTGTTTAATAAATGGTGTTGGGATAACTGGCTAACCATATGCAGAAAGCAGAAACTGGACCCCTTCCTGACAACATACACTAAAATTAACTCCAGATGGATTAAAAACTTAAATATAAGACCTGGCACCATAAAAACCCTAGAGGAAAATCTAGGCAAAACCATTCAGGACATAGGAGTAGGCAAGGACTTCATGAACAAAACACCAAAAGCATTGGCAACAAAAGCCAAAATAGACAAATGGGACCTAATCAAACTCCACAGCTTCTGCACAGCAAAAGAAACAGTCACTAGAGTGAATCAGCAACCAACAGAATGGGAAAAAATTTTTGCAGTTTACCCATCTGACAAAGGGCTGATATCCAGAATTTACAAAGAACTCAAACAGATTTACAGGAAAAAGACAAACAAGCCCATTCAAAAATGGGCAAAGGATATGAACAGACACTTTTCAAAAGAAGACATACATGAGTCCAACAAACATGAAAAAATGCTCATCATCACTGGTCATCAGAGAGATGCAAATCAAAACCACACTGAAATACCATCTCACGCCAGTTAGAATGGTGATCATTAAAAAATCTGGAGACAACCGATGCTGGGGAGGATGTGGAGAAATAGGAACACTTTTACACTGCTGGTGAGAGTGTAAATTAGTTCAACCATTGTGGAACACAGTGTGGCGATTCCTCAAGGCCTTAGAAATAGAAATTCCATTTGACCCAGCAATCTCATTACTGGACATATATCCAAAGGACTATAAATCATTCTACTATAAGGACACATGCACACGAATGTTCATTGCAGCACTGTTTACTAGCAAAGACCTGGAACCAACCCAAATGCCCATCGATGATAGACTGATCTTAGAAAATGTGGCACATATACATCATGGAATATTATGCAGCAATCAAAAACGATGAGTTCATGTCCTTTGTAGGGACATGGATGAATCTGGAGAACATCATTCTCAGCAAACTGACACAAGAGCAGAAAATGAAATATCGCATATTCTCACTCATAGGCAGGTGATGAAAATTGAGAACACATGGACACAGGGAGGGGAGTACTACACATTGGGGTCTATTGAGGGGAATAGGGGAGGGACAGCGGGGGGGAAGCTGGGGAAGGATAGCCTGGGGAGAAATGCCAAATATGGGTGAAGGGGAGGAAGGCAGCAGAACACACTGCCAAGTGTGTACCTATGCAACTATCTTGCATGTTTTTCACATGTACCCCAAAACCTAAAATGCAATAAAAAAAGAAAGTTTTAGCAGTCTTTTATTACTAACATTTCAGTGGAGACAGCTTTAGTAACAGTGGAAAGTTTAGTGATAGATCAAAGCAGCCACAACATTCCCTGAAGCCCAACTGTAATCCAGAGCAAGCCCATAGCTTTCTTCTATTCTATGAAGGCTGAGAAAGGTGAGGAAGCTGCAGAATTTGGTTTATGAGGTTTAAGGAAAGAAGCTGTCTTCATAAGATATAAGTGCACGATGAAGCAGCAAGTGCTGATATAGAAGCTGCAGCTAGTTATCCAGAAGATCTAACTAAGATCATTGATGCAAAATATTTTCAATGTAGATGAAACAGCCTTGTGTTGGAGAAAGATGCCATCTAGGACTTTCATAGGTTTGAGAGGAGAAGGCAATGCCTGGCTTCAAAGCTTCAAAGGACAGGCTGCCTCTCTTGTTAGGAGTTAATGCAGTTGGTAAATTTGGTTGGATCCAATGTTCATTTAGTATTTTGAAAATCCCAGGACCCCTCAAAATTATGTTAAACATACTCTATGTGTGCTCTGTAAGTGGAGTACTATAAATGACAGCACATCTGTGTAGAGTATGGTTTAATGAATATTTGAAACTCACTGTTAAGACCTACTATTCAGAAAGAAAATACTTTTCAAAATATTACTGCACATTGACAATATACTTGGTCACCCAAGATCTCTGATGGAGACATACAAGTAGATTAATGTTTTCATGTCTATTAACACAACATCCATCCTGTAGCTCATGGATCTGGAAATAATTTCAACTTTTAGTTCTCATTAATTAACAAATATATTTTGTAAGTCTATAGCTGATAGAGATAGACAGTGATTCCCCTGACAGATCTGGGAAAATGAAATTGAAAACCTGCTGAAAAAAATTTACCATTCTAGATGCCGTTAAGAACATTCATGACTCATGGGAGAAAGAAAATATCGATGTTAACTGTAGCTTAGAAGAAGTTGATTCCAGCCTCCATAGATGACTTTGAGGGATTCAAGACGTAAGTGGAAGTAACCAGAGATGTGGGGTGGAAATAGCAATAGAACTAGAATTATAAGTGGAGGCTGAAGAAGTGACTGAAATGCTGCAATCTTAGAGAATTTGAATGGATGAGGAGTTGGTTATTATGGATGAGCAAAAACAGTGGTTCCTTAAGATGGAATCTACTCCTGATGAAGAAGCTATGAACATTGTGGCAATGACAACAAAAGGATTTATAATATTACATCAACTTAGTTGATAAAGCTTGGCAGGGTTTAAAATGATTGACACCAGTTTTGAAAGAACTGGATAAAATGCTATCAAACAGCATGTCACGTACAGCTAAATCTTTTGTAGAAGGAAGAGTCATCTTATTTTAAGAAATTGCCACCCTAACCTTCAGCAACCACCACCCTGATGAGTCAGGAGCCATCAACATTGAGGCAAGACTCTCCACCAGCAAAACGATTACAACCTGCGGAAGCCTCAGATGACTGTTAGCATTTGTCAGCAATAAAGTATTTTTAAATTAAGGTATGCAATTTGGCTTTCAGACTTACTGCTATTGCACACTTAGTAGACTACAGTATTGTATGAACATAAGTTTTATGTGCACTGGGAAACTAAAAGATTGTATGACTTGCTTTATTGCAATATTCACTTTATTGCAGGGGTCTGGAATCTAACCTGCAATAAAGTCTGGGTTTTTATTGTATTCCTCACCCCAATAATGTACATTGTACCCATTAAGTAATTTTTCATCATCCACCCAGCCCCCCACCCTTCCACTTTTCCAAGTCTCCAGTGCCTATCATTCCACCTTCTATATCCAGGTGTACACATTACTTAGCTCCCACTTATGAGTGAGAATGTGGTATTTGACTTTCTGAGTCGTTTCACTTGAGATAACGACCTCCAGTTCCATCCATGTTGCTATAAAAGACATGGTGCATTCTTTCTTTTATACCTGTAGTAGTTTTAGATATGCCTCTCATTCTCTGTCTCTCTTTCTCTCTCTCTCTCTCACCGATCCCTCTGTGTGTCTGTGTGTGTGTGTGTGTGTGTGTATGCGTGTGTGAACATATTTAAAACACCAAAACAGAAAATGAAACACCGCATATTCTCACTCATAGGTGGGTGATGAAAAATGAGAACACATGGACACAGAAAGGGGAGTACTAAACACTGGGGTCTATTGGGGGGAAAAGGGGAGGGCCAGTGGGAGGGGGAGGTGGGGAGGGATAGCCTGGGGAGAAATGCCAAATGTGGGTGAAGGGGAGAAGAAAAGCAAAGCACACTGCCATGTGTGTACCTATGCAACTGTCTTGCATGCTCTGCTCATGTACCCCAAAACCTATAATCCAATAAAAAATAAAAAATAAATAAATAAATAAAAATTTTAAAAAAATTAAAAAAAAAAAAAAAAAGATAAAACACCAAAAGCTCTTCGCTAACAAAAGACCCCAGAATGCAGGAATTCCCACCAAGAGAAAATGCTTAAAGTATTCTCAATTTCCTTGCTTACATGACTACAGTAGATTTCTGTTTTTCTGCTGTGCCAAGGAAACTAAAGTCAACTGGGAGCGTATCAAGAAGAAATCCCATGAACCCTTCCAAGACAGGAAAGACAAAAGAAAGCTGGCAGGACTGTGCTTGCTAATGTGTGACTGTGCAGTATCTGTGACTTTTTCTGACCTCCTCTAAACCCCTGCACCCAACAACTCCCAAACTCACATTAAATAATTCAGACATGCCTCTGCTAACACTTTAATAATAGTATGGATTAATTTTACATTCAAGTTTTGTTTTACTGCACCGTCCCATTTGTGGAAACAACTAGCTTACTCAGCTTGTTTTTCTTTTATAAAGGAGGGAAAGAACAGAAACGTAGAAGGAGGAAAGAGAGTAAGAGGTGAGTGAGAAGTAACTGAAAACTGTTCTTGGACCTGCTGTGCTGCTGTAGTGCAGGTATGTTCACTTTCTTTTACATGCCACTTAGTCTCTAACTCAATCTTGGTTTCTGGTTCAGAATGGCAGCTGAGGAATGGACAGGGAGGGCAGGGTGCCTGCTGCTTGGCCTGCACGATTCTGGGGCTGGCTTTAGTTCTGGGAAAGCTCAGCTTCTCCACTTGAACCAGTGACAGCCGAGAGGTGACAGCCAGGCACGCCGCATCCCCTGATGTGATGCTTCCCAAACATCAACTCAGAGCAGCAGTGAGTGGCCTGGAAAAAGCCCTCGTGGGCGCCTGCCTGGCTACCTCTATCAGGCTCTGCAGGCCCCAGAATGCAGAGAACAAGGAGTCTAGGCAATTCTAACCTGAAGGGAGAGTTTCTTTTTTATCTTTCTAGTAGTCACACTTAGGAAGCTTGAGAGCTGTGTGTGTGTGTTATTAGTTTCCCATAGGAACATCAGAGTCGCTTGTAGCTCTTGCAAAACAGATACTTAGGCCTGGGAATATGGGTTTGAACAATTCTCTCCGGTGATTTTTTTTTCTAAAGATGAAGAATAGAAACTATGTTTAATATTAAAAAAAGATTTTTTTTAAACCACCATATCTCATGGTGGTTTGCTGCACCTATCAACCTGTCATCTAAATTTTAAACCCTGCATGCATTAGGTATTTGTTCTAATGCTCTCCCTCCCCTTGACCACTACCCCCCAACAAGCTCCAGTGTGTGATGTTCCCCTCCCAGTGTCCATGTGTTCTCATTGTTCAACTCCCACTTATGAGTGAGAACATGTGATGTTTGGTTTTCTGTTCCTATGTTAGCCTGCTGAGAATAGGATCTAATTAAAGAGCTTCTGCACAGCTAAAGAAACGATCATTAATGTGATCAGGTGATTCTTATGTACACCAGAGTTTGAGATCCAATCCTGAATAGGATTCAGCTGCTGTATTTCATTTAGTAGAAGTTAATAGATCTGTGGTTTCCACACAGCTAAGAAAGCAGAGGCCTGGTTTACATAAAGTTGTTTGCAATAGCAGGCACATCTCCCTAGAGCTTCCTTTATTGTTCACTTTAAGAAGGGACTGCACAGTTGCAGTCACTGTAATGTGATGAATACGTTACACATCACATAACAATGCATTTCTTCATAGAAGTCAGGGTCTCGGGCTTGATCTCCATTTTCCTCACTCCCCTCAGTGGAGAATCAGACAAGAGCAGGTTGTACAGCAACAGCGTGCTTGAACTTTACAGTTTTGCTCTGGTGAAAAATTTATTTGTAGTTTCTGTTTCTTAGTAATTTACAGTTTGCATATTTTATTGAAATATGTAATCTAATGGACCAACTGTTATTGTAATTATTATAGTTTAACCTCCATTTAATTCAACATTTATTGAAATCCTATTTTGTACTCCAATAAAATGAGACATTATAAGCTTATGCTATGCTAAGAAATAAGCTTATAATGTCTCATTTTATTATCAAAACACCCTCTGCATTCTATGTCTAATTTAACTCACAGACCCTGATAATTAACAAGCTCAGCTAGATGAAGCTACTTGGTTAAGACCACAAACGTAGTGAATGATAGAGCTGGTATTTTTGACAGCATTAGATGCATCTTGAATGTTCGACATATAAATACAAAAGTGAGTATTTGAGACATTGAAGACAATATTATGTTTACATATTCGGATTATAAGGAAATGCAGATATCATAGAAAACCATTTTAATATAATGGGAATAAAAGGTGTGTCAAGAGATCTATAGAATAATTGTACTTTAAATACTAAATTTATGGAATGAAACTTTACCTCTAAAAAAATTACAATGAAATCTCATATGCCTTTCACCTCGATTCACCCAATGGTGACATTGACTTTATCTCTCAAAAAGAAATCTAAAGAAATCTCTCTGACTTATCTCTTAATATATGTAGGTAATTTATCTCTCTCTCTAGATATCTATAACTTGTCTCTCTACCTAATATGCAATGTTACATGTATTATTATTCTTATTATTTTTCTTATTCCCATCTGTGGGAGTAAACTGCAGAGAACCTGGCACTTCTAGGCTAAGTACTTCAGCCTGTACTTGAATTCTTTAGATTCTAGAATACATTTTGGAAAGGTACCCTGCATTCTCTAGAGGTTTCTCATCCCACAGTGGATCTTTTCCCTTCTCCCTTCTATTCCCATCCCTCTTCTATAGCTGCAGATAATAGATGAACATATAAGGTCACACTGATGCATTAGAGAACAATTTTCAGTATATGATGATCATTAAAAAGTTACTGCAGGTTGTTGATCAAAAACCTTATAGCATAACCACTGTCTTTGAGGAAGAGTATTCTGACAGATAAGTCGTTGCAGTGGCATAGCACAGAGTAATAGGTTGCCAGATTATCCAGGCTTTTGTCTCTTACACTCTTTTTCATTGGTAAAATGTACATAAAATTTATTATTTTAATAATTTTTAAGAATATACTTCAGTGACATTAGTATACTCATGCTGCTGTGCAGCCATCGCCAGAACGTCATCATTGTAAACTGAGTCTCTCTACCTTTAAACAATGATTCTGCATTCCCTCCTCCCCCAGCCCATCATAGTTACACTTCTAATTTCTGTCTTAAGGTATTGGATTATTCTAGTACCTCATACAATATCTGTTCTTTTGTGTCTGGCATATTTCACTCGACATAATGTCTTCAAAGTGATCCATGTTGTAGCATGTGTCATAATTTCATACATTTTTATGGCTGAATAATATCTCGTAGTTATATACAATGTTTTATTCATCTATTCATCTGTTGATAGTCATTTGAGTTGTTTTTATCTTTTGGCTATTGTGCATAATGATTCCATAAACGCTGGTGTACTAATATCTGTGTGAGTCCCTGGCTTCAATTTCTTGGAGTGTATATATAGAAGTAGAATTTCTTCATCATATGTTGATTCTATGTTTGGTTTTCCAAGGATCTACCATAGTGTTTTCCATAGTGACAGTACCAGTTTACATTCCCATGGACAGTGCACACAGGTTCCAAATTCTCTACATCCTAGCTAACACCTGTTTGGAGTTTGGGTTTTTTTTAAAAAAAAACACAAATAATAGTCATCCTAACAGGTGGGTCTAACATGTTACCTCACTGTAGTTTTGATTTTCACTCACCTAGGGATTAATGATGTTGAGCATGTTTTCATGTGCTTATTGGCCATTTCTTCTTTGGAGAAACATCTAGTCTACTCTGCCCACTTTTTAAAATTTAAGTTCTGTGGTACATATGCAGATCTTGCAGGATTATTACATAGGTATACACATGCCATGGTGGTTTACTGCCTCCATCCCCCCCGTCACCTACATTAGGTATTTCTCCTAATGTTATCCCTCTTCGACCTCCCCACTCCTTGCTATCACTCCCCAAGTCCCCCTAGCCCCCCCAGCCCCCAACGCCCCCAGTGTGTGATGTTCCTCTCCCTGTGTCCTTGTGTTCTCATTGTTCAACACCCACTTATGAGTGAGAACATGTGGTGTTTGGTTTTCTGTTCTTGTGTCAGTTTTCTGAGATGATGTTTTCCAGATTCATCTATGTTCCTGCAAAGGATATGAACTCATACTTTTTTATGGCTGCATAATATTCCATGGTATATATGTGCCACATTTTCTTTATCCAGTCTATCTTTGATGGGCATTTGGATTGGTTCCAAGTCTTTGCTATTGTAAACAGTGCCTCAGTGAATATACATGTACACGTGTCTTTATAATAGATCTATTTATAATCTTTGGGGTATATAACCAGTAATGGGATTGCTGGGTCAAATGGTATTTCTAGTTCTAGATCCTTGAGGAATCACCACACTGTCTTCCACAATGGCTGAACTAATTTACACTCCCACCAATAGTGTAAAAGCATTCATATTTTTCCACGTCCTCTCCAGCATCTGTTGTCTCCAGATTTTTAAATGATTGTCATTCTAACTTGTGTGAGATGGTATCTCAATGTGGTTTTCATTTGCATTTCTCTAATGACTAGTGATGATGAGCATTTTTTCATATGTTTTTTGGCCACATAAATGTCTTCTTTTGAAAAATGTCTGTTCATATCTTTCACCCACATTTTGATTGGGTTTTTTTGTTTTTTTCTTGTATATTTCTTTTAGTTCTTTGTGGATATAAGCTCTTTGTCAGATGAGTAGATCGCAAAAATTTTTTTCCATTCTGTTGGTTGGTGGTTCACTCTAATGATAGTTTCTTTTGCTGTGCAGAAGCTCTGGAGTTTAATTAGATCCCATTTGTCTTTTTTGGCTTTTGTTGCCAATGCTTTTGATGTTTTAGTCATGAAGTCCTTGCCTATCGTATGTCCTAAATAGTATTGCCTAGGTTTTTTTCTAGAGCTCTTATGGTGTTAGGTCTTATGTTTAAACCTTTAATCCATCTGGAGTTACTTTTTGTATAAGGTGTAAGGAATGGGTCCAGTTTCAGCTTTCTGCACATGGCTAGCCAGTTTTTCCAGTATCATTTATTAAATAGGGAATCCTTTCCCCATTGCTTGTTTTTATCAGGTTTGTCAAAGGTCAGATGGTTGTAGACGTGTTGTGTTACTTCCAAGGCCTCTGTTCTGTTCCCTTGGTCTATATCTCTGTTTTGGTACCAGGACCATGCTGTTTTGATTACTGTAGCCTTGTAGTACAGTTTGAAGTCAGGTAGCATTATGCCTCCAGCTCTGTTCTTTTTGCTTAGAATTACCTTGGCATTGTGGGCTCTTTTTTTGTTTCATATGAAATTTAAGGTGTTTTTTTCCAGTTCTGTGAAGAAGGTCAATGGTAGCTTGATGGGGATAGCATTGAATCTATAAATTACTTTGGGCAGTACTGCCATTTTTACGATATTGATTCTTTCTAATCATGAGCATGGAATTTTTTTCCATCTGTTTGTGTCCTCTCTTATTTCTTTTTTCTGCTATTGTTGTTAGTGAATTTTAGGAGTTCTTTATGTGTTCTATAAGAAACATGATTTGCAAATATTTTCTCCCTTTCCATAGGGGTTGCATTTTTATGCAGTAGATAGTGTTATTTGATGCACAAAAGTCTTTAATTGTGATGAAGTGTGGTGTATCTAATTTTTTTTAACTTGCTTCCTTTTGGTATCATACACACGAAATTATTTTGTATGATACCAGAAATCATTTTGAGTGACATACCAGAAATACAAGGTAGGCAGAACAGAGCCAGAAAATGTTGCTCCCAGTCATATTAGTGTTTTATAAATAAGGTCTTCTTTGCTCCCTCCACTTTAAGGGAGGGAACTGGGAACTAGACACCTACCTCCTCCAAACTAAGTCCATGTTACTGAGTGGAGTGGGTAGAAATAGCAAACAAAATACCATGGAATCTCCTACAATTTTGAATGTGCCTTTTAAAAGTATTGGACATTTGCCTGGTTGCTGTAGACTTTTGACCGTTTTCCAGAGCTCCTATAAGATTATTTAAGCCATTTTTTAAGTTGTTTTGAGATGTCTCCAAGGAAAGAAGGGCTTAGAACTTCCTAGCCTGCTATTTTACTCAATTGTTCAAGGTTGTAATCCTGGCTTTATGATTTCTACATGTACTCTTTGTAAAACTTATGATATCATTTGCATATTTGTTGGTATAATAATCTCTAACTTGCAGGTTTTTCTGTCAGTGAGGTCAGATACTTAAGGCATGCATCACAGGGCTTGGAGTATTAGTGGGCCCCCTATTGTAACAATTACTTGGACGTTAATATTACTATCAAAGTAAAACTTTAAAGAAGATAACGCTCCATATTTCATCACTTACGTCATTACAGATTTAGGAAAGTGATAAAAGAAGCCTTCTGCTGTCTGCAAATGCTAGATTACATGTTGTCCAATAGAAACACAGAAGTCTTATCAGTCCTTTGTTGATGGGTGCTTGGGAAACGGTGAGACAAAGAATGATATTGTACCTTATTTCTACTAGGAGGCTATTCTAAGTTGGCAGTTGCCATGGAATCTGTACCCAAAATGTTGGCTCCCATTTGCCTGGTGGAAAACAACAAAGAGAAGCTATTGGTGAACCAGCAAGCGATACAGATTCTTGACCAGATTTCTCAGCCAGTGGTGGTGGTGGCTATTGTTGGACTGTACCGTACAGGCAAATCCTACTTAATGAACCAACTGGCAGGACAGAATCATGGTAAGGGTGAGTGGTATCCTGGGACACAGACAAGTTGCTTGATCCCAGCTATATCTCAGCTTCTTAATTCTCTACCCCAGGCACATGAAGCGAGGCTCCAATTCCTTTCAATAAACCAATCTTCTCATTCTAATTCTTACCACCAAATCACTTACAATAATCCGTTCCCATGTTTTTTCCTTCATTCCCATTAAGGAAACTCTCCATTATTAGTGCCCAGAATCCTACCTTCCCTGTGTATTCAAGTCCTGGGCTCCTGTAATTGTGTCTCCTTTCTCTTACACCATATTTTTCTTTCTTCATGTAATATTCCCATCAACATATGAAGTTGTTTTAATCTGTATAATCTTAAAAACCCTTCTCAAGTTTCACATCCTATCATGGCCACCAACTTTTGTTTTGTTTTTGTGTTTGTTTTCGATTTATTAATCACTTTTCAATGCAAAAAAAAAAATCTCAATTTCCCTGTTTGAATTTTTTCTTTCTTGCGTCTTTCTTCAACCCACTCCTCTCTAACTTTGAACCCCACCACTTTTTAAGATACTCCTGTTTTCAGTGACCTTCATTTTGTCTGATTCATGGAGTCCTCTTTGTCTCCATTTTGAGCCCTTGTTTGGCATCATTATCACATTTAAAGTCTCTTGCTTTTTGAAATAGATGACTCACAGAGAGAGCCATTCTTGAGGAAACACAGAAAGCATCATCTTGTATGCTGGGGTAGTTACAATCCAACCAGTCTGACGCTGTGGCCTCAAGGGCTGCTTGGCTGCTTTGCTGTCCCTGTGCTTAGCTTCCTCCTCTTCTCCACAGGCTTCCCTCTGGGATCCACGGTGCAGTCTGAAACCAAGGGCATCTGGATGTGGTGTGTGCCCCACCCCTTCAAGCCAAACCACACCTTGGTTCTTCTGGACACCGAGGGTCTGGGCGATGTGGAAAAGGTAAGACAGAGAGTCATAGACAGATTTTTTTATTCCAGACATGATCCTTGTGGCTTAACTGCTGTGATCTATTTGTGAAAACTAGAAATCCAACTATAGTGAATAAGGCAAACTTCGGCCTGTTTGAATCACACTTCTAGACAAGATTAGTTATCATGGTATACTAGGAAAACATTCTTTTATTTCTTGGCACAGTGGTGAATGATTTGATTCAATTTGATAAAAGCTTGTTAAGCGGTTGAGTTCCAGGCCTCCGGGCTGAGTAGCATAGACATTGGTGAACAAAGTAAAGGTCCTACCCACAAAGATCTCTCGGTATCATAGATACCACACGTATCTTAATGTCCTCTGGGTTTATACAGGTTATTGCCAATGACACAATTTCCTTTTTGAAGGTGTAATAGTATTTCATCACGTAAAGATTTTATATTTTTAAAAATTCATTCATCTGTTGACTCCATGCCTTGGCTATTGTGAATAGTATCACAATAAATGTAAAATTGCAGACACCTCTTTGACATACTCATTTCATTTTCCTTGGATAGATACACAGTAGTGGGATTTCTGGATCCAGTTTGTAGTTTTTCATTTAAGTCTTTAATCCATTTTGAATTGGTTTTTTGTACGGTGTATAATAGGATTAAATATTGCTCTTCTGCATGCATGTGGATATCCAGTTTTCCTAGAACCATTTACTGAAGAGACCATCCTTTCTCCAATGTGTGTTCTCAACACATTTGTCAAAAAGGAGTTCATTGTGGATGTATACATTTATTTCTGCATTGTCTATTCTATTCCATTGATCTATATGTCTGTTTCTACACAAATACTGTACTATTTTGACTACTGTGGCTTTGCAATATATATTGACTTCAAGAAATGTGATGCCTCCAGCTTTGTTCTTCCTGCTCATGATTACTTTGATTATTCAAGAATTTTTGTGATTCTGTGTTAATTTTCAGATTTTTAAAATATCATTTAAGAATATTATTGGGGCTGGTTGTTGCCAATGAAACGATTTCCCTTTTAAAGGCATAATAGTATTTCATTGGGTATAGATTTCACATTTTTAAAAATTCATTCATCTGTGAAGGAAATCTCCATGCCTTGGCTATTGTGAATAGTACAGCAAAAAAATATAAAATTGTGGAGATGGCTTGAGGCTAGGAGTTAGAAACCACCGTGGGCATAAAAAGATAATAATAATAAACAAAATGCCTTTGGGATTTTTATAGGTACTTTAAAGTTATCTATCAAACAATGATATACTCCTGTCTAAATAGTTTATTGTCTCTCACAATCCCACTTTAAGAAAAATTCTCATTGATTACTTTTATAAAAATTAGGGATTGAGGGATATAAAGTAATGAATAGGCTATTCTTCTTACCTTCAAAATTCCATATAGAATCTCTTAGAATCACGTAGAAATCTCTAGATCTCAGTTTTTATATTTGGTCTAGGAATGAGTTACATATGCTGTTTAGGGTAGAAATAATTACTGGACTATTCTCTAATTTAGACATGCTCTAATTTATAAAAACAAATTAGCCTAACCTTTAGCTAAGTTCTAGTTATGTGGTGGAGCTCACAGAACTAATCAACCCCTTAAGTCCTAGTTATCTGACAGAGTTCACAGCCCTTAATCAACCAGGTGCTGGAGCTCCCTATTCAGTCTTATCTTTGGCATTTACCCTCTGCTCAGTCAAACCAATAAACTCTATTCTTGTTGCAGTGACTCCTGAAATCTACAATATCTGATTTTGTTTCTGTGGGCCTTTCTACTTGCAGAATCACCTTCATTTCTTCAAATTCACATTCCACCAATTCTTCAACATTCAGCTCATGACTTCCCAGAAGCATTCACATCACATACACTTTCTTCAATTTTCATAGCTCTTATCTTCCTGGATAGACTCGTAATTTTTAACTTAACATAGCTATGGATTCCACTGCTTATGTACATTACTAAGATGTTATCTCTTTATAAATATTGTCATTTTTATTGAGTTCATCATTATGAATGTTTGTCACAGCTTTGAAATAGTCACCTTGAGAGTAAATTTATTAAATTTGCTTTTCTAAACATAAGAACTGTGAGAAATATTCTTCAGTTTCCTATAAGTGTTTGCTGAATTTAACTGAATATAATTAAAATCCCCAGTAATGTATACTATGGTATGGTTTTTTTTTACGTGATGCATGGCCAATAAATAGGTGTAGACTGAAGGAGTGTTAATACCTACCATGAATATCCAACTGAGAACCAGACATTGTGCTAATTTTTCTATATATGCATCTTATTTTACCCCATTGAGGAAAAGGAAACCCCTATTAAAATTAGAATCCTTTTACATGTCAAGAAATTGTGATTAGAAGGCTCATTGTAACTGTCAAACTGTTGTTTACATTCATGTCTATCTTCTTTGTACGGCAAATACACTAGCTGAAATCATAAATGAAAGACTAACAAAATAAATGTCTCAGTGAATTTCTAAAGGCTACACTCCTAAGTCCTTTGCTCCATTGTGCTTTTAAGGGTGACCCTAAGAATGACTCCTGGATTTTTGCCCTGGCCGTGCTCCTGTGCAGCTGCTTTGTCTACAACAGCATGAGCACCATCAACCACCAGGCCCTGGAGCAGCTGCAGTATCCTTCTGGGAACAGAACAGAACCACCAAGTTTCATTGACTTTATAGGAATGGAGAGCAAGTCATTTCCTCCTTCCCTTTTATTTAATTACCCTTGGTGCAGCATAGGGAACCCAAGACGAAAGAGAATGTTTATAATTTTTTAATAAGAGAAATGTGTGAGTTGTGGGCAGACAGTTGCTTTTCCTTAGCTAAGTCCTAGTTATGTGACGGAGCTCACAGAACTAATTAAGGCAAAGTCTTCCCCAAGGCCTGATGGAGTAGAAGATTCCACCGAGTTTGTGAGTTTCTTTCCAGACTTTATTTGGACTGTACGAGATTTCACTCTGGAGCTGAAGTTGAACGGTCATCCTATCACAGAAGATGAGTACCTGGAGAATGCCTTGAAGCTGACTCAAGGTATCAGAGTGTGGCCTGGGCTGTGGGCAGTCCAATGGGTGTGTGATCTGCTAAACACTGCCTGTCATCTCTGGGGTTTCATTTGTATTTGAGACTAGATTGAGGTCTGTAGAAATGAGGGTTGGGAGGCATGTTGAAGAGCTCTAGGAATGGAGTTTAGTTCACTTAAGAAGAGTAGAGCCTAAAGTCCAGATAGATTATTCAAGACAGATTTGTTCTTTGTACAATTAGCACCTTAGCATTCAGATTACAATGGGTGCTAAGACTTTCTAAAAACAAGATGCTCATGATCCCTGTTTTGCCCTCTGCTTTTCTGTGTTTAGAAATGATTGACCAGATAAGTGTTAGACATGAAATTACAATGAAAAGCCTATCTAATAAAAACATATGTGTGTGCTTGCATTGTTATAAAGGAATACCAGAGCCTGGGTAATTTATTTTAAAAAGTTTATATGGCTCAGCAGTTCTGCAGGCTGTACAAGCATGGCACCAGCATCTCCTTCCAGTCAAGACCCCAGGAAGCTTTTACTAATGGTGGAAGGTTAAGGGTGAGCTGGTGTGTCACATGGTGAGAAAGGGAACAACAAAGTGGGGAAGGTCCCAGTCTTTTTAATAACCAGATCTTGTGTGAACTCATTACCACAAGGATGGTGCCAAGGCATTCATGAGAAATCTGCCCCTGTGACCCAAACACTTCCCACTAGGCCCACCTCCAATATTGGGAGGTCACATTTGAACACGAGGTTTGGAGGAGACACACATCCAAACTACGTCGACATGTTACACAGATATTATTCTTCTCATGGGGGGATATAACTTTTTGGTACCTGTAGAGTTATATCATCTACAAAAATGATTTGTGTGCTAAAGTAACCTGAAGAAACACACGTCTTTACAATCTGTGCCTTTTCAAAATTTCTGATAATTGTCAGAATATTCATTTTACTTTCTATGTTATGGTTTTTCACTTAAATTCAACATATGTATCCATGCTATAATTTCATAATAATTGTTTTAATGGGTTACATTTATGTGTGTAACTTATAAAACATTATGAAAAATATCAACTCCAGTGCACTCATTTTTGCTTTCATTTTTCTATTTATGCTTTCTTGAAACATTTATTAAAAATTCATAGGCAGAAGAACAATACTGCCAAATAGAATACAGTCTTTTACTCCTAAAAGTTTATAGAGAAGTGATGATTATCTTAAAACTGCATTCTTGGCTGGGCATGGTAACTCAAGCCTACAATGTCCGCACTTTGGAAGGCAGAGGTGGAAAGATTACTTGAGTTCAGGAGTTTTAGACCAGCCTGGGTAACATAGTGAGACCCTGTCTCTATAAAAACTAGAACAAATCAGCTAGGTGTCATGGTGCACACCTGTAGTCCCAACTACTAAAGAGGCTAAGGTGGAAGGATCACTTGAGCCTGGGAAATCAAGGATACAGTAAGCCGTAACTGTGCCACTGCACTCTAGTCTGGGCAATGGATCAAGATCTCATCTGGAAAAAAACAAAACAAAATTACATTCTTATTACATTTAGTCTTCAGATGATTTTGCTAAAAAATAGCTAACACTATACAAATTCTTTTAGCATCAATGTAGTTTCCTTAAATCATGGTATCTTTTTTACTATCCCAATTTCTGGCTCTTGTTTTGGTCCCACAGCTCAGTTTCTACATGGAATGAAGTGGACCAGAAATTTACATTTGATATTTCATTAATTCAGCCATTCATTTAGTAAACGTCTCATAAACAATACTTTATACTTGGCACTATGTTCAGGTCTACAGACACCAGCCACAGGTTTTGTTTGTACTTGGGTCCGATGTCTCCCAAAGTTTCCTGCCAGCATTTTGTCACTGGTACAAGTTTCATGTGCACAGAAGTATTGAATGTTCATGCTGTAAGTGTAGAAGACAGCAAGAAAGACAACAAACCCTGTCAAAAATAACTTTAGCTCCCTTATACCAAGACTTTTTTCAATATATTCTCTGTTTTCTTTATCCCCCAGGCAAGAATCCCAAAATTCAAACATCCAATTTGCCCAGGGAATGCATCAGGCATTTCTTTCCAAAACGGAAGTGTTTTGTCTTTGACCGGCCAACAAATGATAAGAACCTTCTAGCCAATATCGAGAAGATGTCAGAAAAGCAACTGGATCCCAAATTCCAGGAACAAACAAACACTTTCTCTTCTTACATCTTCACGCATGCAAGGACCAAGACCCTCAGAGAGGGAATCATGGTCACTGGGAATCGTGAGTCTCCTTTTCACATTTCTCTGGGGCCTCATGTGTTGAATATATTGTATAATGTGTTTCTCGGAATTTTTGTTAGATTCCATACAGAACTATGTATATATAGGTATTCACACTCAGTGAAGAAATGTGTATAATTATCTCACTTATTGTAACTTACAAATTCCTCTCCAATATGGCAAACTCTGTCACTGATATCTGTAGCTTCCACATATCTGAAAAATAATCCTTTACTGATAAAATATCTAACTGAATATAAAAACAGACATATAATATTTTCTTAGAGGAAGTCCTATGTGTTCAGTATTCTTTGCAAAGAGAATATAAAAGATGTTGGAAGTTTAAAAGGCTCTAGAAGGCTGTGAGTGGTGGCTCACACCTGTAATCCCAGCACATTTGGAGGCAGAGGCAGGCAGATTGCTTGAGCTCAGGAGTTTGAGACCAGCCTGGACAACATCGTGAAACGCCATCTCTACAAAGAATACAAAAATTAGCTTTTTTGTGGCATGCACCTGTAGTCTCAGTTATTTAGGAGGCTGAGGCAGGATAATTGCTTGAGCCCGGGAGGCGGAGGTTGCAGTGAGCCAAGATCACTCCACTGCACTCCAGCCTGAGTGACAGAGCAAGACCCTGTCTCAAAAAGAAAAAAAAATCTAGAAATAAATATGAGTCCATAAGTCCCTGAAAATCCATTGGGTAGATTCAGAATTAGGAATAAATGTGGTATGATTTACCCTGCCTCATCATTTTACCTGTGTAAACTACTTTCCTTGAAATTTGTTTAAAGGAGAAATAGTATTTCCCATCTACCCTCTAGTGTGTTATGTAAAAGTAGATATTAAAAATTTTAGCACTGGTGACTGGAGATCCATAAACATGAAGAGTCAGTATGAAAATGAAAGAGATAATAGCAGAAGGAGGTAGGGGTGTGGGTGTATGTGTTTGCATGTGTGCATGGGCGTGCTCAGAAATGTTGCCTCTGATCCCACTGAGCTTTAGTTTCGTATTACCCCATACATCTCCTGGTTCATTTAGGTCTGGGAACTCTGGCAGTGACTTACGTAGATGCCATCAACAGTGGAGCGGTACCTTGTCTGGAAAATGCAGTGATAACTCTGGCCCAGCGTGAGAACTCAGCAGCCATGCAGAGGGCAGCTGACTACTACAGCCAGCAGATGGCCCAGCGAGTGAAGTTCCCCACAGACACGCTCCAGGAGCTGCTGGACATGCACATGGCCTGTGAGAGGGAAGCCATTGCCATCTTCATGGAGCACTCCTTCAAGGATGAAAACCAGGAATTCCAGAAGAAGCTCGTGGTAATTTGTCTTAGTCATTACAGTTCATGATCCTTCCCCTTGAAGAATGAAGCCTATAGTTGCCTTTATTGACACCAGTGCTCATCTGTCACTGAGGAATAACTTATGGTGGATTATCATGAGGGATAGAGTTTCAAAAGACTACATATCTCTTTTCTCCCCAAACCTTAAGCATTCAACCAGAAAACCTTCTGATAACTGAGGTAAAATCAATATAGATCACTTAAGATCTTCCTTAAGTGAACAAATCTAAGGATTCCAGGCCTGCTCTGAACACCCACAAGTCATTCCTGAGCAGTGCATTTTTCCTGTGCGGAGTCCACCTTTCCCAGGAAACAAAGATCCTCTTACCAGATCTTCATTCCGGACCATTGTTCAACTTACACTGCTCTTTCTTGAATCCTTGTACCATTGAGGACAGGCACACAGGATGCTACAGTTGCAACAAACCATAGAGATTATGGAATGTAGTCCCATCATGTCACAGATGAGGAACCTGAAGATCAGGAAGGTTAATGAACTTTTCCATAGTCTTGAAAAGAATTTTTAACATTGCGAATATATCAAGTTTTGTGTCTGATTCCACATTTACTCCACTAGAAGGTTTTTCTCATGAGGACCACAGTTAGATTGACCCTTCTACCAGATTCTTTAGAATTTCATCTCCTCCATTTGTTTCTTTCAGTGACATCTCTCTACATTTCCCTTGCAGGAAATCACAATGAATAAGAAGGAGGATTTCTTGCTGCAGAATGAAGAGTCATCTGTTCAGTACTGCCAGGCTAAACTCAATGAGCTCTCTAAGGCCCTGATGGAAAGTATTTCAGCAGGAAGTTTCTCTGTTCCTGGAGGGCACAAGCTCTACATGGAAACAAAGGAAAGGGTTGAACAGGACTATTGGCAAGTGCCTGGGAAAGGAGTAAAGGTGAGAAATAAGGGGAACATGGCCAAGTTTATAGGATAGAGTGAATGGAGGCTTCAGCTCCAGCCGTGAGTAGTAAGAGAGCAGAGGGATAGCATAACACCTTAGCTTTCAGTGTCAACTACTTACCATTTATTTCTGAGAACAAAAATTTTTATCCCTAGACAAAGAGTATGATATTCAGAAATCCAGGAGAAATAGAATAAGAATTAGTCATGTACCAAGAGATGGTGATTTGCATGGGAAAAGCATAATCTTTGCATTCAAAGCTGATCAAAATGAGAGAGAGTGAAATAAATAGACAATTACATACAGAGTAATGACACTTATGAACCTCTGAAAATAAGCGACCTAGGTGGTGTAAATAAACATAACAGTAGTAATAATACAGCTAACTCACAGTGAGCTGTTATTACCTACAGTATATTGTTAAAGTCTTTCCCCAGACCTTTTAGTTTAATCTTTCTAATGACTTTAAGAAACACCTTATTTTGGAAGTTTTACTGAACTGAACTTAGTACCCAAGGAAGATTACACAACTTACCTAAAGTTCTAGCCAGCACGTGGCAAAAGAAAGAACAGCATAGATTAGAGGCAGCATTGCACACTGGAAGACAAACATGTAAAAGCACCAGAGATTGGGAGTTTGTACACCTGTACACATAGTTCTGCCTGGCTGGAACCCAGAGCAGGTATAGGGAGATATTATAGCAGTGGGAGAGGCACTGGAGGGAGATGGGAAGCAGGAGATGAGGAGGGGCTCTGGTCACACTAAGGAGGGGGCCTCATTATAACTTTATGCATAAAGCAAAAGTTACAAAACCACATTTGTTTTTGCAACACTAATAACCAGAATATTGATTTTCAAAGAAATGTAAGTGTTTTTTCTTGCTTCTACAGGCAAAAGAGGTCTTCCAGAGATTCCTGGAGTCACAGGTGGTGATAGAGAAATCCATCTTACAGTCAGATAAAGCCCTCACTAACAAAGAGAAGGCAGTAGCAGGTATGTGGCAGGGCTCAGCTTGCAGCAGGATGGGTAGGTTTCTACGATGTTATCTGACAGATTTAACAGGAAAACCTTCATAAAATGAGGAATTGCCTCCTCTGTGGAAGATACACTCTGCTAAATCTGAAAATCACAAGGAGGGCTGTGATGGTACATCAGCCAGACAGGCAGAGCCTTTCCCATCACATTCTCAAATGTGCTCTTAATGTGTGCACCTTAATGTGCTCCTAATGGTGTGGACCTGGGTGAATTCTGTGATTTCTCACCCTGCCTTTCAGATTTGGTTTAGTCTCTCAGCACAGAAGGGTAGAGATGAGTCTTCATCTATTATTTTCTTCTCTTTCTAAAACCTTCATGGAGCAGTGGATCGGGCCAAGATGGAGGCAGCTGAGAAGGAACAGGAACTTTTGAAACAGAAACTACAGGAGCAACAGCAACAGATGGAGGCTCAAGAGAAGAGTCTCAAGGAAAACATAGCCCAGCTGAAAGAGAAGCTGCAGATGGAAAGAGAACACTTACTGAGAGAGCAGAATATGATGTTGGAGCACAAGCTGAAGGTAAGTCTGCCCATGGCCTCAGCAGGCCAGGCGGTCCTTGCCCAGGTACCTCAGGAAGGGCTGGTGAAGGTTACAGCAACATCATGGAAGGAAGCACACCATTTGCTACTTGGAAGTCACTGAAAGCCCTGAATCTTTTTGTTTCTTAATATTGTTTCAGTAAGACTTGGAATTCTTCTCTATACTTAGATTCTGGAGAGTTCAGATTGACTATGACCCCTAAAACTCCTTGGGGGATATAAATAGGGTTGGAGCTGCTGTTTTGGGAGATTTTAAAGGTAATCTCAAGAGGCTAAACAGATATTCCACGCGGTGTATTTTATATGAGCAGCAACTGTTTGCTTTACCAAGACCACATATTACTAGGAGCTCTACTACCACCCAGACACCCTGAGGTACCTCCATGATGACATACAACTATGAGAAATTTCCAGACTTAAAAGGACAGGAAAGGGACAGTTTCTAAACTTGCTGCAGTTGTTTCTCTGTGTGTGGATAGCCTGCCCAAATTAGCACACAATGTAGGGAGAATTCTTGCATTGTCCATCTGAAAGTTCTCTTATAAGGGATTTCTACATCAGCTTATAAGTTCCTGTTATTTCTATAATATGGGTGACCATGCTGCCCAATTGGTGCTGAGAATTTATGCAATCAGACCAATGGCTACCTCCCAACTGGCATTTTTTTGGGCAGAAACATGTAGAATTTGTCCACATACCTGGGTTAGCAACATAGCAAAACGATAATAGTGGGTGAATACTAATAAAGTTATAAACTATGCTTCCTCACAATGTCGAGGTCCAATTTCTCCTCTAACAATTGAGAAAATGTTTTTAGGAGTAAAATTTTAAAAGTTCCACACCATTCTTAAATACAAAATGTAAGTCTTAATAGAATGGGGATTTTTAAAAATTTACTTTTCTTCCTACATTTTTTAGGTCCAAAAAGATTTGCTTGATGAAGGATTTAGGAAGAAATCTGAGGAGATGAATGTAGAGATAAGTCAATTGAAACATATGATCGATACTACAAAAAATGATGATACTCCCTGGATTGCACGGACCCTGGACAAACTTGGGGATGAGCTAACTTCGATATTGTCTGCTCCTGCTAAATTAATTGGTCAGGTTGTCAAAGGTGTGAGCTCATTATTTAAAAAGCATAAGCTCCTCTTTTAAGGATATTATAAAGTTTCTCACCCTGCCTTTCAGATTTGGTTTAGTCTCTCAGTACAGAAGAATAGGATAAGTCTTCACCTATTATTTTCTTCTCTTTCTAAAACCTTCATGGAGTGGTGGATCAGGCCAAGAAGAAGGCATCGTAGTACATATATGCTTTGGCCTATTTTTGATCTGTATTTTTATTATATTCATTCAGCAAAGTTTTTTTTTTTTTTTTGAGACAAAGTCTCACTCTGTCACCCAGGCTGGAGTGCAGTGATGCAATCTCAACTCACTGCAACCTCCGCCTCCTGGGTTCAAGAGATTCTCCTGCCTCAGCCTCCCTAGTAGCTGGGATTACAGGTGTATATCACCACACCTGGCTAATTTTTGCATTTTTAGTAGAGACGGGGTTTTACCATATTAGCCAGGCTGGTCTCGAACTCCTGACCTCAAATGATCCACCCGCCTCGGCCTTTCAAATTGCTGGGATTACAGGCATGAGCCACCGCACCTGGCCCTCATTCAGCAAAATTCTAAACATAAAAAGTGCTTATTAGAGGATATTAGTGCCTGGCCCATATTAGATAGAACAGATGCATATACGCTTTGAAAAACCATGTTTATTTTTAGGAAATATAATTTTGAAAAATCATTTACATAAAAGAGGTCCACTGAGGCATTGCTTTTAATGGCAAAAATCAGAATGTACTTGAATGTCCTTCACATAAGATTTGTAAGATAAATTTTAGTATGTGTATGAACTGGAATATCCTATAGCCAGTAAACAAATTGACAGTGAAGCTCTATTTTTACTAGTAAAGAATGGTCTTGAAGAGATATTGTAAAATGAAAAAAAAAAAGTTGTAAAGCAATGTAGAATATCTTTTCACCAAGAAAAAAATGCAATTATTATATACAAGCATGCAAATATATCTCTGGAAAGATTAATGAAAGTCTACTATGATTGGCTCCTTCTGGGAAGAACCAGGTGAATGTAGGGGTTGAAGGAACACATAGTCTTCATTTTATAGTCTATCTTTTGAATTTTATAAAGAAATCTTATTTTATCTACTCAGAAATGAGAAAATGTAAGAGACAATGCTAATAATAAAAACAATAAAAAATAGCAAAATTGACTATCAGATGATGAAATTGCTTGTTGCTTCTAGGAATTACATCAGTCAGCTTAACGAAGGGTCTAAGACTAAGATCTGAATACTAGAATGCATAAAATTTGCATCCTATTCTTGTTTTCATTTTGGCCTGGTTTTTCAATCCCTTCTATTTGTTTCATGACTAAGGCATACACTTTTTTGTGGCCTTTGAAATCTCAGCTATAGTAGCCTCTACTTCCTATCTCTGAATTGGAGTTTTAGGTGTTAGAAACACAAGTGTACCAAACATTACGATTAAGTACTGATAAGAGGGATTCTGCCAACCTTGTAAAGTCAGTAGTGGTCTCTTTGTGGTAGGCTCAGCTAGAAAGGATAATGTACCCTTCCAGAACTGAACCCTTTGATAAGGAATGATAGATCCAGACACAGAGAGGCCTGGTGTGGACCCTTAATTGTTGAATCTAAGTAGATTCAGTTATAGTAATGAATGGCAGACAGCTAGGCCTGACTGAGAGAATTCTGAAGATGGTCACTACAGTGGACCAGCCATAGGGTTAGATGGGATGTGGAGAAAATAATCAAGTGAAATAGTACCTCTCAACCAGGAAGTTGAGAGGTAGCCCCGATACAGTGTCACATCCATAGCCTTGATCTGAGCTAATTTCAGACCGTGAACTCAACTGAGTGGAGGACAGTATCCCAGGAAAAGGACACTGCAACTCCAGGACACAAATACATGATAATGATTTCCCTCATTCTTTTTCTAGGAACCTCTGAGGCCATTTACTAGATATCCATATACTAGGGAAATACAAACACCCAAACATTTTAAGGACTCTTGGAATCAGGATTCAAGTTGCCCATGGTACCCAGATCATGGAAAGTCATCATAAACTACCTGTTAAAATAGGGAGACAGGGCATCGGGCCCAAGTGCAACTTTTTGCAATATAGTATTTGTTTCAAATTAAAAGTAAAGTTTGTTTGAAGATGAATACCTAACTTATTTTTCTGTACATCTCCTCAAGAGTATGTTCAGGCATAAGATGTGTTAAATAAGCTTCTCTTATAAATATAAAACGATAGGAAGGGGCTGGGCACAGTGGCTCACCCCAGTAATCTCAGCACTTTGGGAGGCTAAGACAGGCGGATCATGAGGTCAGGAGATTGAGACCATCTTGGCTAACACGGTGAAATCCCATCTCTACTAAAAATACAAAAAATTAGCTGGGTGTGGTGGCACATGCTTGTAGTCCCAACTACTCAGGAGGCTGAGGCAATAGAATCACTTGAAGCCAGAATGCAGAGGTTGCAGCGAGCTGAGATTGTGTCACTGCACTCCAGCCTGAATGTCACAGCAAGACTCTGTCTCAAAAAAAAAAAGGATGATGCATGCATGATTATTTTTAATTGGTAAAATCTTATGAAATTTCCAGAAATTTCATGGTAATAAAAATAAAAATTTCATGGTAATAAAATCTCATGAAATTTCCATGGTAATAGGTAGTTTGAATTTTCGACCCCAGGTTAAGGTCTCTGAGGTGGTTTAAAGGCTATGAGGCCAGGCACAGTGGCTCAAGCCTATATTCTTAGCACTTTGGGAGGATGAGGTAGGCAGATCACTTGAGGTCAGGAGTTCGAGACCAGCCTGGCCAACATGGCAAAGCCCTGTCTCTACTAAAAATACAAAAATTAGCCAAGTGTGGTGGCACATGACTGTAATCCCAGCTACTCAGGAGGCTGGGGCAGGAGAATCACTTGAACCCAGGAGGCAGAGGTTGCAGTGAGCCAAGATCATGTGACTGCACTCCAGCCTGGGTGACAGATCCTGGGCGACAGAGTGAGACTCTGTCTCAAAAAAAATAAAATAAAGGCTATGAGAAGAAAAGAAACTTTCCTGGTATAGTGTCCTTCTCTAGACCTCATGTCTTATAGTCTCTGTAAAACTGAGTCGACGATAGATTTTTTTTCTGTGCTTTATATGATGACTTTAAATCTACGACCTCACACAAATCTGTAACTTCATGTATCACAGTCTCTATAAAACTGTATCAAAGAAAGAATTTTTCTCTGTGCTTTACAGAGAGGCTCACCCAGATCTGTAAAGAAATTAGAACAATTTTAGACCTTTCAATATCCAGTATTTCATATCTGGTCAAATCTGATACTTTCAAAACTCAATAGATCTATTTCAGATATCTTTGATGGTTGTAACAAGAATCTCATTCAATGTTATCTAAAGACTATAGTTAAAGAAAACTAAGACACTATTCAGTTGGGGCACAATAAAACCACCTTATAATCACCACTCATCCTTCCTTTACTGATCATGCTTTCGCCATGTTTCAATGGTTCAGAGACATTCTAGAGAATCCTCTTTTGACAGTAAAGTGGGATCAAGAGACCCCAACTCCATCTTCAGTCTCAATGACCCTTTAGAAGACATGGAACTCAGAAAAATGTTATGCTCACAGTTACAACTTACTACATTAAACAGCTACAAATTGAAACAACAAAAGCAAAAGCGACATGGACCAGAGTCTGAGACCAAGCATAGGCTTGGACTTGTGTTCTCCCTTGGGAGTTGCACAGACATTACCTAATTCTCCCACTAACAATGTGTGACACATGTCAACCAGGGATGGTCACACGAACTTTAGTGTCTAGTGTTTTTATTAGAGGGCAGTCACATAGGAAAGGAGTGCTCACGCGGCTGATCTTATTTACTCAGACTCCTGCGCCTTCAGACGTCAAACTGGTGAGGCATATCCTAAGATTTCCACCATAAATCACATTTTTAGCAGAAAGTATCTGGTATGGTCCAAGCCCTCGACATGTCCAGAATATTCTTATAAGGCAGGTTGTTCTAAGGGCATATTGGTTATATCCCAAGAATCAGTTGAGGGCCAGACCTTTCTTACAAAATTAACCTTTATTAGACAGTGTGAAAGAATGAAGAAGGTGACAACATGTCAAAGACAAAATAAAGATTTTTATTGTCTTACTGGAAGAATATGTCTATTTTTTCTTGACTTCTTCACGTATAAATATTCTTTCTCTGAAAGATGTAACTATCTAGCCTCTAGCAAAATATGCTGGAAGTATATGTTTTTAAAAGTAGTTTATTTTATTTCATTGTTATTATGTACTTAGAAACTTCCAATCTGATTACAGTGACCTTTGAACAATGTGGGTCTGAACTTCAAGTTCACTTAACATGGATTTTTTTTCAACTAAACACAGTATGAAAATACATTATTTGAGGAATGTGAAACACACATATATAAAGGGCCATCTTTTGGTATACATGAATTCTGCTGGACTTGAGTAGGCAAGGAGTTTGCATGGATTAGGAACTACAGGGTTCCTAGAACCAAGTCTCTGTGTATACTGAGAGATGACTGTAATTATTTTTCTTTATATAGGACAGAAAATGTATTTAATAAGGAATATATATATATGACCCTTGTAAAGTTATAGCACTGATTGTAACCTGGATACGGTACAAATTTCATGGTACTAATTGGCCTAAAATCACTTCATCCAACATTGGGCCTAAATTTCCTTAATATATGCAAACTCAAGCTGCTGGAGTTTTTCAAGGAACAAAATAATGAAAATAAATTATCAATCACCTTTTAACAACCAAAAATCACCACTGAAACAGGCTTTGATCAAGTCTTAAATAAAAACTGACATCAAATTTCTAGGTTGATTCCCACCTCCTACTGAATCTTCTACCACCAATATCATGCTCTGTCACCTCAAATCAGTTTTAAGACATCCTTCAAGTACTCATCTTTGATAACGGGGCATTCAACTATCTTCAGTTATAGCCTGAAATCCCATACAATTTAAACTAAGCTAAAAAGAAATTCACACACTCAGTGGAGTTCTCTACATCCCCAGGTCTAAGTGAGGATACTACCCTGGTTAGCTTTGTTAGTTCAACCACATAGACAGAGCTTATCCAAGGTAAGACAAGCACCCTATCTCACAATTTCCAAATATCACTTAGAAACAAGTTTTATGAACATTCTCTTTTGCCTTGTATCCTCTTATATCCAATCTTGATTTTGAGTTATAGAAAAGAGGTACAGCCTTAGCTGCCACTCCTGTAAAATCAATAAATCATGGTGGTTCAGGTCCTAGAAGGATGCCCCAGCTTCTCCCAGGCTTGGCGATTGATGGTGTCCATGGTGTTGTGATGAAATGGCCACTCAAATGCACTATCAGTGCAAACATCCACAAGTCATTCTTGCAATCAACCTAGAAAGTATATGGCAGCAAGAGATTAGGCATCTACTCTTCATTCATTCATTTGTTCACTCACTATTTCAGCTAGGCTATATATACCTAGATAGTAGGGCAAAAAAAAATACATTTTGAAAACAGTCTTAAGTTCAAACTTCAGATGTGGACAAGCATTTCTTTAGCAATTTTTTATCAGTTATGGGCTGTATTGAGGATAAAAATGCTATAAATTAAACCCACTAAGTGTTTATTGTTTATTCACTAAATGCCAGGCACTGTATTCTGTTTTATGCATAGTTGAATATAGTAGTCTCTGCCCTTATAAAGATGACTTTCTGGTGAGGGACATAAACATGTAAAAATATAAATGGGACCAGGGTGGTAATGTTTGCCAGAAATGAGATCAAAAGCTACAATGTAAAAGAAAATGTGTAATTCCAATAAATGGGAACAAGTACTCTGAGTTTAGAGCAAGAAGAGAATATGTCTGACCTTTAAAAATAGCACTAAGTTTAAAATAGCTAGTCTTTTAAAAATTTATACAACGTGTACTTGTAGAGATGAAGGGACCATGCAAGTGGAAAGACCAGCATAAGCCACGTCAGACATGTTAGAAAGTGTAGGTCTTACTAAAGGTACTGTAGAATCATTCCATCTGACTGAAGCACTGAATAGGTGTGTCAAAATGAAAGATGAGACTGGAAATGAGATTAGGGCATGAGAAGAAGGGATTCAAAGATCAGAAAAATAAAATTAGACATCTTCGAACTATATCAGAATTCTAGATTTGGCTTATAGTCCTACTGCCATCAAGAGTTTATAATTTAGTATCATATTTTTGATTAAATTCTTAACAGATTCTATCTGGAAAATTGGAAATAATTTATATTTTGGGGAAGAATTATATCCCCAAATTCCTTTATATTATTCCTAAAGTACTCAATTTAAATTAAAAAACAGAAATAAAAAGAGGACTTAGTCCAACAAAATCAATTTATTTTAACATCAGGAATTCATATGGGTGTTTTCTGAGATTATTATTGAAAATTCAAACTGGGTAAATCCATTTTTAAAAGCATAAAAAGCCAAAGATCTATTTATGGACTAATTTTAATTTGTATTGAGAATAATGTACAATCAAGAGAAATGATTCATTGCATATAATACTGTAAAATTATCCCATGTATAATTTTTTCGATGAGTCAACTTTATAATTTATAAAAGTCAGTGAATACCAGACAAACAAAAATTGAAGGATTTTATCAATAACAGACCTGTATTATAAGAAATGCTAAAGGAATTCCTTCAATCTGAAAGAAAAGGACATTAATGAGCAATCAAAAAATCATCTGAAGGTATGAAACTCACTGGTGGAAGGAAGGACACAGGGAAAAAATATTATAGCACCATAATTGTGATGTAAAAACTCCTCATATCTAAGTAGAAAGACTAACAGATGAACCTATCTAAAATAACAACTATAACAACTTTTCAAGACATAGACAGTATAATAAGATAGAAATAGAAACAACAAAAATTTGAAAAGCAGGGAGATAAAATTAAAGCATACATTTTTATTAATTTCTCTTTGCTTGTTTATTACTTGTTTATGTAATCAGTGTTGTCATCAGTTTAAAATAAGGGTTAAAAATATTATTTGCAAACCTCATTGTAACCTCAAATCAAAAAACATATAACAGATACACAAAGCATAAAAAGCAAGAAATTAAAACATATCACCAGAGAAAATCACCTTTACTAAAAGGAAGACAGAAAAGGAAGACCACAAAACTAGAAAACACATAAAATAGCAAGATTAAGCCCTTACTTATCAATGACTACATTGAATGTGAATGGACAAAACTCTCTAATCAAAAGCCATAGAGTCCCCAGCCCATGGGGACTGATCAGGCCTCGAAGCACATTCCCCAGGCCCCTATCCAGGTCTTCTTCTCTCCTGTTGCTGCCACTGCCACTTCCCACCTCACATCCAGAGGTCTGCCAGTCAGTTCTTCAGCAGAGGCAGCAGAGCAGCCATGTTCTTCCTAGGTGGAGTCATTAGCTCCATCAGGGAGGTGGCTACACAGCACAACCCAGAACCCCTGCCTCCACACACACATTGCTCCAACACTGAGGCCAACAAGAGTGAGGAGGTCCTTCATTCCAGAGACTCTTTACCCAGTTGGCTGGGGATGAAATTGAGGTCAGGTTTGCAGAACTCATGAATGTTCTCAATAAGACTGTGATCAGTATGACTGAATGGAAGACTCATGGCTTTAGCATTGATACATGGCACAGCATGGTGGCTACAATGGATAGTGACACCACAGGCAAGTTGGGCTTTGAGGAATTAGGTTAGCTGTGGAACAACATCAAAAGGTGACAGGCAATATACAAGCAGTTGGATGTTGACTGATTGGGAACCATTTCCAGCAGTGAACTCACAGGGCCTTTGAGGCAGCAGGGTTTCACCTGAATGAGCAACTCTGCAACACAATCATCTGACACTACTTAGATGAAGGAGGGAACATGGATTTCAACAACTTTATCAGCTGCTTAGTCAGGCTGGATGCTTTTGTTTCATGGCTTGAAATTTCTTGACAAAGATGACACTAGATCAATCCAAGTGAATATCCAAGAACGACTGCAGCTGACAATGTATTTCTAAATGGGAAACCCAGCCCTGCCCCTTCACTTGCTTAAAATAGCTCCTTCACTTACTATAGGAGTCACCTTGGAGCCTCAGTCCTTTCTAGTGCTGATCCCATTTGCAGTCACATCTTCATGCATCCTGCTGACCCATGGACCTTTGCTTTTTCCAGTCCTTGGCACCCAGCTTCTCAGCTAACATCTGGGGTCAAATATGCCCCAACATGCCATGCTCTGAGTTGTCCCTGGCTGTAAGACATGCTAACATACTCTGCCAACAGTCACCCCACCCCCCCATACCCATGTCACTCTCACTCCATAACCTCACTTTTGTACCTGTGCCAACATCAACTCTTGCATGGCTCCCGTGCCCCAAGGCCCTCTCTCAGTTCTGGGAGGATGACTCCACTCCTTACACACCCTGATCCACCCATTCACAGTTACCACCCACGTAGCCCAACATCAGGCTATTCCAGTCCCACATGTTCCAGTGGTTTTGTCTGTATTCTGCTCCTAGCCTGCCAGGCCCAGGAGGAAGAAAATATATTCCAGTAGCAAAGAAGGAAAGGAAGGAAGGAAGGAAGGAAAGAAAAGAAAAGAAAGGAAAGGAAAGAAGGAAAGAAAGGGAGGAAGGGAGGAAGGGAGAAAGGAAGGAAGGAAGGAAGGAAGGAAGGAAGGAAGGAAGGAAGGAAGGAAGGAACAGAGGGAGGGAGGGAGGCTGAATGGATTTTTGAAAACCAAACTGCAATGATCTGTTGTCTACAAGAAACACACTTTACCTATAAAAGTACACATTAAATTAAAATAAATGGATAGGAAAAGATATTTCATGCCAATGGAAAGCAACAAAAAGTAAGAGTAGTTATACTTAGACAAAACTGATTTCAAGACAAAAACTGTAAGAAGAGACAGAGATTGTAATTATATAATGATAACGGAGTCAATTCAGCAAAAGAATAGCACAACTGTAAATATGTATGCACCCAACACTGGTAGCTATTCATGTATTGGGGTCTCTCTCTTTGTCTCTAAAGAGATAATAGCTGGAGACTTCCACACCCCACTTTCAGCATTGGACAGATCTTCTAGACAAAAAATCAGTAACAACAAAAAAAACCGACTTAATTCACTAGAAAACAAATGCACTATAGACCAAACAGATACTTAAAAACATTTCATCCAGTGGCTGTACGATGCACATTCTTCTCTTCAGCACATGGATCATTCTCAAGAATAGACCATATGTTAGGCCACAAAACAATCTAAAAATTGAAATTATAACTAGAAATGAATAATAAGACAATCATTGAAAACCAAACCTATATCAAAAAAGTAGAAAAATGACAAATAAACAATGTAATAATGCATCTTTAAAAACTGGAAAAGCAAAAGCAAATCAAATACAAGATGAGTAGACATAAAGATATAAGAAAGATCAAAGCAAATATAAATGAAGTGAAAATGAAAAAAATACAAAAAATCAACAAAACAAAGTTGATTTCTTGAAGGATAAACAAAATTGACAAACCATTAGCCTAATAAAAACAGAGAGAAGGTGCAAATAAATGAAATCAGACATGAAAAAAGAGACATGACAATAGACACCAAAGAAATTTAAAAGATCATGAAAGACTACAATGAGGAGCTATATGCCAATAACTTGGAAAACCTAGAACAAATGGATAAATTCCTAGACAAATACAACCTACCAGGATTGAACCATGAAGAAATTCAAAATCCAAATAAGCCAATAACAAGTAAGGATATTGAAGCCATAATAAAGAGTCTCCCAGCAAATAAAGCCTGGCATTCAATAGCTTCACTGCTTAATTTTACTAAACATTAAAAGAAACACTAATACCAATCCTACACAAATGATTCCAAAAATAGAAGAAATGGAAACACTTCAAATACATTCTACAAAGCTGGTATTACAACATATCATGATACCAGATGAAAGACATCAAAAATAGAAAGAGAAAGATACATCAAAAATAGAAAACTACAGGCCAATGTCCCTGATAAATACATATTTTTCATTTTTATTTCTTTTTGAGACTGAGCCTTGCTCTGCCACCCAGGCTAGAGTGCAGTAGCACAATCTCAGCTCACTGTAACCTCCACCTCCCAGGTTCAAGTAATTCTTCTGCCTCAAGTGATTCTACTCCCAGGTAGCTGGGACTACAGGCGTGTGCCACCAGACCCAGCTAATTTTTGTATTTTAGTAGAGATGGGGTTTCACCATGTTAGCCAGGATGGTTTTGATCTCCTGACCTTGTGATCCACCTTCCATGGCTTTTCAAAGTGCTTGGATTACAGGGGTGAGCCACTGCATCTGGCCTATATTTTTAATTTTAATTTTTCATTTTTGTGGATACTAAGTAGGTGTATATATTTATGGGGAATATTAGATGCTTTAATACAGGCATGCAATGAGTAATAATCACATCATGGTAAATACAGTATCCATCCCCTCAAGCATTTGTCCTTTGTCTTCCAAACAATCCAATAACATTATTTTAGTTATTTTTAAATGTACAATTAAATTATTATTGACTGTAGTATCCCTCTTGTGCTATAAAAAATTTGGTCTTATTCATCTTTTCTAACTACTTTTCCTACCCATTAATCATCCCCACTTCCCTTCACACCACCCCACTACCCTTCACAGCCTCTGGTAACCATCTTTACTCTCTATTTCCATAAGTTCAAGTGTTTTAACTATTGGCTCCTACATGTAAGTGAGAACATGTGAAGTTTGTCTTTCTGTGCCTGGCTTATTTCACTTAACATAATGACCACGATTTCAACCTAAGTTATTGCAAATAACAGAATCTCATTCTTTTTGAGGGCTAAATAGTACTCCATTGTGTATATGTACCACATTTTCCTCGTCTATTCATCTGTTAACACTTAGGTTATTTCTAAATCTTGGCTATTGTGAAGAGTGCTGCAACAAATGTGGGAGTGCAGATATCCCTTTGATATGCTTCTTTCCTTTTTGGGGAAGTATATGCCCAGCTGTGGAATTGCTGGGTCACATGGTAGCTCTATTTTTAACTTTTTGGGGAAACTTGTGATCTGAGTTCCTTATATATTCTGGTTATTAATCCCTTGTCAGATGGATAGTTTGAAAATATCTTCTCTTATTCTGTTGGTTGTCTCTTCACTTTGTTAACTTTTTTCTTTGCCATGTAGAAGCTTTTTAACTTAACGTCATCTGATCTGTCCATTTTTGCTTTGGTTACCTATTACTCAGGAAAGCTTTTCCCATTCCAATGTCCTGAATATTTTCCCAAAGTTTTCTTTTTGTAGCTTTATGGTTTGAGCTCTTAGATTTAAGACTTTATTCCATTTTGATTTGATTTTTGTATATGGTGATAGATAGGCGTCTACTTTCATTCTTCTGTATATGAGTATGCAGTTTTTCCAGCACCATTAGTTGAAGCGATTTTTCTTTCCCTCACGTTGTCCTTGGCACTTTTGTCAAAGAAGAGTGCTTTGTAGGTGTATAGATTTGTTTTTGGGTTCCCTATTCTGTTCCATTGTTTCCATGTAAGTTCTTGTGCCAATACCATGCTATTTGGGTTATATATCTCTGTAGTATAATTTGGAGTCAGGTAATGTGATTCCTCCAGTTTTGTTCTTTTTGTTCAGGACAGCTTAGGCTATTCTGGGTCTTCAGTGGTTCCATATAAATTGTAGGATTTAAGCCCCCATGCTAGATGACTGAATAAGAACAGCCCCGGTGAGCAGCTCCCAGGGAGATCAATGCAGGTGGGTGATTTCCACATTTCCAACTGAGGTACCTGATTCATCTCACTGGGACTGGTTGGACAATGGGTGCAGCCTAAGGAGGGGAAGCCAAAGCAGGATGGAGCATTGCCCCACCCAGGAAACACAAAGGGCTGGAGAACTCCCTCTTCTAGCCAAGGGAAGTCATTAGGGACTGTTCTCTGCACTCCAGCCCAGACACTGTGCTTTTCCAACAGTCATCGAACCCACAGACCCAGAGGTTCCCTCTAGTACCTACACAACCACCAGCACCCTGGGTTTCCAGCACAAAACTGGGCAGAAGCCGAGCTAGTGATAGCAGGTTTTTTTCATACCCCAGTGGCTCCTGGAACACCAGAAATACAGAATCGTTCACTCCCCTAGAAAGGGGGCTGAAGCCAGGGAGCCAAATGGTCTGGCTCAGCAGGTTCCTCTGCCATGAAGACCTGCAAGCTAATATCCACTGGCTTGAAATTCTCACAGCCAGCACATAGTCTGAGTTCGATTTGGGACGTTTGAGCATGATGGGGAAGGGCATCCACCATTGCTGAGGCTCGAGTAGGCAGTTACAATCCCTCAGTGTAAGCAAAGCTGCTGGAAAGTTCAAAATGGGTGGAGCTCAACACGGCTCAGCAACTACAGACAGACTCTCTTGTTAGGTGTCCTCACTGGGCAGGGTATCTCTGAAAAAAGGCTGCAGACCATCAAGGACTTATAATTAAAGTTCCACCTTCCTGGGATAGTGCACCTGGGAAAAGGGGTGGTAGTGGGCACAGCTTCAGCAGACTTAAATGTCCCTGCCTGGCAGCTCTGAAGAGAGCAGCAGATCTCCAACACAGCATTTGAGCTCTGATAAGGGACAGACTGCCTACTCAAGTTGTTCCCTGATCCCTATGTATCCTGACTGGGAGGCACCTCCCCATAGGAGCTGACAGAAACCTCATACAGTAGTGTTTCTGGCTGGCATTTGGCAAGTACCCCTCTGGGATGAAGCTACCAGAGGAAGAAACAGGCAGCAATCTTTGCTGCTATGCAGCCTCTGCTGATGATTCCCAGGCAAGCAAAGTCTAGAGTTGACCTCCAGCAAACTACAGCAGACCTGCAGCAGAGAGGCCTGAATGTTAGAGGGAAAACTAACAAACAGAAAGAAATAGTTCTAACAGCAACAAAAAGGACATGCACTCAGGGACCCCATCCTAAGGTCACCAATCTCAAAGACCAAAAGTAGATAAATCCATGAAAATGGGAACCAGCACAAAAAGCCTGAAAACTCCTAAAACTAAAACAGCTTTTCTCCTTTAAGGGATCACAGCTCCTCGCCAGCAAGGGAATAAAACTGAATGAAGAATGTGTTTGACAAATTGACAGAACCAGGCTTTAGAAGGTGGGTAATAACAAACTTCTCCAAGCATGTTCTAACCCAATGCAAGGAAGCTAAGAACTTTGAAAAAAGGTTAGATGAAATGCTAACTAGAATAACCAGTTTAGAGAAAAACATAAATGACCCGTGAAGTATACACAAATTTCAATAGCCAAATTGACCAAGCAGAAGAAAGGATATCAGAGATTGAAGATCAACTCAATGAAATAAAGCAAGAAAGCAAGATTAGAGAAAAAAGAGTGAAAAGAAATGAACAAAGCCTCGAAGAAATATGGGATTACATGAAAAGGCCAAATCTATATTTGATTGGTGTACATGAAAGTGCAGGGGAGAATCAAACCAAGTTGAAAGACACTCTTCAGGATATTATCCAGGAGAACATCCCCAACCTAGCAAGGCAGGCAAACATTCAAACACAGGGAATACAGAGAACACCACAAAGATACTCCTTGAGAAGAGCAACCCCAAGCCACATAACAATCAGATTCACCAAGATTGAAAGGAAGGAAAAATGCTAAGAGCAGCCAGAGAGAAAGGTCAGGTTACCCACAAAGTCTAAATGCCATCAGACTAACAGCAGATCTCTCAGCAGAAACCTTCTAAGCCAGAAAAGAGTGGGGGCAAATATTCGACATTCCTAAAGAAAAGAATTTTCAACCAGAATTTCATATACAGCCAAACTAAGCTTCATAAATGAAGGAGAAATAAAATCCTTTATGAACCAGCAATTGCTGAGAAATTTTGTCACCACGAAGCACCCAAAAAGAACTCCTGAAGGAAGCACTAAACATAAAGAGAAATGACCAGTACTAGCCACTGCAAAAATGTACCACATTGTAAAGACCATAAATGCTGGGAAGAAACTGCATCAACTGATGGACAAAATAACCAGGTAGCATCATAATGAAAGGATCAAATTCACATATAACAAAATTAAACTTAAACATAAATGGGCTAAATGACCTAATTAAAAGACACAGACTGGCGAATTGGATAGAGTCAAGACCCACATTGGTGTACTGTGTTCAGGAGACCCATCTCACGTGCAAAAACACACATAGGCTCAAAATAAAGGAATGGAGGAAGATTGACCAAGCAAATGGAGAGCAAATAAAAGGAGGAGTTGCAATCCTAGTCTCTGACAAAATAGACTTTAAACCAACAAATATAAAAAGAGACAAAAAAGGGCATTACAAAATGGTAAAAGGAATGAATGCAACAAGAAGAGCTAATGATCCTAAATATATATGCACCCAATACACGAGCACCTAGATACATAAAGCAAGTTCTTAACGACCTACAAAGAGACTTAAACTCCCACACAATCATAGTGGGAGACTTTAACACTCCATTATCAATATTAGATCAACGAGATAGAAAATTAATAAGGATATCCAGGACTTAAACTCAGATCTGGACCAAGCAAACCTAATAGGCATTTACAGAACCGTCCACCCCAAATCCACAGAATATACATTCTTCTCAGCACCACATCACACCTACTCTAAAATTGACCACATAATTGGAAGTAAATCACTCCTCAGCAAATGCAATAGAATGGAAATCATAACAAACAGTCTCTCAGACAATAGGGCAATCAAATTAGAACTCAGGATTAAGAAACTAACTCAGGCTGGAGGACTCAAGATGGCGCTGTGAGAACAACCCAGGATTGGAGTTCTTGTTGTGTCTGCGGAGAGGTGAGTCTGAGCTGCATTTCCAGACTGATCTTTGTTGCCCACGGAACGGGGAAATTCCCAAGTGAAGAGGAGATGCGGGACGCCAGGCAGATATTCCGCCTCGCGAAGCCGGCAGCCGGGGTGGTGGCGGCCGGCCCTACCCAGCGCTCCCCACAGGGCACACTTGTCCGGGTGCCCCGTTGAACCGGCAACCGGAGACATGAGAGGGCTGGACTTGAGACTGAGCTAGACTTGGACAGTGGGCCAGCCCAGGGGATTGCAGGAACAGAGCGTTAGGATTGGCCCAGTGGGACGAACAAAACCGTGATTTCAAACAAGCCCCGTGCAGACTGCCCAAGACGCTCTGAGGGGGAGGGGCGGCCACCGTTTCCGAGGCAACCCGCCCCAACTGAGATACACGCCCATTGCTGACGCAGCCAGCCGTTGCCGAGGCAACCCGTCCCTACTGAGATACACGCCCACTACTGACGCAGCCAGCCGTTGCTGAGGCAACACGCTACAACAGAGAGACTCCGCCGCAGGGCGTGGCGGAGAACAGCAGAACAGCGGAGCCAGGGCGAGCCTCACAACAGCAGGGCAGAGCCTCGGCAGGCAAACAGTGGCTAGTCTGCATCCTAGCTGGGCAGGACCTCAACAGACATCCAAAAATAAAGCCCAAACCCCTCAACACAGAGCATTTGAGAAGAAAAGGGTTTTTTTAATGAGCTCTGTTGCAGCAGAATCAAACATAGCAGCCTAACAGCCCTGAATGAACAACACAGCTCACAGCTCAGCAATTAAACCCCTATAAAGTACAAACCGTCTCCTCAAGCAGCTCCCTGACCCCTCTATATCCAAAAGACTGACATTTGGCAGGCACCATCCTGGGACAAAGATAGCAGAAAAAGAAACTGGTAGCATCCCTCACTGTGCCACAGCTGCTAGAGGTGCACCCCAGACAAGCAGGGTCTGGAGTGGACCTCAGCAGTCATACAGCGAAGGGGCTAGACTGGTAGAAGAAAAACCAAGCAACAGAAATACTTCATCATCAACATTCAGGGTGTCCACTCAGAGACCCAATCGAAAAGTCAGCAACTACGCAGACGACCAGCGGACAAATCCACAAAGATGGGAAGAAACCAGCGCAAAAAGGAGGAAAACACCCAAAACCAGAACACCTCACCTCCTAGAAAGGACCAAAACTCCTCACCAGCAAGGGAACAAAGCTGGACAAAGAATGACTGCGACGAAATGACGGAATTAGACTTCAGAAGATGGATAATGAGAAACTTTGGTGAGCTAAAAGATCATGTATTAAATCAATGCAAAGAAACTAAGAACCTTGAGAAAAGATTTGAAAAAAGATTTGAGGAAATGATAACAAGAATGGATAACTTAGAGAGGAATATGAATGAATTAAAGGAGCTGAAAAACACAATACGAGAACTTTGCGAAGCATGCACAAGTTTCAATAGCCGAATTGACCAAGCAGAAGAAAGAATATCTGAAGTCGAAGACCAACTCAATGAAATAAAATGAGAAACCAACATTAGAGAAAAAAACGCAAAAAGGAATGAACAAAGTCTCCAAGAAATGTGGGACTATGTGAAAAGACCTAACCTACGTTTGATAGGTGTACCAGAAGGGGACGAAGAGAATGAATCCAAGCTGGAAAATACTCTTCAGAACATCATCCAGGAAAATTTCCCCCACCTAGCAAGACAGGCCAACACTCAATTGCAGAAAATTCAGAGAACACCACAAAGATATTCTGCAAGAAGAGCAACCCCAAGGCACATAATCGTCAGATTCAATAGGGTTGAAATAAAGGAGAGAATACTAAGGGCAGCCAGAGAGAAAGGTCGGGTCACCCACAAAGGGAAGCCCATCAGACTCACAGCAGATCTCTCAGCAGAAACACTACAAGCCAGAAGAGAGTGGGGGCCAATATTCAACATTCTTAAAGAAAAGAACTTTTAACCCAGAATTTCATATCCAGCCAAACTGAGCTTCAGAAGTGAAGGAAAAATAAAATCCTTTGTGAACAAGCAAGTACTCAGAGATTTTGTCACCACCAGGCCTGCTTTACAAGAGCTCCTAAAAGAGGCACTACACATAGAAAGGAACAACCAGTACCAGCCATTCCAAAATCACACTGAATGCTAAAGAGCATCAACATAATGAAGAATCTACAACAACTAACAGGCAAAACAGCCACTTAGCATCAAAATGGCAGTATCAAATTCACACATAACAATACTAACCCTAAATGTAAATGGACTAAATGCACCAATCAAAAGACACAGACTGGCAAATTGGATAAAAAGCCAAAACCCATCAGTGTGCTGTGTCCAGGAAACCCATCTCACATGCAAGGATACACAAAGGCTCAAAATAAAGGGATGGAGGAAGATTTACCAAGCAAATGGAAAGCAAAAAAAAGCAGGAGTTGCAATTCTCATCTCCGATAAAATAGACTTTAAAGCAACAAAGATCAAAAGAGACAAAGAAGGCCATTACATAATGGTAAAAGGATCGATACAACAAGAAGAGCTAACGATCCTAAACATATATGGACCCAATGCAGGAGCACCCAGATACATAAGGCAAGTTCTTAAGGACTTACAAAAGGACTTAGACTCCCACACAATAATAGTGGGAGACTTTAACACTCCACTGTCAATACTAGACAGATCAACCAGACAGAAAATCAACAAGTATATCCAGGGCTTGAACTCAGACCTGGAGCAAGCAAACCTGATAGACATTTACAGAACTCTCCACCCCAAATCCACAGAATACACATTCTTCTCTACACCACATCACACCTACTCTAAAATTGACCACATAATTGGAAGTAAAGCACTGCTCAACAAATGCAAAACAACTGAAATCATAACAAACAGCCTCTCAGACCATAGTGCAATCAAGTTAGAACTCAGAATTCAGAAACAGACCCAGAACCACACAGCTTCATGGAAACTGAACAACTGGCTCTTGAATGTTGACTGGGTAAACAACGAAATGAAGGCAGAAATAAAGAAGTTCTTCGAAACCAATGAGAACGAAGACACAACGTGCCAGTACCTCTGGGACACATTTAAAACAGTCTCTAGAGGAAAGTATATAGCAATAAGTGCCCATATGAGGAGAATGGAGAGATCCAAAATTGACACCCTATCATCAAAATTGAAAGAGCTAGAGGACCAAGATCAAAAAAACTCAAAACCCAGCAGAAGACAAGAAATAACTAAGATCAGAGCTGAGCTGAAGGAGATTGAGACACGAAAAACCCTTCAAAAAATCAATAAATCCAAGAGCTGGTTTTTTGAAAAGATCAACAAAATAGACAGACCACTAGCCAGATTGATTAAAAGTAAAAGAGAGAACAACCAGATAGATGCAATAAAAAATGATAAAGGGGAAATCACCACAGATTCCACAGAAGTTCAAACCATCATCAGAGAATATTACAAACAACTCTATGCGCATAAACTAGTAAACCTGGAAAAAATGGACAAATTCCTGGATTCCTGTGTCCTCCCAAGCCTAAACCAGGAGGAAGCTGAAACTATGAATAGACCAATAACAAGGTCTGAAGTTGAGGCAGCAATTAAGAGCCTACCACACAAAAAAAGCCCAGGTCCAGACGGGTTCACAGCCGAATTCTACCAGACACACAAGGAAGAGCTGGCACCATTTCTTCTAAAACTATTTCAAACAATCCAAAAAGAGGGAATCCTTCCCAAATCATTTTATGAGACCAACATCATTCTGATACCAAAACCCGGCAGAGACCCAACGAGAAAAGAAAACTTCAGGCCAATATCCATGATGAACATAGATGCAAAAATCTTCAATAAAATATTGGCAAGCCGATTGCAACAGCAAATCAAAAAACTTATTCATCATGATCAAGTAGGATTCATCCCGGGGATGCAAGGCTGGTTCAACATACGCAAATCTATAAATGTAATTCACCACATAAACAGAACCAAAAACAAAAACCACATGATTATCTCAATTGACGCAGAGAAGGCATTTGAGAAAATTCAACAGCCCTTTATGCTGAAAACCCTCAATAAAGTCGGTATCGATGGAACGTATCTCAAAGTAATCAAAGCTATTTATGACAAACCAACAGCCACTATCATACTGAATGGGCAAAAACTGGAAGCATTCCCTTTGAAATCTGGCACTAGACAAGGATGCCCTCTTTCACCACTCCTATTCAATATAGTACTGGAAGTTCTAGCCAGAGCTATCAGGCAAGAAAAAGAAATAAAGGGTATTCAAATAGGAAAGGTGGAAGCCAAATTGTCTCTATTTGCAGACGACATGATAGTATACCTAGAAGACCCCATCGCCTCAGCCCAAAAACTCCTGAAACTGATAAGCAACTTCAGCAAAGTCTCAGGATATAAAATCAATGTGCAAAAATCACAAGCATTGGTCTACACCAATAACAGACTTAAAGAGAGCCAAATCAAGAATGAACTGCCATTCACAATTGCTACAAAAAGAATAAAATACCTTGGAATACAACTCACAAGGAACGTAACGGACCTCTTCAAGGAGAACTACAAACCACTGCTCAACGAAATCAGAGAGGACACAAACAGATGGAGAAACATTCCATGTTCATGGTTAGGAAGAATTAATATCGTGAAAATGGCTATACTGCCCAAAGTAATTTACAGAATCAACGCTATCCCCATCAAGATACCATTGACTCTCTTCACAGAACTTGAAAAAACCACCGTGAACTTCATATGGAACCAAAAGAGAGCCCGCATAGCCAAGTCAATTCTAAGCAAAAAGAACACAGCGGGGGGCATCACACTACCGGATTTCAAACTATACTACAAGGCTACAGTAATCAAAACAGCATGGTACTGGTACCAAAACAGAGATATAGACCAATGGAACAAAACAGAGGCACCGGAGGTAACACAACATACATACAACTATACAATCTTTGATAAACCTGACAAAAACAAGCAATGCGGAAAGGATTCCCTGTTTAACAAATGGTGTTGGGAAAACTGGCTAGCCATGTGCAGAAAGCAGAAACTGGACCCCTTCCTGACACCTTACACTAAAATTAACTCCAGATGGATTAAAGACTTAAACATAAGACCTGGCACCATAAAAACCCTAGAAGAAAATCTAGGCAAAACTATCCAGGACATAGGAGTAGGCAAGGACTTTATGAACAAAACACCAAAAGCATTGGCAACAAAAGTCAAAATAGACAAATGGGACCTAATTAAACTCCACAGCTTCTGCACGGCAAAAGAAACAGTCACTAGAGTGGATCGGCAACCAACAGAATGGGAAAAAATTTTTGCAGTTTACCCATCTGACAAAGGGCTGATATCCAGAATTTACAAAGAACTCAAACAGATTTACAGGAAAAAAACAAACAAGCCCATTCAAAAGTGGGCAAAGGATATGAACAGATACTTTACGAAAGAAGACATATATGAGGCCAACAATCATATGAAAAAATGCTCATCGTCACTGATCATCAGAGAGATGCAAATCAAAACCACATTGAGATACCATCTCACGCCAGTTAGAATGGCGATCATTAAAAAATCTGGAGACAACAGATGCTGGAGAGGATGTGGAGAAAAAGGAACACTTTTACACTGTTGGTGGGAGTGTAAATTAGTTCAACCATTGTGGAAGACGGTGTGGCGATTCCTCAAGGCCTTAGAAATAGAAATTCCATTTGACCCAGCAATCCCATTACTGGGTATAATCCAAAAGACTATAAATCATTCTACTATAAGGACACATGTACACGAATGTTCATTGCAGCACTGTTTACAATAGCAAAGACCTGGAATCAACCCAAATGCCCATTGATAATAGACTGGATTGGAAAAATGTGGCACATATACACCATGGAATATTATGCAGCAATCAGAAATGATGAGTTTGTGTCATTTGTAGGGACATGGATGAATCTGGAGAACATCATCCTCAGCAAACTGACACAAGAACAGAAAATGAAACACCGCATATTCTCACTCATAGGTGGGTGATGAAAAATGAGAACACATGGACACAGAAAGGGGAGTACTAAACACTGGGGTCTATTGGGGGGAAAAGGGGAGGGCCAGTGGGAGGGGGAGGTGGGGAGGGATAGCCTGGGGAGAAAAGCCAAATGTGGGTGAAGGGGAGAAGAAAAGAAAGCACACTGCCATGTGTGTACCTACGCAACTGTCTTGCATGCTCTGCTCATGTACCCCAAAACCTATAATCCAATAAAAAATTAAAAAAAAAAAAAGAAACTAACTCAGAACCACACAATTTCATGGAAACTGAACAACTAGCTCTTGAATGTTGATGGATAATCAAAGAAACCAATGCAGAAATAAAGATATTCTTCACAACAGATGAGAATGAAGACATAACATACCAGAATCTCTGGGACACATTTAAAGCAGTCTCTAGAGGAAAATATATAGCAATAAATGCCCACATGAGAAGCAAGGAAAGATCTAAAATCGACACCCTATCATTAAAATTAAAAGAGCTAGAGAAGCAAGATCAAAAACACTCAAAAGAGAAGCAAGATCAAAAACACTCAAAAGCTAGCAGAAGACAAGAAATAACTAAGATCAGAGCAGAAATGAAGGAGATAGAGACACCAAAAAAACTAAAAAAAAAAAAAAAAAAAAACAATAAATCCAGGAGCTGGTTTTTTGAAAAGATCAACAAAATAGACAGACCACTATCCAGATTAATTAAAAAAAAAACAATAATCATAGAAGCAATAAAAAACAATAAAGGGGATATCACCACCAATTCCACAGAAATACAAAGCACCATCAAAGATTACTACAAACAACTTTATGCACATAAACCAGTAAACCTGGAAGTAATGGATAAATTCCTCAACACTTGCAGCCTCCCAAGTCTAAACCAGAAAGAAGTCAAAACCCAGAATAGATCAATAACAAGGGATGAAGTTGAGGGAGCAATTAATAGCCAACCAACCAAAAAACCCCAGGTCCATATGGGTTCACAGCCGAATTCTACCAGAAATACAAAAAGGAGCTGTCACCACTCCTTCTGAAACTATTTCAAACAATCCAAAATGAGTGAATATTAGCCAAATCAGTTTATGAGAACAACATTATCCTGATACCAAAACCCGGCAGAGACTCAACAACAATAGAAAATTTCACCCAATATCCATGATGAACATAGACGCAAAAATCTTCAATGAAATACTGGCAAACCAATTGCAACAGCACATCAAAAATCTTATCCATCACAATCAAGTAGGCTTCATCCTGGGAATGTAAGTCTGGTTCAACAGACACAAGTCTATAAACATAATCCACAACATAATAGAACCAAAGAAAAAAACCACATGATTATCTCAATAGATGCAGAGAAGGCTGTTGACAAAATTCAACAGCCCTTTATGCTAAAAACTCTCAATAAACTAGGTATTGACAGAATGTATCTCAAATTAATAAAAGCTATTTAAGACAAACCAACAGCCAATGTCATACTGAATGGGCAAAAACTGGAAGCATTCCCTTTGAAATCTGGCACTAGACAAAGATGCCCTCTCTCACCACTCCTATTCAATATAGTATTGGAAGTTCTAGCTAGAGCAATCAGGCAAGAAAAAGAAACAAAGGGTATTCAATTAGGAAAGGAGTAAGTCAAATTGTCTCTATTTGCAGATGACATGATTGTATATTTAGGAGACCCCATCATCTCAGCTCAAAATCTCCTTAAACTGATAAGCAACTTCACCAAAGTCTCAGGATACAAAATCATTGTGCAAAAATCACAAGCATCCTATACACCAAGAAGAGACTTAAAGAGAGCCAAATCAAGAACAAATTGCCACTCACAATTGCTACAAAGAGAATAAAATACCTAAAAATACAACTAATAAAAAATATAAATGACTTCTTCAAGGAGAACAACAAACCACTGCTCAAGGAAATAAGAAAGGACACAAACACATGGAAAAACATTCCATGCTCACGGTTAGGTAGAATCAATACTGTGTAAATGGCCATACTGCCCAAAGTAATTTATATATTCGATGCTATCCCCATCAAGCTACATATGACCCTCTTCACAGAACTGGAAAAAAACCTTAAACTTCATATAGAACCAAAAGAGAACCTGCATTGCCAACAAATCTAAACAAAAAGAACAAAGCAGGAGACATCACATTATGTGACTTCAAATTATATTACAAGGCTACAGTAATCAAAATAGCATGATACTGGTACTAAAACAGAGATATAGACCAATGGAACAGAACAGAGGCCTGGGTGGCAACACCACACATCTACAACCATCTGATCTTTGACAAACCTGACAAAAACAAGCAATGGGAAAAGGATTCCCTGTTTAATAAATGGTGTTGGAAAAACTGGCTAGCCATGTACAGAAAGCAGAAACTGGACCCCTTCCTGACACCTTACATTAAAATTAACTCCAGATGGATTAAAGACTTAAACATAAGACCTACTACCATAAAAACCCTAGAAGGAAACCTAGGCAAAACCATTCAGGATATAAGCATAGGCAGGGACTTTATGACTAAAACACCAAAAGCATTGGCACAAAAGCCAAAATAGACAAATGGGATCTAATTAAATCCAGAGCTTCTGCACAGCAAGAGAAACAATCATTAGAGTGAACTGCCAACAAACAGAATGGGGAAAAATTTTTGCAATTTACCCATATGACAAAGGACTTATATCCAGAATCTACAAAGAACTAAAACAAATTTACAAGAAAAAAAAAACATTCAAAATTAGGTGAAGAATATGAACAGACACTTTTCTCTTTTTTTCTTTTTTTTTTGAACAGACACTTTTCAAAAGAAGACATATATGAGGCCAACAAGCATGATAAAATGCTCATCATCACTGGTCATTAGAGAAATACAAATCAAAACTACATTGAGATACCATCTCCTGCCAGTTAGAATGGCGATCGTTAAAAAATCTGGAGACAACAGATGCTGGAGAGGATGTGGAAAATAGGAACACCTTTACACAGTTGGTAGGAGTGTAAATTAGTTCAACCATTGTGGAAGACAGTGTGGCGATTCCTCAAGGACCTAGACATAGAAATTCCATTTGACCCAGCAATCCCATTACTGGGTATATATCCAAAGGATTGTAAAGACACATGTACACGTATGTTCACTGCAGCACTGTTTACAATAGCAAAGACCTGGAACCAACCCAAATGCCCATCAATGATTGACTGGACAGGGAAAATGTGGCACATATACACCATGGAATACTATGTAGCCATAAAAACGGTAAGTTCATATCTTTGTAGGGACATGGATGAACCTGGAAACCATCATTCTCAGCAAACTGACACAAGAACAGAAAATCAAACACCACATGTTCTCACTCATAGGCAGCTATTGAACAATGAGAACACATGGACACAGGGAGGGTAGCATCACACACTGAGGTCTGTTGGAGGGGACTAGGGGAGAGACAGTGGGGGGTAGAGAGTTGGGGGGGATAACATGGGGAGAAATGCCAGATATAGTGCCAGATATAGGTGATGGGGAGGAAGGCAGAAAACCACACTGCCATGTATGTACCTATGCAACAATCCTGCATGTTCTTCACATGCACCCCAGAACCTATAGTGCAATAACATATATATATTTTTTTTAAAGAAAGAAAGAGAGAGAGAGTGGGACTGCCTTTCCCAGCTCACTGACTCAAATGTTACTCTCCCTTGACAACACCCTCATAGAAACACCCAGAATTGAGACTTTGCATCCTTCGATCCAATCAGGTTGACACTCAGTATTAGCCATCACAATAAGTATAGCTATTCCTGCTCTTTTTCAGTTTCTTTTAGCATGGGATATCTTTTTCTATTTCCTTACTTTCATTCTACATGTGTCTTTGTAGTTGAAGTATGTTTCTTGTAGAAAACAGATCATTGGGTCTTTTTTTTTTAATCCATTCAGGTATTATGTCTTTTGATTAAAGAGTTTAGTCCATTTACATTCAATGTTATTACTAATAAGTAAGGACCTACTCCTAAATTTTGTAATTTTTTTCTGGTTGTTTTGTAGTCTTTTCTTCTCTTCCTGACTTTATTCTTGTCTTTCTTTTACTGGAAGTTATTTTCTCTGATGGTACAATTTAATTTCTTGTTTTATACTTTTTGTGTATCCACCTTTTTTTTTAAATTATGCTTACTATGAGGCTTGCTAGTACTAGCTTACAGCTCATTATTTTAAATTGATGACTATGTAACATTGATTGCATAAACAAACAAAGAATTTCATATTACTCGTGAGTTTTTTTTTAACATCAGATGATTTCTTTTCAGTCAATACCATCATTTTGTTTCAGATTGAAGAACTCCCTTTAGAATTTCTTGTAGAACAGGTCTGATGTTTGCAAAATCTTTCAGCATTTGTTTCTTTGGGGAAGTTTGTGTTTCTCCTTAATGCTCGAAGAATATTTTTACCACATATACTATTTTGGGTAAAAGTGGTTTCCTCCCCACCTTCAGCACTTCAAATATGTCATATTACTCTCTCTTAGCCTATAATATTTCCACTGAAAAAATGTCCACTGAAAAGTCTGCTGACTTATGTATTGGAGCTTTACTATATGTTGCTTGTTTCTTTTCTCTTGATTCCTTTAGGATTCTTTCTTTATCCTTGTCCTTTAGGAGTTTGATTATCAAGTACCTTGAGGTAGTCTTCTTTGAACTAAATCTACCTGGTGTTCTATAATATTCTTGTACTGGACTTTGATATTTTTCTCCAGGTTTGGAAAGTTCTTCAATATTATCCCTTTAAATAAACTTTCTAATTCTATCTCTACCTCCTCTTTAAGGCCAATAATTCTTAGATGTGCCTCTTGGAAGCTATTTTCTAGATTTAGTAGGCATGCTTTATTCTTTTGCATTCCTTTTTCCTGTATCTCCTCTGGCTGTGTATTTTCAAATAGTCTCTCTTCAAGTTCATTCATTCTTCCATTTGATCAGTTCTACTATTAAGAGACTGATACATTCTTCAGTATGTCAATTGCATTTTTCAACTCTAGAATTTCTGGTAGATCCTTTTAAATTATTTCAACCTCTTTGTTAAATTTATGTGATAGAGTTCTAAATTCCTTCTCTGTGTTATCTTGAATTTATTTGAGTTTTCTCAAAACAGTTATTTTTTAATTCTCTGTCTCAACAGTCACATATCTCTTTCCCCAGAATTGGTCTCTGGTGCCTTATATATTTCATTTGGTGAGGCCATGTTTTCCTGGATCTTGTTGCTTGCAGATGTCTGCCAGTGTCTGGGCTTTGAAGAGTTAGGTATTTATTGTAATCTATAGTCTGGGCTTGTTTGTGCCCATCTTTCTTTGGAAGGCTTTTCAGAATTCAAGGAAATATGGGCCGCAGCCTCAATTATACTGTGGTTTTTTTAGTACTCCAAGACGCCATCTTGAAGGTCATGGATTATATCCAGAAGAGTTATCTGGATTGCCAGACAGATAGTCTTGTTCTCTTCTCTTACTTTCTCCCAAACAAATGGATCATGTCTTTCTCTGTGCTAAGCCACACTGAGCTAGGGTTGAGGTGAAATAAGTACCCCTGTAGCTACCACCACAGTGACTGCCTCAAGTTATACCTGAAGCCAGAATAGCACCGGGTCTTGACCAAGATCCACTGTAACCACTACCTGGTGACTGTCTATGTTCACTTACAGGACTGGGGCTCCATGGTCAATAGGTGGTGAAGCCAGTCAGATTTCTGTCCTTCCCTTTAGGGCAACAAGTTCCCTCAGGTCCTGGGAGGGTCCAGAGGTGCCGTCTGGGAGCCAGGGATTAGTATCTGAAATTTTAGAAATTTACCTGGTGTTCTATTCTACTGAGGCTAAGCTAGCCTTCAAAACACAAGACAAAATCCTTCCCATTCTTCTCTTCCTTTCCATAAGCAGAGGAGCCTCTCTCAATGGCCACCAACACTATTAGCCCATGGGCAGTTCTTCCACACCACTGCCAACAGTCACTTAAAGTCCAAGGGCTCTTCAGTTAGCTTGTAGTGAATGCCAGGCCTGAAACTCACCCTTCAGTGCAATGTGCTCCCATCTTGCTGTCTAAAAACTTAGGCCTGATTCAGAGATCCCCACAGCCCTCTAGGTGCTCTGCCCCACTGGGGTCAAGCTGTACTTCAGGTAAGACAAAGTCCTCTTTGCTTTTCCCTCTGTTTCCTAAAACAGGAGTCTTTCACTATAGCCACCACAGCTAGAAATACACTGTGTCCCAACTAAAGCCAGCACATCTCAGTCTTACCCAAGCCAGCACATCTCAGTCTTACATACTACCTGGGTATCAATCTTGGTTATTCAGGGCCCAAGGGCTCTTTAGTCAGCAGCTGATGAATCCTGCCAGGACTGGGTCATACCCTTCAGGGAAGCAGGTTTCCTTTTAGAACAGGGTATACCTAGAAATGTAGTCTGGGACCTAGGGCCTGAAATATAGGTCTTGAGACTCTGCTCTGTCCTCTCCTATTGTGCTGACCTGGTATTAAAGATGCAAAATGGGCCAGGCACAGTAGCTCACATCTGTAATCCCTGCACTTTGGGAGGCTGAGGTGGATGGATCATGAAGTCAGAAGTTCGAGAACAGCCTGGCCAACATGGTGAAACCCCGTCTCTACTAAAAATACAAAAATTAACCGGTGTGGTGGTGGGCACCTGAAATCCCAGCTACTCAGGAGGCTGAGGCAGAAGAATTGGTTGAACCCAGGAGGCAGAAGTTGCAGTGAGCCGAGATCAAACCATTGCACTCCAGCCTAGGTTACAGAGGAAGACTGTCTCAGGGTGATGGGGAGGGGAGTTACAAAATGAAAAAATGATGCCATCTTTACTCTTTGCTCTCCTCTCCTCAAGGAGAAGGAAGGAGTCACTTTCATTGCTGTGAGCTGAGCTGCCTGGGGTTGGAGGAGGGGAAGTACAAACACTCCCTTAGCTGCCTGAGTGGTATCTGCTTGGATCACATGCCACTCCAGTCCACCTACTCTAAGCCAAGCCGAGTACTAAGACTTGCCTAGAAATTGTAGCCCTTGTGCCCTAGACGGCCTTTCAGGTTTCCTTGGACCCCAGAGCCCTTTAGCTCACAGTGGTGAGGCTTGCCAAGAAACTCAAGTTTCAGCTGCTGGGATAGGCAATTTCCCTCTAGGTAGGGCTTATCCAAATATTCCCTCCATGGGGCAGGCATCAGCTGAGTTCAGCATGATTTTGCTTTCCACTATGACAAGGCAGCACTGAGTTTAATGCCAAGTCCCTTAATCACTGTACTTGCCCTCCTCCAAGTATACAGATTCTCTCTCCACATAAAGGAAGTATGGCATTGATGATTCAAGACTATCTTTCCTACCTTCTTCAGTTCCTGTTTTAGTGATATGAAGTTAAAACCAAGTATTATGATTGCTTACCTGAGTTTTAGTTCTTATGATGGTGTTTTTGCGTGTCGTTGTTAAAATATGGTTGTTCCTGCAGTGGGGACAATAAATGGAGAGTTCTACTCAGCCATCTGGCTCTGCCACTTTTTAAATACCCTGATGAATTGATCCTAAAATCCTCAACAAAATACTAGTAAACCAAATTCAACAATACATCAAAAAAAATTATCATGACTAAGTGGGATTTAACCCAGAGATCCAAGGATGATTCAACATATTCAAAGCAATCAATGTTAAACATCATATCTATAACATGAAGAACAAAAAGCAAATAATCATTTTAATTGATCCTGGGAAAGTATTTGATAAAATTCAACTTCCCTTCACAATTAAAAAAAAAAACCTTAAAAACTGAGTATAAATGGAACATATATCAACAAAATAAAATTCATATATAACAGATTTACAGTTAGTATTATACTGAGCAGGAAAAACTGAAAGCCTATCCTCCAATATGTGGAACTTGAGAAGCATACCCACTTTTACAACTGCTATTCAACATAGTATTGGAAGTCCTAGCTAGAGCATTCAGACAAATAAAGAAATAAAGGCATTCAATTTGAAGAGGAAGACATCAAATTATGTTTGTTTGCAGTTGATACAGTCTTATATTTGGAAAAACCTAAAGACTCCACAAAAACATTCTTAGAACTAATAAACACATTTAATAAGTTTTCAGAATACAAAATTAACATATAAAATTTGTAGCATGTGTATATGCCAATAGCAAACAACCTGAAAAAAATTGTAAATGTAATCCCATTTACAATTGCTACAAATAAAATAATATACATAAGAATAAACTTGCCGGGCATGGTGGCTCATGCCTATAATCCCAGCACTTTGGGAGGCCAAGGCGGGTGGATCACGAGGTCAAGAGATTGAGACCATCCTGGTCAACAAGGTGAAACCCCGTCTCTACTAAAAATACAAAAATTAGCTGGGCATGGTGGTGCGCACCTGTAGTCCCAGCTACTCGGGAGGCTGAGGCAGGAGAATTGCTTGAACCCAGAAGGCAGAAGTAGCAGTGAGCCGAGATTGCACCATTGCACTCCAGTCTGGGTAACAAGAGCGAAACTTTGTCTCAAAAAAAAAAAAGAATAAACTTAATCCAAGAAGTAAAAAGTCTCTACAACATAAACCATAGAACATTGATGTAAGAAATTGAAGAGGACTCAAAAAATAAAAAGATATTCCATGTTCATGGATTTAAAGAATCAACATTTTTAACTGTCCATACTCCCTAAAGCAACTTACAGATTGAATAGACTCTTTATCAAAATGCTAAGGACATTCTTTACAGAAATAGAAAAAACAATTCTAAAACTTATATGAGACAACAAAAAATCCAAAAGAGACTAAGCTATCCTGAGCAAAAACAACAAAACTGGAGGAACTACATTACATGACTTCAGATTATACTACAAAGCTATACAACCAAAATGGCATGGTACTGCCATAAAAACATATGCAGAGACCAATAGAAGAGAAGAGAGAACCTAGAAATAAATTTATACATCTGCAGTGAACACATTTTCAGCAAAGGTATCAAGAATATACACTGGGGAAAGGACACTCACTTCAATAAATGGTGATGGAGAAACTGGAAATCCATATGCAGAAGAATGAAATTAGAGACCTACTCTTGTTCTCTACAAAAATCAGATCATAATGGATTAAGATTTAAATTTAAAATCTCAAACTATGAAACTACTACGAGAAAACTTTGGGGAAGCTCTCAAAGACATTAGACTGGGCAAAGATTTCTTGAGTAATACACCACAGGCACAGGCACTATAGTCAATAATAATTTGATTGTACATTTTAAAATAACTACAAGGATGTAACTGGATTGTTTAAAACAAAAAATGATAAATTCTTGAGAAGATGAATACCTAGTTTTTCAAGAGATGATTATTACACATTGCATGGTTATATCAAAGTATATACACTTATGGGGATACATATATATCCCCATAAATATACATAACTGTTATATACCCACAAAAATTTAAAAATAAATAAAATAAAATAGAGACTGGGCGTGAAAAATCCCTAAGCAAACAAATTAACTGGGCCTTAAAAATAGCCTTATTTTGGAGAGAGAGAAGATGGCACTATAGGAACAACTCAGGATTGCAGCTTCCAGTGAAATCACAGATGGTGAGTGGATGCCACATTTCCAGATGGATCTTTATTGCCCACATACCAGGAGATTCCCAGGTGTAGGAGCCACATGGGCCACCAGCATGGCTGTTTGGGCCGGCACAGCTGTTTGGGCCGGGGCTGCAGCGCAGCGGCACTCCGTACAAAATACACTTATTTGGTTGCCCTGTTAAACCGGCAAATGGGGATTTCAGAAGGCAGATTAGCACATTCATCTGATTAAACAAGACTTAAACAGAAAACCAGGCCAGGAGATTTCCGGGCAGCAACGTGGTTCCAGCTGGCACAGTGGGTCGCTGCACAGCAAATCACACAGATCCTGGTGCCCTTTCAGCAGGCAACTGGAACACCCAGGAGAGAGTCAACCATTCAACTTAAAATAAAAAAAATAAAAGGGCTCTGAGGCAGGGAGACAGGTGATCAGGCTCGGCGGGTCGGACCCCTACAAAAACAAACAAAACAGCAATTGGAAACACTCGGGGTTGAGAGTTTCATGGCAAGCACAGCTGAACCCAAAACGATGCAGCTCAGAGGGGGAGAGGCATCCACCTTTACTGAGGCACTCAACCCCTACGGAGGTACCCTACCATTGCTGAGGCAACCTGCCATAACAGAGAGAGTCCACCACTACAGAGGTGGGCCATCATCACCACAGCAGCTCTAAACACACCCATATACACAGAACTACAGGGAATCACACATGGCAGCAGGGCGGAGCCCACAGCAGCTCAGCATAGCCACTACAGGCAAGCAGTGATTAGACTGCCTCATTGCTGGGCAGGACAGTGCAACGGATACTCATAAATAAAACCCTAACTCCCCAGGACAGAGCACCTGAGCTGAAAAAAAAGGGGCTTTATAAGTTCTGCTGCAGCAGACTTAAACATACCTGCTTAGCAGCCCTGAATGAACAACAGATCTCACAGCTCAGCACTTGAGCTCCTATAAAGTACAGACTGTCTCCTCATGTATAAAGTACAGACAGTCTCCTTAAGCAGCTCCCTGACCCCCGTATATCCAAAGAGTCACTCACAAAGAACTGATCAGACTGACATTTGGTGGGCATCATTCAGGGACGAAGACAGCAGAAGAAGAAACAGGTAGCAACCCTCATGGTTCTGCAGCTGCTACAGGTGTACCCCAGGGAAGCAGGGCCTGGAGTGGACCTCAGCAGTCCTACAGCAGAGGGGCCAGACTGTTAGAAGGAAAACTAAGAAACGGAAATACTTCATCATCAATAATCTGGACGTCAACTCAGAGACCCAATCGAAAAATTAGCAACTGCTCAGACGACAGGTGGATAAATCCACAAAAATGGAAAGAGATCAGTGCAAAAAGGAGGAAAACACCCAAAACCAGAACACCTCGCCTCCTACAAGGGACCACAACTCCTCACCAGCAAGGGAGCAAAGCTGGACAGAGAATGAGTGTGATGAAATGACAGAATCAGACTTCAGAAGGTGGGTAATGAGAAACTTCCATGAGCTAAAGGAACATGTTCTAGGCTGGCACGGTGGCTCAGGCCTGTAATCCCAGCACTTTGGGTGGCCAAGGTGGGTAAATCACAAGGTCAAGAGATCGAGACCATCCTGGCCAACATGGTGGAACCCTGTCTCTACTAAAAATACAAAAAATTAGCTGGGCACAGGGGCGCATGCCTGTAATCCCAGCTACTCAGGAGGCTACGACAGGAGAATTGCCTGAACCCAGGAGGCGGAGGTCGCAGTGAGCCGGGATCACGCCATTGCATTTCAGCCTGGGTAACAAGAGTGAAACTCCATCTCAAAAAAAAAAAAAAGAACATGTTCTAACTCAATGCAAAGAAACTAAGAACCTTGAAAATAGATTTGAGGAAATAATAACAAGAATGGACAACTTAGAGAGGAATATGAGTGAATTGAAGGAGCTGAAAAACAAAACACGAGAACTTCGTGAAACATGCACAAGTTTCAAGAGCCAGATTGACCAAGCAGAAGAAAGAATATCAGAAGCCGAAGATCAACTCAATAAAATAAAACAAGAAGGCAAGATTAGAGAAAAAAGCACAAAAAGGATGAACAAAGTCTCCAAGAAATGTGGGACTATGTGAAAAGACCTAATCTACATTTGATAGCTGTACCTGAATGTGACGAAGAGAATGAATCCAAGCTGGAAAATACTCTTCAGGATATTATCCAGGAAAACTTCTCCAACCTAGCAAGGCAGGCCAATATTCAAGTCCAGGAAATACAGAGAACACCACAAAGATATTCTGCAAGAAGAGCAACCTCAAGGCACATAATCGTCAGATTCACCAGAGTTGAAATGAAGGAGAAAATGCTAAGGGCAGCCAGAGAGAAAGGTCGGGTCACCCACAAAGGGAAGCCCATCAGACTCACAGCAGATCTCTCGGCAGAAACCCTACAACCTAGAAGAGAGTTGGGGCCAATATTCAACATCCTTAAAGAAAAGAACTTTCAACCAAGAATTTCATATCGAGCCAAACTGAGCTTCATAAGTGAAGGAAAAATAAAATCCTTTGCGAACAAGTAAGTACTCAGAGATTTTGTCACCACCAGGCCTGCTTTACAAGAGCTCCGGAAAGAGGCACTACATACAGAAAGGAAAACCAGTACCAAATGCTAAAGAGCATCAACAAAATGAAGAATCTGCATCAACCAACAGACAAAACAGTCAGCGAGCATCAAAATGGCAGTATCGAATAATCCAAAATGGCTGATCGCTAACATCTCGGGATTGCAGCTCCCATTGAAAGCACAGAGAATGAGAGGACGCCACACTTTCAGACAAATTTTGGTCACTCACAGAGCAGAGGATACCCAGTGGAGGAGCTGCATGGGTCACCAGCATGACTTTTGTGGCTGGCGCAGTGGTTTTGCCAGCACCTTGGCATGGCAGCTCTCAGTGCAGAGTAAATGGGACTGGTTCCCCTTCTGACTGAGGTTTGGAGGAGCCACACAGGTCGCCAGCGCAACTCTTGTGGCCAGCGCAGTGGTTATCCGCCACCTTGGCACAGCAGCTCTTGGTTCAGAATAAACAGGACTGGTTCCCCTTCTGACCAAGGTTTGGAGCTCCAGGAAGGCAGAGTTGCCTATTATGGACTCAAGAAGAAAGCAAGACTGGAGATTCCCAGGCAGAAAAGCACCATCAGTCTTAACGCTGCTGTTTTGACTGGTGCAGTGGATTGCTCATATTTCGGCCCTGGGAATTAACAACTTGGACATCCACTCAGAGACCTAATTTGAAAGTTGGTAATTACAAAGACAACAGGTGGATAAATTCACATTGATGGGAAGAAACCAGCATAAAAAGGCTGAGAATACTCAAAATCAGAATGCCTCTCCCTCTAAAGAGGATCACAGTTCCTCATCAACTAGGGAACAAGACTTGATGGAGAACGAGTCCATCCCATTAACAGAATCAGGCTTCAGAAGATGGATAATAAGAAACTTCTGTGAGTTAAAAGAATATGTTGTAGCTCAATGTAAAGAAACTAAGAACTTTGAAAAAAGGTTTGACGAAATCCTAATAAGAATAGACAACTTAGAGAGGAATATAAGTGAATTAATGGAACTGAAGAATACAATACAGGAACTCCGAGAAGTATGCACAGGTTTAAACACTCGAATTGTTCAAGCAGAAGAAAGGATATCAGAGGTCGAAGTCCAACTTAATGAAATAAAACCAGAAGACAAGATTAGAGAAAAAAGAATAAAAAGGAATGAGAAAAGTCTCCAAGAAATGTGGGACTGTGTGAAAAGACCAAATTTACGTTTGATAGGTGTACCTGAATGCGACGGAGAGAATGAATCCAAGCTGGAAAATATTCTTCAGGATATTATTCAGGAAAATTTTCCTAATCTAGCAAAGCAGGACAATATTCAACCCCAGGTAATACAGAGAACACCACAAAGATATTCCTCAAGAAGAGCAACCGCAAGGCACATAATCGTTAGATTCACCAGGGTTGAAACAAAGGAGAAAATACTAAGGGCAGCCAGAGAGAGAGGTCAGGTTACCCACAAAGGAAAGCCTATCAGACTTAAAGCAGATCTCTCAGCAGAAACTCTACAAGCCAGAAGAGAGTGGGGGCTGATATTCAACATCCTTAAAGAACAGAACTTTCAGCCCAGAATTTCATATCCAGCCAAACTAAGCTTCACAACTGAAGAAAAAATAAAATCTTTTATGAACAAGCAAGTACTGAGAGATTTTATTACCACCAGGCCTGCTTTACAAGAGCTTCTGAAAGAAGCATTACACATAGAAAGAAACAACAAGTATTAGCCTTTCCAAAAATATACCAACAAGTAAAGAGCATCAACATAAAGAAGAATTTCCATCAACAAATGGATAAAACAACTAATTAACATAAAATGGCAGTAATCCTAAATTTAAATCGACTAAATCCCCCAATCAAAAGATACAGCCAAAACCCAATGGCATGTTACATCCAGACCCATTTCACATGCAAGGATACACAAAGACTCAAAACAAAGAAATGGAGAAAGATTTACCAACCAAATGGAGAGCAAAAATGAATAAATAAATAAAAAGCAGGAGTTGCAATTTTCGTATCTGATAAAAGAGATTTTAAAGCAACAAAGATATAGTGGTAAAAGGATCAATGCAACAACAGGAGCTAACGATCCTAACACCCAGATACATAAAGACTTAGACTTAATGAGACAGAAAATTAATAAGGATATCAAGGACTCGACTCAGATCTGGAACAAGTAAACTTAATAAATATTTATAGAGCTCTCCATTTCAAATACACAAAATATACATTCTTATCAATACCACATCACACCTACTCATAGGTTTAAATGAAATATTGATTGGCCATTATTAATACCCATTTTTTTTAGAATAAATCAACATTTCCATTCTCTCTCCCTCCTTTTCTTCCTCTTTCTTCCTCTCCTTCACTCTTTTTTTTCTTTCCTTCTCTCATAAAAAGAAAAAAAAAATCAACTTGTAGACCTCTAGATCCAGGAAATCTCATTGCCTGATTTCCTTCCTTCCTTCCCTTCCCTACCCTCCATCCCTCCCTCCCTCCGTCCCTCCCTCCATTCCTCCCCCTCTTCCTCCTTTCCTCCCTTCCTGGCTTCCTCCCTTCCTAAAGAAAAAAAAAAGGCAGTATCAAATTCACACATAACAATATTAACCTTAAATGTAAATGGGCTAAATGCACCAATCAAAAGACACAGACTGGCAAAGTGAATGAAAAGCCAAAACCCATTGGTGTGCTGTATCCAGGAAACCCATCTCACATGCAAGGATACACAAAGGCTCAAAATAAAGGGATGGAGGAAGATTTACCAAGCAAATGGAGAGAAAAAAAAAAAAAAAAGCAGGAGTTGCAACTCTCGTATCTGATAAAATAGACATTAAGCCAAGGAAGATCAAAAGAGACAAAGAAGGATATTACATAAAAGGATTGATACAACAAGAAGAGCTAATGATCCTAAATATATATGGACCCAATACAGGAGCACCCAGATATATAAGGCAAGTTCTTAATGACTTACAAAGAGACTTAGACTCCCACACAATAATAGTGGGAGACGTTAACACTCCACTGTCAATTGTAGACAGATCATCCAGACAGAAAATTAACAAGGATATCCAGGACTTGAACTCAGACCTGGAACAAGCAAACCTCATAGACATTTACAGAACTCTCCACCCCAAATCCACAGTATATACATTCTTCTCAACACCACATCAAACCTACTCTAAAATTGACCACATAATTGGAAGTAAATCACTCCTCAGCAAATGCAATAGAATGGAAGTCATAACAGTCTCTCAGACCACAGTGCAATCAAGTTAGAACTCAGAATTCAGAACTAAACTCAGAACTGCACAGCTTTGTGGAAACTGAACAACTGGCTCTTGAATGTTGACTAGATAAACAATGAAATCAAGGCAGAAATAAAGAAGTTCTTCAAAACCAACAAGAATGAAGACACAACATACCAGAATCTTTGGGACACATTTAAAGCAGTCTCTAGAGGAAAATATAAAGCTAGAAGTGCCCACATGAGAAAAGTGGAGAGATTCATAATTGACACACTAACGTCAAAATTGAAAGAGCTGGAAGAGCAAGATAAAAAAAAAAAACTCAAAACCCAGCAGAAGACAAGAAATAACTAAGATCAGAGCGGAACTGAAGGACATAGAGATATGAAAACCCCTTCAAAAAATCAATAAATACAAGAGCTGGTTTTTTGAAAAGATCAAGAAAATAGACAGACCACTAGCCAGATTGATTAAAAAGAAAAGAGAGAATAACGAAATAGATGCAATAAAAAATGATAAAGGGGAAATCACCACAGATTCCACAGAAATTCAAACCATCATCAGAGAATATTGCAAACAACTCTATGCACATAAACTAGTAAACCTGGAAGAAATGGATAAATTCCTGGACACTTGTGTCCTCCCAAGCCTAAACCAGGAGGAAGCCAAAACTATGAATAGACCAATAACAAGGTCTGAAGTTGAGGCAGCAATTAAGAGCCTACCACACAAAAAAAGCCCAGGTCCAGATGGGTTCACAACCGAATTCTACCAGACACACAAAGAGGAACTGTTATCATTCCTTCTGAAACTATGCCAAATAATCCAAAAGAGAGAATCCTTCCCAAATCATTTTATGAGACCAACATCATCCTGATACCAAAACCCGGCAGAGACTCAACGAGAAAAGAAAACTTCAGGCCAATATCCATGATGAACATAGACGCAAAAATCTTCAATAAAATACTGGCAAGCCAATGGCAACAGCACATCAAAAAGCTTATCCATCATGATCAAGTAGGATTCATCCCGGGGATGCAAGGCTGGTTCAACATACACAAGTCTAGAAACATAATTCCCCACATAAACAGAACGAAAAACAAAAACCACATGATTATCTCAATTGACGCAAGAAGGCCTTTGACAAAATGCAACAGCCCTTTATGCTAAAAACCCTCAATAAACTCAGTATTGATGGAATGTATCTCAAAATAATAAAAGCTATTTATGACAAACCAACAGCCAATATCATACTGAATGGGCAAAAACTGCAAGCATTCCCTTTGAAATCTGGCACTAACAAGGATGCCCTCTCTCATTACTCCTATTCAATATAGTACTGGAAGTTCTAGCCAGAGCAATCAGGCAAGAATAAGAAATAAACTGCATTTAAATAGGAAAGGAGGAAGCCAAATTGTCTCTATTTGCAGACGACATGATAGTATATCTAAAAGACCCCATTGTCTCAGCCCAAAAACTCCTGAAACTGATAAGCAACTTCAGCAAAGTCTCAGGATATAAAATTAATGTGCAAAAATCACAAGCATTCCTATACACCAATAACAGGGTGAAAGAGAGCCAAATCAAGAACGAACTACCATTCACAATTGCTGCAAAGAGAATAAAATACCTAGGAATACAACTTACAAGGAATGTAAGGGACCTCATCAAGTAGAACTGCAAACCACTGCTCAATGAAATAAGAGAAGACACAAACAGATGGAGAAACATTCCATGTTCATGGTTAGGAAGAACCAATATCGTTAAAATGGCCATACTGCCCAAAGTAATTTACGGACTCAACACTATCTCCATCAAGCTACCATTGACTTTCTTCACAGAACTGGAGAAAACCACCGTGAACTTCATATGGAACCAAAAGAGAGCCCGCATAGCCAAGTCAATTCTAAGCAGAAAGAGCACAGCAGGAGGCATCACACTACTTGACTTCAAACTATACTACAAGTCTACAGTAATCAAAACAGCATGGTACTGGTACCAAAATAGACCAATGGAACAGAACAGAGGCGTCAGAGGCAACAAAACATACCTACAACCATACAATCTTGGATAAACCTGACAAAAACAAGCAATGGGGAAAGGATTCCCTGTTTAATAAATGGTGTTGGGAAAACTGGCTAGCCATGTGCAGAAAGCAGAAACTGGACCCCTTCCGACACCTTACATTAAAATTAACTCCAGATGGATTAAAGACTTAAACATAAGACCTGGCACCATAAAAACCCTAGAAGAAAATCTAGGCAAAACCATTCAGGACATAAGAGTAGGCAAGGACTTCATAACCAAAACACCAAAAGCATTGGCAGCAAAAGCCAAAATAGACAAATGGGACCTAATCAAACTCCACAGCTTCTGCACAGAAAAAGAAACAGTCACTAGAGTGAATTGGCAACCAACAGAATGGGAAAAAAGTTTTGTAGTTTACCCATCTGACAAAGGGCTGATATCCAGAATTTACAAAGAACTCAAACAGATTTACAGGAAAAAAACAAACAAGCCCATTCAAAAATGGGCAAAGGATATGAACAGACACTTTACAAAAGACATACATGAGGCCAACAAACATATGGAAAAATGCTCATCATCACTGGTCATCAGAGAAATGCAAATCAATACTGCATTGAGATACCATCTCGGGTCAGGCGTGGTGGCTCACACCTGTAATCCCAGCACTTTGGGAGGCCAAAGCGGTTGTATCACGAGGTCAAGAGATCGAGACCATCCTGGCCAACATAGTTAAACCCCGTCTCTACTAAATACAAAAAAAAAATTATCCGGGCATGGTGGCACATGCCTGTAATCCCAGCTACTTGGGAGGCTGAGACAGGAGAATCATTTGAACCCAGGAGGCGGAGGTTGCAGTGAGCCGAGAATGTGCCATTGCACTCCAGCCTGGGTAACAAGAGCAAAACTCCGTCTCAAAAAAAAAAAAGAGAGACCATCTCACGCCAGTTAGAATGGCAATCATTAAAAATCTGGAGATAACAGATGCTAGAGAGGATGTGGAGAAATAGGAACACTTTTACACTGCTGGTGGGAGTGTAAATTAGTTCAACCATTGTGGAAAACAGTGTGGCGATTCCTCAAACACCTAGAAATAGAAATTCCATTTGACCCAGCAATCCCATTACTGGGTATATATCCAAAGGGCTATAAATCGTTCTACTATAAGGACACATGCACACGAATGTTCATTGCAGCACTGTTTACAATAGCAAAGATCTGGAATCAACCCAAATGCCCATCAATGATAGACTGGACTGGAAAAATGTGGCACATATGCACCATGGAATATTATGCAGCCATCAAAAAAGATGAGTTCGTGTCCTTTGTAGGGACATGGATGAATCTGGAGAACATAATTCTCAGCAAACTGACACAAGAACAGAAAATGAAGTACCACATATTCTCACTCATAGGTGGGTGATGAACAATGAGAACACATGGACACAGGGAGGGGAGCACTACACATTAAGGTCTATTGGTAGGAATAGGGGAGGGACAGTGGGGCAGGGAGCTGGGGAGGGATAGCATGGGGAGAAATGCCAGATGTGGGTTAAGGGGAGGAAGACAGCAAATCACACTGCCACGTGTGTACCTATACAACTATCTTGCATGTTCTGCACAGGTACCCCAAAACCTAAAATGTAATAAAAAACAAATTAATTAATTTTTTTTAAAAAATAGCCATAACTTACTTAAATTGCAAACATAAGTGAAAAGTTAACTTGGGTAATTTCTGGCCAATGTTTACATTAGAAAAAAAGCTTAAACTCAGCCAATTGAAAGAGTTAAAATATGCTGTTCTGGCATATTGAATGTTTACACTAACGACACTAGAACACCAGCAGGGTTTGATCATAATGCTGTTTCATAAAAGCAGAATATGAAACTCCCATGTAAAAGATACACTCTCTATACTAGAAGGAAAGGCAACATCCTTGTATTTAGAATGAGAAGCTGAAACCAGGAGAATTCCGTACAGACCTTGTTAAAATGGTTTTATCTTTTAAGCTTTCCCAAATAATAAAGCTACTTCCTCACTGCCAATTGTTCTTTGTTTAATCCACTATATAAGTAATTAATTCTAACCGCTTCTTTGGGTCTTCATTTCTTTTTTTTTTTTTAATTTTTTATTGGATTTTAGGTTTTGGGGTACATGAGCAGAGCATGCAAGACAGTTGCATAGGTACACACATGGCAGTGTGCTTTGCTTTCCTTCTCCCCTTCACCCACATTTGGCATTTCTCCCCAGGCTATCCCTCCCCACCTCCCCCTCCCACTGGCCCTCCCCTTTTCCCCCCAATAGACCCCAGTGTTTAGTACTCCCCTTTCTGTGTCCATGTGTTCTCATTTATCATCACCCGCCTATGAGTGAGAATATGCGGTGTTTCATTTTCTGTTCTTGTGTCAGTTTGCTGAGAATGATGTTCTCCAGATTCATCCATGTCCCTACAAACGACACAAACTCATCATTTCTGATTGTTGCATAATATTCCATGGTGTATATGTGCCACATTTTTCCAATTCAGTCTATTATCAATGGGCATTTGGGTTGATTCCAGGTCTTTGCTATTGTAAACAGTGCTGCAATGAACATTCGTGTGCATGTGTCCTTATAGTAGAATGATTTATAGACGTTTGGATACATACCCAGTAATGGGATTGCTGGGTCAAATGGAATTTCTATTTCTAAGGCCTTGAGGAATCACCACACTGTCTTCCACAATGGTTGAACTAATTTACACTCCCACCAACTGTGTAAAACTGTTCCTTTTTCTCCACATCCTCTCCAGCATCAGTTGTCTCCAGATTTTTTAATGATCGCCATTCTAACTGGCGTGAGATGGTATCTCAATGTGGTTTTGATTTGCATCTCTCTGATGACCAGTGACGATGAGCATTTTTTCATATGATTGTTGGCCTCATATATGTCTTCTTTCTTAAAGTGTCTGTTCATATCCTTTGCCCACTTTTGAATGGGCTTGTTTGTTTTTTCCCTGTAAATCTGTTTGAGTTCTTTGTAAATTCTGGATATCAGCCCTTTGTCAGATGGGTAAACTGCAAAAATTTTTTCCCATTCTGTTGGTTGCCAATCCACTCTAGTGACTGTTTCTTTTGCCGTGCAGAAGCTGTAGAGTTTCGTTAGGTCCCATTTGTCTATTTTGGCTTTTGTTGCCAATGCTTTTGGTGTTTTGTTCATAAAGTCCTTGCCTACTCCTATGTCCTGGATAGTTTTGCCTAGATTTCCTTCTAGGGTTTTTATGGTGCCAGGTCTTATGTTTAAGTCTTTAATCCATCTGGAGTTAATTTTAGTGTAAGGTGTCAGGAAGGGGTCCAGTTTCTGCTTTCTGCACATGGCTAGCCAGTTTTCCCAACACCATTTGTTAAACAGGGAATCCTTTCCCCATTGCTTGTTTTTGTGAGGTTTATCAAAGATTTTATAGTTGTAGATATGTTGTGTTGCCTCCAGTGCCTCTGTTTTGTTCCATTGGTCTATATCTCTGTTTTGGTACCAGTACCATACTGTTTTGATTACTGTAGCCTTGTAGTATAGTTTGAAATCCGGTAGTGTGATGCCCCCCGCTGTGTTCTTTTTGCTTAGAATTGACTTGGCTATGCGGGCTCTCTTTTGGTTCCATATGAAGTTCATGGTGGATTTTTCCAGTTCTGTGAAGAAAGTCAATGGTAGCTTGATGGGGATAGCATTGATTCTGTAAATTACTTTGGGCAGTATAGCCATTTTCACGATATTAATTCTTCCTAACCATGAACATGGAATGTTTCTCCATCTGTTTGTGTCCTCTCTGATTTCGTTGAGCAGTGGTTTGTAGTTCTCCTTGAAGAGGTCCGTTACGTTCCTTGTGAGTTGTATTCCAAGGTATTTTATTCTTTTTGTAGCAATTGTGAATGGCAGTTCGTTCTTGATTTGGCTCTCTTTAAGTCTGTTATTGGTGTAGACCAATGCTTGTGATTTTTGCACATTGATTTTATATCCTGAGACTTTGCTGAAGTTGCTTATCAGTTTCAGGAGTTTTTGGGCTGAGGCGATGGGGTCTTCTAGGTATACTATCATGTCGTCTGCAAATAGAGACAATTTGGCTTCCACCTTTCCTATTTGAATACCCTTTATTTCTTTTTCTTGCCTGATCGCTCTGGCTAGAACTTCCAGTACTATATTGAATAGGAGTGGTGAGAGAGGGCATCCTTGTCTAGTGCCAGATTTCAAAGGGAATGCTTCCAGTTTTTGCCCATTCAGTATGATATTGGCTGTTGGTTTGTCATAAATAGCTTTTATTACTTTGAGATACGTTCCATCGATACCGAGTTTATTGAGGGTTTTCAGCATAAAGGGCTGTTGAATTTTCTCAAATGCCTTCTCTGCGTCAATTGAGATAATCATGTGGTTTTTGGTTTTGGTTCTGCTTATGTGGTGAATTACGTTTCTAGACTTGCGTATGTTGAACCAGCCTTGCATTTCTGGGATGAATCCTACTTGATCATGATGGATAAGTTTTTTGATTTGCTGTTGCAATCGGCTTGCCAATATTTTATTGAAGATTTTTGCATCTATGTTCATCATGGATATTGGCCTGAAGTTTTCTTTTCTCGTTGGGTCTCTGCCGGGTTTTGGTATCAGAATGATGTTGGTCTCATAAAATGATTTGGGAAGGCTTCCCTGTTTTTGGATTGTTTGAAATAGTTTTAGAAGGAATGGTACCAGCTCCTCTTTGTGTGTCTGGTAGAATTCGGCTGGGAATCCGTCTGGACCTCGGCTTTTTTTGAGTGGTAGGCACTTAATTGCTGCCTCGACTTCTGACCTTGTTATTGGTCTATTCATAGTTTCAGCTTCCTCCTGGTTTGGGCTTGGGAGGACACAGGTGTCCAGGAATTTATCCATTTCTTCCAGGTTTACTAGTTTATGTGCATAGAGTTGTTTGTAGTATTCTCTGATGATGGTTTGAATTTCTGTGGAATCTGTGGTGATTTCCCTTTTATCATTTTTTATTGCATCTATTTGGTTGTTCTCTCTTTTCTTTTTTATCAATCTGGCTGGTGGTCTGTCTATTTTGTTGATCTTTTCAAAAAACCAGCTCTTGGATTTATTGATTTTTTGAAGGGTTTTTCGTGTCTCAATCTCCTTCAGTTCAGCTCTGATCTTAGTTATTTCTTGTCTTCTGCTGGCTTTTGAGTTTTTTTGATCTTGCTCCTCTAGCTCTTTCAATTTTGACGATAGGGTGTCAATTTTGGATCTCTCCATTCTCCTCATATGGGCACTTATTGCTATGTACTTTCCTCTAGAGACTGCTTTAAATGTGTCCCAGAGGTTCTGGCATGTTGTGTCTTCATTCTCATTGGTTTCAAAGAATTCTTTATTTCTGTCTTCATTTCATTGTTTACCCAGTCAACATTCAAGAGCCAGTTGTTCAGTTTCCATGAAGCTGTGCGGTTCTGAGTTGGTTTCTGTATTCTGAGTTCTAACTTGATTGCACTATGGTCTGAGAGGCTGTTTGTTATGATTTCAGTTGTTTTGCATTTGTTGAGCAGTGCTTTACTTCCAATTATGTGGTCAGTTTTAGAGTAGGTGTGATGTGGTGCTGAGAAGAATGTGTATTCTGTAGATTTGGGGTAAAGAGTTCTGTAAATGTCTATCAGGTTTGCTTGCTCCAGGCCTGAGTTCAAGCCCTGGATATACTTGTTGATTTTCTGTCTGGTTGATCTGTCTAATATTGACAGTGGAGTGTTAAAGTCTCCCACTATTATTGTGTGGGAGTCTCAGTCTCTTTGTAAGTCATTAAGAACTTGCCTTATGTATCTGGGTGCTCCTGCATTGGGTCCATATATGTTCAGGATCATTAGCTCTTCTTGTTGTATCGATACTTTTACCATTATGTAATGGCCTTCTTCGTGTCTTTTGATCTTTGTTGCTTTAAAGTCTATTTTATCAGAGATGAGAATTGCAACTCCTGCTTTTTTTTGCTCTCCATTTGCTTGGTAAATCTTCCTCCATCCCTTTATTTTGAGCCTTTGTGTATCCTTGCATGTGAGATGGGTTTCCTGGATACAGCACACTGATGGGTTTTGGATTTTTATCCAATTTGCCAGTCTGTGTCTTTTGATTGGTGCATTTAGTCCATTTACATTTAGGGTTAATATTGTTATGTGTGAATTTGATACTGCCATTTTGATGCTAGCTGGCTGTTTTGTCTGTTAGTTTTTGTAGATTCTTCATATAGGTTGATGCTCTTTAGCATTAATGTGATTTTGGAATGGCTGGTACTGGTTGTTCCTTTCTATGTGTAGTGCCTCTTTTAGGAGCTCTTGTAAAGCAGGCCTGGATGGTGACAAAATCTCTGAGTACTTGCTTGTTTGCAAATGATTTTATTTTTCCTTCACTTCTGAAGCTCAGTTTGGCTGGATATGAAATTCTGGGTTGAAAGTTCTTTTCTTTAAGAATGTTGAATATTGGTCCCCACTCTCTTCTGGCTTGTAGTGTTTCTGCTGAGAGATCTGCTGTGAGTCTGATGGACTTCCCTTTGTGGGTGACCCGATCTTTCTCTCTGGCTGCCCTTAGTATTTTCTCCTTTATTTCAACCTTGTTGAATCTGATGATTATGTGCCTTGGGGTTGCTCTTCTTGCGGAATATCTTTGTGGTGTTTTCTGTATTTCCTGCATTTGAGTGTTGGCCTGTCTTGCTAGGTGGGGGAAGTTTTCCTGGATGATGTCCTGAAGAGTATTTTCCAGCTTGGATTCATTCTCTTCGTCACATTCAGGTACAGCTATCAAATGTAGATTGGGTCTCTTCACATAGTCCCACATTTCTTGGAGACTTTGTTCATTCCTTTTTGCGCTTTTTTCTCTGATCTTGGTTTCTCGTTTTATTTCATTGAGTTGGTCTTCGACTTCAGATATTCTTTCTTCTGCTTGGTCAATTCGGCTATTGAAACTTATGCATGCTTCGCGAAGTTCTCGTATTGTGTTTTTCAGCTCCTTTAATTCATACATATTCCTCTCTAAGTTACCCATTCTTGTTATCATTTCCTCATATCTTTTTTCAAGTTCCTTAGTTTCTTTGCATTGATTTAATACATGTTCTTTTAGCTCACAAAAGTTTCTCATTATCCACCTTCTGAAGTTTAATTCCATCATTTCATCACAGTCATTCTCCGTCCAGCTTTGTTCCCTTGCTGGTGAGGAGTTTTTGTCCTTTCTAGGAGGCAAGGTGTTCTGGTTTCGGGTGTTTTCCTCCTTTTTTCGCTGGTTTCTTCCCATCTTTGTGGATTTATCCGCTTGTCGTCTGCGTAGTTGCTCACTTTTCGATTGGGTCTCTGAGTGGACGCCCAGATTGTTGATGATGGAGTATTTCTGTTACTTGGTTTTCCTTCTACCAGTCTAGCCCCTTCGCTGTACGACTGCTGAGGTCCACTCCAGGCCCTGCTTGTCTGGGGTGCACCTCTAGCAGCTGTGGCACAGTGAGGGATGCTACCAGTTTCTTTTTCTGCTATCTTTGTCCCAGGATGATGCCTGCCAAATGCCAGTCTTTTGGATATAGAGGGGTCAGGGAGCTGCTTGAGGAGACAGTCTGTACTTTATAGGAGCTCAATTGCTGAGCTGTGAGCTCTGTTGTTCATTCAGGGCTGTTAGGCTGCTATGTTTGATTCTGCTGCAACAGAGCTCATTAAAAAACCCTTTTTTTCTCAAATGCTCTGTGTTGGGGGGTTCGGGCTTTATTTTTGGACGTCCGTTGAGGGTCCTGCCCAGCTAGGAGGCAGACTAGCCACTGTTTGCCTGCCGAGGCTCCGCCCTGCTGTTGTGTGGTTCGCCCTGTTGCTGCAGGCTCTGCTGTTCTGCTGTGGTCTCCGCCACGCCCTGCGGCGGAGTCTCTCTGTTGTAGCAGGTTGCCTCGGCAATGGCAGGAGGCGTCAGCAGTGGGCGTGTATCTCAGTAGGGACGGGTTGCCTCGGCAACAGCTGGCTGCATCAGCAGTGGGCGTGTATCTCAGTTGGGGTGGGTTGCCTCAGTAATGGTGGACGCCCCTCCCCCACAGAGCATCTCAGACCATCTGGACGGGGATCGTTTGAAATCGCGGTTTTGTTCGTCCCACTGGGCTAGCCCCAACGCTCTGTCCCTGCAATCCCCTGGGCTGGCCCACTATCCAAGTCTCGTTCAGTCTCAAGTCCAGCCCTCTCAAGTCTCAGGTTGCCGGTTCAACAGGGCACCCGGTCAAGTGCGCCCTGTGGGGAGCTCTGGGTAGGGCTGGCCGCCACCACCCCGGCTGCCAGCTTCGCCAGGCAGAGGTACTGCCGGCGTCTCATGTCTCCTTTATACTTGGGAATTTCCCTGTTCTGTGGGCAACAAAGATCAGTCTGGAAATGCAGCTCCGACTCACCTCTCCGCAGATTCAAGGAGAGCTCCAATCCTGGGTTGTTCTCACAGTGCCATCGGGTCTTCATTTCTTTACATGGCTCTCATGCTATGTAAGACATCCTATGTGTCTCTCCTGTTTATCTTTCTTACGTCAATTTTTGTGCCTAGCAAAGACTCTAAGAGAGGGAGGTAGAAGTTTTCTGCCCCGATTCAGCCATAAGCAGCGAAATAAAGTGTGATTATATAATTAGAGACTTTCCAACAAAGTAAACTAAAAAAGTCAATATTGTAACTGGTAATTTATTTATTTTGCTTCCATAATTGCATTGTAAATACTTGCCTCTGGTACTTTGTCATCCTAACACTAAACCTCCTTGCGTTTGGTGCTTCCCAATTCGTGAATTTTTCTTTCTTAAATAAACTCTAAACATTCATTGTCCCACAGATTTATATGCTTATATACATATATATGAATATAAACACACAGGTAGACCTCATTTTATTGCACTTTATAGACAGCGTGTGTTTATAGATTAAAGGTTTGTGGCAACCCTGGGTTGAGCAAGTCTATCCTTTTCTTTTCAACAGCATGTGCCCACTTCCAGTTTCTGTACCATACTTCAGTAATTATTGCAATATTTGAAACTTTTTCCTTATTATTATACCTGCTATGGTGACGTGCAACCAATGACCTTTGACATTACTATTGGAATTGTTTTGGTGCACCACAAACAGAAACTTTAAAAATATGTGTGTTCTGACTGCTCTACCCACCAGTTATTCCCCTGCTATTCTCCCTCTTTTTGGACATCCATATTTCCTAGGACACAACAATATTGAAATTAGAATAGTTAATAAGGTTATAATGACCTCCAAGTGCTCAAGTGAAAGAAAAAATTGGAAATCCTTTATTTTAAATCAAAAGCTAGATATGAGAAAGCTTAATGAAGAAGGCATGTAGAAAGCTGAGATAGGCCTCATGAGGTGGCTAGCCAAGTTGTGAATGAAAAACAAAAGTTCTTGAAGGAAATTAGCAGTGCTACTCCAGTGAACTCACGAAATGATGAGAAAGTGAGACAGCCTGATTGTGAATAGCAAGGAAGTTTCAGTGGTGTTTTATTACTAACATTTTAGTGGAGACAGCTTTAGTAACAGTGGAGAGTTTAGTGATCAAAGCAGCCACAAAATTCCCTGAAGCCCAACTGTAATCCAGAGCAATCCCATAGCTTTCTTCAATTCTCTGAAGGCTGAGAGAGGTGAGGAAGCTGCTGAAGAAAACTTGGAAGCTAGCAGAGATTCATTCATGATGTTCAAGAAAAGAAGTTGTATCTATAACAGAAAAGTGCAAGATGAAGTAGCAAGTGTTGATGTAGAAGCTGCAACAAGTTGTCTAGAAGATGTAACTAAGATAACTGATGAAGGTAGCTGCATTAACAACAGATTTTCAAGGTAGAAGAAACAGCCTTGTTTCTTCTAAAAGATGCCACTTAAGACTTTCATAGGTTGAGAAGAGAAGTCAATGCCTGGCTTCAAAACTTCAAAGAACTAGCTGACTCTCTTGTTAGGGGCTAATGCAGTTGGTAACTTTAAATTGAATCCAACATCTGTTTACTATTTTGAAAATTCTAAGGCCTCCTAAAAATTATACGAAATGTACTCCTGCAGTTCGGGCAGCAGGCCTGTGCTCTATAAATGGAGCAACAAAGCCTATATGACAACACATTTGTGTACAGCATGGTTTGATGAATATTTGAATCCCACTGTTAATACATACTATTCAGAAAAAATATATATATCTTTCAAAATATTACTGCTCATTGACCATATATCTGGTCACCCTAGAGCTCCAATGGAGATACACAGGGAAATTAATGTCGTTTTCATAACTATTGACACAACATGCATTTTGTAGCCCATGGATCAAGAAATAATTTCAACTTTCAATTCTCATTACTTAACAAATACATTGGCCAGGCGCAGTGGCTCATGCCTATAATCCCAGCACTTTGGGAGGCCGAGGCAGGTGGATCACAAGGTCAAGAGATCGAGACCATCCTAGTCAACAAGGTGAAACCCCGTCTCTACTAAAAATACAAAAATTAGCTGGGCATGGTGGTGCATGCCTGTAGTCTCAGCTACTCGGGAGTCTGAGGCAGGAGAATTGCTTGAACCCAGGAGGCGGAGGTTGCGGTAAGCCGTGCCATTGCACTCCAGTCTGGGTAACAACAGCGAAACTCTGTCCAAAAAAAAAAACAGAAAAAAAAATACATTTTGTGAAGTTATAGCTGCCATAGTAATTCTCCTGTTAAATCTGGCCAAAGTAAATTGACAACCTTCTGAAGAAATGTATCCACCAAGGCACCTTTAAGAACATTTGTGATGCCTGAGAGGAGGTCAAAATATGAACATTAACTGCAGCTTAGAAGAAGTTGTTCCCAACCTCCATAGATGACTTTGAGGGATTCAAGACACAAGTGGAGGACGTAACTGGAGATCTGATGGAAATTGCAAGAGAACTATAATTGTAAGTGGAGCCTAAAGAAGTGACTGAAATGCTGCAATCTCATGAGAGAACTTGAATGGATGAGTTGATTCTTATGGATGAGAAAAGAAAGTGGTTTCTTGAGATGGAATCTGCTCCTGGTGAAGATGCTATGAACATGTGACAATGACACACAGGGTCTAGAATATTACATCAACTTAATTGTTAAACTAGTGGCAGGGTTTCAGAGAACTGACGACCATTGTTTTTAAAACTGCATAAAGGGCCGGGCGCGGTGGTTCAAGCCTGTAATCCCAGCACTTTGGGAGGCCGAGGGGGGTGGATCACGAGGTCAAGAGATTGAGACCATCCTGGTCAACATGGTGAAACCCCATCTCTATTAAAAATACAAAAAAATTAGCTGGGCATAGTGGTGCGTGCCTGTAGTCCCCACTACTCAGGAGGCTGAGGCAGGAGAATTGCCTGAACCCAGGAGGCGGAGGTTGTGGTGAGCCAAGATCGTGCCATTGCACTCCAGCCTGGGTAACAAGAGTGAAACTTCGTCTCAAAAAAAAAAAACTGCGTAAAATAATATCAAATAGCATCTCATGATACAGATAAATAATTTTTAATGAAAGAGTAAATCAATGCATCAAACTTCACTGTCATCTTATGTTAAGAAATTGCCACAGCCACCCTAACCTTCAGTGACCACCACTCCATTCACTCAGCAGCCATCGACATTGAAGCAAGCAAGACTCTCCACCAGCAAAAAGATTACAACTTGCTGAAGGCTCAGGCCATTATTAACATTTTTCAGCAATAAAGTATTTTTAAATTAAGGTATGTAATTTCGCTTCCAGACATAATGCTATTGCACACTTAGTAGACTATAGTGTGAACATAAGTTCCATGTGCACTGAGAAACCAAAGTTTTGTGAGACTCACTTTATTGCAATATTCACTTAATTGCAGTGGTCTGGTACAAACCTGCAATATCTTTAGGTATGCCTGTGGTGGGGGGCAAGGGTCATGGAGATGGGGGGAACATATTTAAAATGTTAAAAGCTGGTCACTAAAAAATGAACCCAGGAATTCTAACTAGGAGGAAAATGCTTAAAAATATTCTTGGTTTCTTAAGCTTTGTTTATGTTTCTACTGTGGATTTTCTTTATCTTCTGTGCCAAAAAAAAAAAAAAAAAAAGGAAGAAGGAAACACTGAAGCCAAAGCCAACTGGGAGCAGTACCAAGAAGAAAGCCTGTGAAGCCTTCCAAGATGGGAAGACAAAAGAAAGCTGGCAGGACTGTGCTTGCTAAGGTGTGACTGTGCAGTATTGTGGCTTTTTCTGACCTCCTCTCATCCCTGTACCCAACACCCATCCTCAAACTCATATCAGATGATTCAGGCATGTCTCAGATGACTAACAATAATGTGGATTAATTTTAGACTCTAGTTTTGTTGCACCATCTCATTTGTGGGAATAACTAGCTCCCTCAGCTTTGTTTTTCTTTCTTAAATGGGGAACAGAAAAGAAAATTAGAAAAAGGAAAGAGACCAAGAGGTGAGTGAGGCAACTGAAAACTGTTCTTGGACCTGCGGCACTGTAGAGCAGGTATGTTCACTTTCTTTTACATGCAACTTAGTCCCTAACTCAAGACTTGGTTTCTCATTCAGTGTGGCAACTGAGGAATGGATAGGAAAGGCAGGGTGCCTGCTCCCTGGCATGCAGGAGTCTGTGGCTGGCTGTAGTTCTGGGAAAGCTCAGCTTCTCCACTTGAACCAGTGACAGCTGAGCAGAGACAGCCAGACAGGCTGCGTCCCCCTGGATGAGCTGCTCCCTGAACATCAACTCAGGGCAGCAGTGAGTGGCCTGGAAAGAGCTCTGGTTGGCGCCTGCCTAACTACCTCAATCCGGCCCTGCGGCTGGCCCAAAACTGCAGAAAGCAAAACCATCCCCATCAAGGAGCTTTCAGGCAATTAAAACCTGAAGAGAGAGTTTCTGTTCTATCTTTCTAGTAGTCACACTTTGGAAAGCTTCAGAGTAAGAGCTGTATACACTTCTATGTGGAAATAAAATTAGTTCCTATGTGGCTGATCATTATTACTTAAAAATAACTATATGGTCCAAATTCGTGTGTTTGTGTGTGTTATATATATATGTTTTATATACATATATGATATATATATGTTATATACGTGTGTTATAATATATATATCATAACATATATTTTATGTAATAGTAATATTTTAGGATATAATTTATATATATATGTAAAATCTTTCATAGGTAGAGAAGAGAAGTCAATGCATGGCTTCAAAGCTTCAAGGGTCAAGCAAACTCTCTTGTTCAGAGCTAATTATATATAATAAACCAATATGTAAATATAAATGTATACACTCATATATATGTCTAGTTAAGCAAGTAATCATTGCTCAATAAAATAATCAGAAAATAAAGACAAGTAAAGACAAAAAATGACTAATCCTTAATTGCATTATCTAAAGATGCTCATCCTAAACATTTCACTCAACTTCTTGCACTTTTTTCATGAAAGGCTAAATAAGGCAAGCATGTTATCATGCACCAGTGGTAATAGCTACTCTACAGCTTGAGGCAGGAAGATTGCTTGAGGCCAGGAGTTTGAGGTCATCGTGCTCTGTGATCTCACCTGTGAATAGTCACTACACTCCAGATGTAGGCAACTCCATCTCTGAAACAATTTAAAAGCCAGTAGTAATATTTTAGAATTTGCCTACCATAGGTCTCTGTCAAATTTATTCTTCCAGAGCAACCATAGACAATATGTAACAAATGAGTGTGGCTGTGTTCCAATAAAACTTTATTCACAAAAGTAGGCAGGGGGATAAATTTGACCCATGGGCTCTAATTTGCTGACCCCTGGATTAGGTAAAGGTAATGGAACAATATGCAAGGGATTATCACCAGCCCAGATATCTCATAAGTCAGTGGATTAGTAATAGACTCTCAATTTGAGTGTCTACTTCTAAGGTGATTTGGATCAATCAACATATAAAAATTCTCGTCAGAGCAGAGATACCGACAAAAAATGTGTTCATTCTGTCTATCTGAGTATCAGTCAAGTGAGTTTCTGCCTGGATTCCTGAGCAGTGAATTGACATGTCTGCTCAACTAATTGTCTAACTCCCAACAGCATAGTGCTGCCCACAGCTCCTACATAAGGCATAGAATAACAGGTGGTGATGGAACATAATCAGTGGTAATGAGGAGAACCTGATCTGTCTAACGGGACACCTGCCTAGGTTTGCAGGCCCCTGTGAGTGAGCAAGAAAGCCTAACATTTGAATGTATGTCATGATGACTCTGGCTCGTCCTAGTGGGGTGGGCAATGATGAAGGTTATGAATACAGATTTTGCAGAGATATTTCTGCTTGTTTTTGCTAGATATGGCCTGTTCACCTCAAGCACAGATTAAGGAACAGCACTGTTATCATGGATATAGCATGCCTATACTGAAGAGAAAAAAGCTTGCAGGCACTGCCATCGTGTGGCTATGTTTGGTAATTTATTTGATAATCTATAAATTTTCCTGTGGAAAGTGATATCAATATAGAATATATAGATATCAATATAGAATTTATAGAAATTTCTTGATGGCAATATAGAATTTATAGAAATTTATAATAAATTAAAATTATAGTTAAATCAAATTTATTTTTCAAATATTTGAAAAAAATGTTATATATTAGTTTACTGTAATATTAACATTTATTATATATAATTTATTGATAAATGTGTTATACATAAGGATACTTATATAAATATTTATTATAAAGTGAATGTGATCATATAGTAATTATAAAATACATATTAATAAACATATTTGAAATATAATTTTTTAAATTCATAAAAGTTCAGTTATAATAAAGTAGAAATCCAGCTATATAAATAAATAAAATTCATACATTGAGAACACTGTCTCTATGCATTTTCTAATGTTAACATTGGCTATGATGGAGGTTTTTTTAAGGTTAATTGAAATGATGAAAGAAATAGTAAGGTCTTAAGTTCCCATGGGAATAATGTGTTTTTGTTTGGTTTCCCTCTCCAGGAAGAAAAGACTTGGATCTGTATAGTTTATGTGGGAAATGGTGACAGGAAGCCAGGGAAAGGGAGAGTAAGACATGCACAAGGCTAAAAAGGTGAATTAATGAGTTGTGGGCAAGTGGAGAAGTGACTGAAATGCTGCAATATCATGAGAGAAATTGCTTTTGTTTTTTTCCTTTGACTACAGACCCTGGTGCTGAGACAAGAAAATAAGGAACAACTACTCATGTGCTACCAGCACCAGGAAACTAGCTAAGTCTATCAAACTAAACCGGAGACCTGGTAAATTCGTGACTGTGGATCAAAGGCCCAGCTGCAGCCAGAGATAGAGGCAACTCACAAGGAGCCCATTGGTGGCAGACAGGTGAAAATCCCAACAATTCCTTTTTAACTACTTGGCCATCAGTTTCGAGGATCATCGTGCTTCTCAGCAGATGTCCACATGAGGGCAGCAGAGGGATTTTAAGAGCGTTGAATTGATCCTTACAGAATCCTTACAGAACTGACAGAGAGAAACACAGAGGTATAGTGGGAGACGAGACAGAGGGAGGGAGGAGGGGAGGAAGACAAAGAGAGAAAAAAAGAGAGAATTAATAAACAGCTATATTTACATACTTCTCTTCTGTGGAACAAGACTTGATTTCCAAGAAGTAACACACTGTCCTTCCAGAGGTGAAAGATTTTCCCTGCAGAAAAAAGGTTTATAAAGGTGACAGTTTATAGGAAGAGATTCAGGGCAGATAAGCCAAAGGCAGCAGAAGGAAGAGGTAAGGAAACCTGAATCCACCAGAACCCAAATATTACTAAGTGAAAGAAGCCAATTTGAGAAGGCTGGATATATGAGATTCCAACTATATGACATTGTGGAAAGTGCAAAACCATGGAGACAGTAAAAGGATAATGATTTCTAGGGGTTGAAAGACAGGGGACATGAACAGGCAGAATACAGAGGATTATCAGAGCAGTGAAACTATTCTGGATGATGCTATAATGATGGATACTTGACATCATGCATTTGCCCCACAGAATGCACAACAGCAAGGGTGGCCCTAATGTAAACTATGAACTTTGTGTGATAATGATGTGTCCATGGAGGTCCATAAATTGTCACACAAGTACGGCTCTAGAGCAGGATATGAACAGTGGGGGAGGTTATACTTGCATGGGAGCAGTGGGTACATGGGAAATCTCTGTACCTTCTGCTCAGTATTGCTGTGAATCTAAAACTGCTCTAAAATATAAAGCATCTTAAAAAACAACAACAAAGGTCTTTTACTTACTGCTTCTGAACTGCCATATGTGATACATGTAAAGGAAATGCTCTCATAGTCCAACAGGCCCAGAAGTCTGAATATCCACTGATACAGAACTATCTTTCATGTTGTCCTTCAAGGCACTCGAATTTCTTTTCCTTTAAGGTTCCTCCTTCCTTTACCTTTGCCCTTAGGCCCACACCCCCTTCCCCTATTTCAACTGTCTTACATAATGTCATTCCTTTGAAGCCAATGCTAGGTGACAGCGACCCAAGCTGACAAACTCATCTATGGGTTTAGGTGCTTTGTACTCTTCTCTGGTTTTAAGCATGGAAGTGACTTAGTATTCATTGGAAGGCTTTAGGTTTTTTCCAGTGAATTTATTTCAATACAGTCTTCCAGACTGAGGGGCCTTGCAGCAGAGTCAGATGATAAAGCTGCTCCCTGGACTAATCTACTGCTGTTATCCCATTAGCAAATGTTAGCTAAGCATTTACTGTGTGCTGGGCATTGTACTGCATGTTAGGAAGTCAAACAAGTCATCCATTATCTCTACCTTTAAAAGGTTCTTGGTAACTGGGACATGACAGAGTAGAAGTTATTAAGTTCCACAGGTACCTTTCTAGGACTTTTGGCATAAGCAAGCAGTGTCTGTCTAAAATCTGCGGCAAAGTGTGATTATTCTCTTAATCCATGGTTGACACGTGTGTTCTTATCACCATTAAAACATGTTCAAAATGGCTGTTAACCCAACACACACTTCTACAGTTTTGTTAGTCCTTTTGCCCCAGTGACTCTGTGGCTAGCCTCAGACAGCAGGGTTTTGTAGAGCATGCCCCAGACCCTGAGCTGAACTCAGCATGACCCTTGCCTCATTTCTCCCATTGGCTCTTTCCAACTCCAATATGCTTTGAAGAGTTCAGTCCACACCTGGCAAGACTAGATACCAACTAATTGTTGACCTAAGTTTTTTTCCCCAAAGTTTTAGTTGAATCACTTTGAGTAAAATTTAACCAAACTAACCATCATTTCCTTACTGTTGAGCTGCTATAGTAATCAACTGATGCTTCTTCTATAATTTACTGATTGCACCTGACTGAGCCTCTCCTGCAATGGGTTACTTTTTAGAAAGGTCAAATGAGACCATATAAGAAAAAATATTTGTTATCTTGGGTGGAAAAGATCTTTTTAAGATGATTCCAAAGAAATCACACATCATAGAGGGAAAATCATTGAATTTCTTTTCATTAAGGGAACCCCCAAATCCATAAAATACAGGTGATTCGGCAAAGCTTAGTTACAGCACCTAAAATTGATGTAATGTCTACAACTGGGTATATGTAGAATATATAACATTATGATACATAGACACATATATATGTGATAAAGTTAGCAAAAGGCTGAGAGGTTTCATCAAGAAATTTTAAATGTATTAACCCAACAAAAAAGTACTATATAGAGCATTCGAGACATACCAACAAATTAACAAGCAACAAAAAACAAAAAGCTAGCTAAGCCAATAATGAGCAAAGAATTTATAGCCATATAAAGTATACTATTAGTACCCACAGAATAGAAAAACCTGAAAACTAGTAAATATATAGTGTTCAACACTACTACTGTTAAAAAAATAAAAAATAAATCTGATACCACTTTGTAACTATCACCTGTAAAACAAAATCAGAGTCAGAAAACACTAAATGTCAGTAAACGGTGTTAAGAACATCTGTTCTCCGGGTGGAAGAAGAAATGGTACAGTGTTTCAAGAGAGCAATCTGGCCATACTTGCACCATAAGCCTGCTTCCAACTGCTGGATGTATATCTCAGAGCAACTCTTACCAACTTCCCTAAAGGGACATGGAAATGCACACACATCTGTGGCAGGGAGTACTGAAGCACCCTAGATGACCATAGCCAGGGTGGAAAACTAACATGCTGGATGGACAAATCTTGAACAACACAAAAATGAGTGGGAAAAAATAAGAAATGTTAAATGTATTTTACATCCCATTTAATTAGAAACATGCATGTATAAAATAATGCTATATGATTTTATATATGTATATTCAAAGACTCATAGCATTAAACAGGACTTATTGCAAAGGAAGCAGAAGAAAGGAAATGAAAACTGGAGGGAGAAGATAAAAATATTAAAATTAAGGTAACGTTAAACAAAACTGGTCCCTTGCACAGATAAATACTGAGAAGCACACTCAGTTGGAAGCAAGGCTTAGCCTCGGTCATGATAGTCTCATTTACTGAGACCTTGATCTGTACTATTGTGCTGATAGCCTTACATATGTTATCTTATTTACTCCTCACACAAAAACACACACAAACATATAGAACTCATATTATTATTCCCATTTTACAGATGAAGAAGCAGAAACAGAGAAGTGATATTATTTGCCTGGGGTCAAACAGCTGGTAAGAGGATTTGAAGGCATGACTCTGAATCTCATACACTGTGTTATCTGCTATCTGTTCATATACTGAAGAAATAAGTGAAGGTATCAAAAATAAGTTCATTCTTTCTAACCCCATTCCCCAGTCCTCTATCACTGACCACTTTGGTTTCTTTGGCAGCCTGAATAACGGCCCCTTAGATATGCCCACATCCTAACCTCAAAAACCTCTGAATTTCCCGGTATGGAAAAAGACACTTTGCATGTGTGACCCAGATAAGGATCTTGAGATGAGAGGATTCTCTTGCATTACCCAAGGATGGACAATAAAGTCACAAGGGTATTTATACAAATGACATAGGAGAGTCAGAGGAGTAGAAGACAAGATGATGGAAGCAAGAGGTAAAAGGGATACCAGGAAGGGGTCGCGACCAAGGAGTGCAGGGGAAATGCACTGCATTTCTAAGAGCTGAAAGTGGTGAGGAAATGGAGTTTTCCCTAGAGTCTCCAGAAGGACCCAACACCTTGATTTTAGCCCCATGAGACCCATTCTGGACTTCTGGCCTCCCTTCAGAACTGCAAGAGTTTATATTGTGTTCTTTAAACCACTAAATTTGTGGTAATTTGTTACAGTAGCAGCAGGAAACTAATATAATTGGAAGTAATTCAGATGACTTCAAGATATTTCAAGCTGTGATAGGAGTAGTAGTTATGTTTCCAACAAAGTACGATAGCTGAGTAATGCCAGATCTGGAACTAGAATCCAGATCTCTTGACTGCCTCAGTGCTAGGTCTTTCCACCACACCTCACAGTCAACAAGTGTATGACTCTGAAGTAATAGCTTTAGGAAATTTAAAATCAAGTAAAATGTAGACTTTAAAAGTAGATTCCTTGTTTCCGAGGGAGCACTGTGGTTCTGCTACAGAGAACAGTCCAGGATATATAAAGAAACCTTTCTGCGCTTCATCTCCTATACAGGCTATTTGTGATGTAGAACAATTTAGGTTTGATTCAACTGCACCAGCAATGCTATCTACCTACATGAATGTGCTCTTAATACAAATCACTTTTTTTCTAATTTTTATTTCTTTAATATTTCTTTTTTTATTATTATACTTTAAGTTCTGGAATACATATGTAGAACATGCAGGTTTGTTACATAGGTATACACATGCCATGGTGGTTTGCTGCATCCATCAACCCGTCATCCACATTAGGTATTTCTCCTAATGCTATCCCTCCCCTAGCCCCCTACACCCTGACAGGTCCCAGTGTGTGATGTTCCCCTCCTTGTGTCCATGTGTTCTCATTGTTCAACTCCCACTTATGAATGAGAACATGTGGTGTTTGGTTTTCTGTTACTGTGTTAGTTTCCTGAGAGTGATGGTTTCCAGATTTATCCATGTCCCTGCAAAGGACATAAACTCATCCTTTTTTATGGCTGCATGACTGTATTCCATAGTGTATATGTGCACATTTTCTTTATCCAGTCTATCATTGATGGGCATTTGGGTTGGTTCCAAATCTTTGCTGTTGTGAACAGGGCTGCAAGAAACATACATGTGCATATGTCTTTATAGTAGAATGATTCATAATCCTTTGGGAATATACCCAGTAATGGGATTGCTGGGTAAAATGGTATTTCTGGTTCAACATCCTAGAGAAATCACCACACTGTCTTCCACAATGATTAAACTAATTTACACTCCCACCAACAGTGTAAAAGCATTTCTATTTCTTTACATCCTCTCCAGCATCAGTTTCCTGACTTTTTGATAATCACCATTCTGACTGGCATGAGATGGTATCTCATTGTGGTTTTTATTTGCATTTCTCTAATGACCAGTGATGATAAGCTTTCTTCGTATGTTTGCTGATTGCATAAATGTCTTCTTTTGATAAGTGTCTGTTCATATCCTTCACCTACATTTTTATGGGGTTTCTCTTGTAAATTTGTCTGTATTCCATACAGACTCTGGATGTTAGCCCTTTGTCAGATGGATAGATTGCAAAAATTTTCTCTCATTCTATCAGTTGCCTGTTCATTCTGATGATAGTTTCTTTTGCTGTGCAGAAACTCTTTAGCTTAATTAGACCTCATCTGTCAATTTTGGCTTTTGCTGTCATTGCTTTTGGTGTTTTAGGCATAAAATCTTTGCCCATGCTATGTTCTAAATGGTATTACCTAGGTTTTCTTCTAGGGTTTTTATGGTTTTAGGTATTATGTTTAAGCCTTTAATACATCTGGAGCTAATTTTTATATGAGGTGAAAGGAAGAGGTCCAGTTTCAGTTTTCTGCATATGGCTAACCAGTTTTATGAACACCATTTATTAAATAAGGCATCCTTTCCCCATTGCTTGTTTTTGTTAGGTTTATCAAAGATCAGATGGTTGTAGATGTTTGCCATTATTTCTGAGGCCTCTGCTCTGTTCCATTGGTCTATATATCTGTTTTTGGTACCAATACCATGCTGTTTTTGTTACTGTAGCCTTATAGTATAGTTTGAAACCAGGTAATGTGATGCCTCCAGCTTTATTCTTTTAGCTTAGGATTGTCTTGGCTATGTGGGTGGGCTCTTTTTTGGTTCCATATGAAATTTAAAGTAGCTTTTTCTAATTCTGTGAAGAAAGTCAATGGTAGCTTCTGATACACCAATGATAGACAAACAGAGAGCCAAATCACGAGTGAACTCCCATTCACAATTGCTACAAAGAGCACAAAATACCTAGGAAAACAACTTACAAGGAATTTGAAGTCTTGAAAGAGAACTAAAACTACTGTTTAAGGAAATAAGAGAGGACACAAACAAATAGAAAAAATCCCATCCTCATGGATAGAAAGAATCAATATGTGAAAATGGTTACACTGCCCAAAGTAATTTATAGATTCAATGGTATCCTTATCAAGCTACAGATCACTTTTGTAGGGCAAGGACAATTTTTTTAAATGCTGTTGAGATTAATCTAATAATGTTAAAAAAAAAAAAAGCACTGTATTTGAGATGAGGATGCAGTTCAGCTCTCAACTCTGCCATTACCTCTATGACTAGACAAAGTCAGTTCACCTTTCTAAGTCAGATTACTTATCCATAGAATGACCTGCATAGTCCACTATAGATCTCCTGTGCTAGACTAAAGCAGGAAGTGCTCTCCTAGGGAGATGGTACTGTCCCAATGCAGACACTGGACTGAATCTAGAAAGAGGAGCCTTGAGATTCACCAAGTGCCTCCTGTAAGCTGTGCTCCACACCTCACTTCTGTTGCTTCGGTCAATATTCACAATACACAAGGTTGCATTATGACACATATTTTACAACTGAGGAGACAGATACCCAGAGAGCTCAAGTAACACACTCAAATTTATGCAGCACATGCTAGTCAGAACTAGTTCTGTCTGACTTGAAATGTGGTCTGTGACACTGTCATCACTTACCTAAAGATTAAATAATAGCAACTCACACTCTGACAACACTTTTCAGGTTGCAGACGCTTTCACACTCATTAGCTAATTTAAACCCATCAAGAACCCCCTGTCAAAGCCAAGGAATATGAGAAATAGAATCAGATGTATTTCAGAAATGTGCCCAAGGTAACACAGGAAATGATGGAGATGGTGGGAGTCGAATTCAGGTCTTTCGGATGCCATGCCCTTTCCAGTATGCCTCAGCATCCTATTCTACCACCACCAAAGGGACTTTGGACAAATCACTTAACATCTTTAAACTTCAACTCCCTTTACTAGAAGCTCTCATACCTGCCCCGGCATCATCCTGAGGGTTAAGGAAGTCATGGAAAGTATTTTGCAAGTGTTTATGACATACAAATGACAGGAGTGTTGTGGCTTTCCTTGAGCAATGACCATTTGTGTTATCTAAATTGGCTCCTTCTTTAAAAGTTTAGACAGAACTATCAAAACAAACTGGGGACTGAATACCTCTGTGACATACATTTCTATAAGGCCTGGCACAGGATAAAGACTCAATAAACATCTGTTTTCTATTGTTGGTAAGAAAAGAGACTTCAGTCAATAGCTGTTCAGAATGACAACTATAGCAAATCCTGATCATGGATAATGGCATCTACAATAATAGCCAGTCTATCAACTCATGTTGAAACCACAATACCACATCCCTGCTGTGATAGGGAAGAATTCTTTGTCCTGAATGAAGTTCAGTGTAATATAGAAACTTCTGTGGGAAGGATAAAATCCAGAACAAATAAAAAGAACAATTGTTGTGCTAGGACAGGTCATTAAAGCAGTTTCCCTGGTGAGATCCCCTGTGATACTGGTAATGAAGATATCATGTGGTTAGCAGACACATCATCAACCACAAAGAAGGAGCTGTGTGCCATGCCAAACCAGTCATACCATTAAGTTCCTACTACTTGAATGCACCCATCATGTGGAGTCATATGAAATATAACACGGGTTATTCTTTGTTTGAGATTGACCTGGTTTTTGTAAATCATTAAATTGTCTTTCAGAGTAATTGGATTAACTTTTTTGCAAGTAAAAAGGTAACTTCATTTGGTTTGTTTAGAACAATGTATGTATTGCATTTGGGAGGAGAAGAAGAAGGGGAAAAAGGAGACGCAGAAGGGGAAGAAATTGAGCAAAAGGGAAAGGAGATAAAAATGGTCATTGTGAAATGAATGTTTTAATTCAAGAGAAAGACAAAATATTTCTAAATCTTTTTTAACTTTTAGGTTTCAGGGGTACATGTGCAGTTTTATTACATAGGTAAATTGCCTATCACAGGCGTTTTATGTGCAAATTATTTCATCACCCAGGCAATAAGCATAGTACATGATAAGTAGTTTTTTGATCCTCTCCCTCCTCTGGCTCTAAATTGTTATGTATGTAATAACAGAGTCTCAAAATAAATTCTCAAGAAATTTCAAAGAGATAAAATCATATGGAGTACATCTTTGGCCACAGTAAATTTAAAAATCAGTAATGAAAAGGAGCTTGAAAAAAAAAGCCACATATTTTAAATGACCCACATGTTATAAAGAAGTCACAATTGGAACGATCCAAGATGGCCAATCGGTAACAACCCAGGATTGCAGCTCTCAGGGAAGGCACAGAGAACTAGAGGACACCACACTTTCAGAAAAATTCTGGTCGCTCATGGAGCAGAAGATCCCCCAGTGGAGGAAACACACGGGTGGCCAGCACGACTCTCGTGGCTGGCGCAGCGGTTCTGCCAGCACGTCGGCACGGCAGCTCTCTGAGCAGAGTAAACAGGTTCAGAGGACCCGCACGGGTCCCCAGCAGGGCACCAGAGCCCGGCACAGCGGCTGCGACGGCATCTTGGCGCGGCAGCGCTCGGCGCAGAGTAAACGGGAACGGTTCCCCTTCTGACCGAGGTTTGGAGCCCAGGGAAGGCAGAGTCGCCTACTACAGAAACAAAAAGGAAGCCAGACAGGAGAATCCTGGGCAGAAAAGCACCATCAGTTTTAATGCCACTGCTCTGGCCCTGGGAACTAACAACCTGGACGTCCACTCAAGAGACCTAATCTGAAAGTTGGTAATTTCAAAGATGACAGGAGGATACATTTACAATGACGGGAAGAAACCAGTGTAAAAAAGCTGAGAATACTCAAAGTCAGAACGCCTCTCCCTCTAAAGATGATCACAGTTCCACATCAACAATGAACAAGGCTTGATGGAGAACGAGCACATACTGATGACAGAATCACTCTTCAAGGAATGGATAATAACAAACTTTGGTGAGTTAAAAGAACATGTTGTAGCCCAATGTAAAGAAACTAGGAACTTTGAAAAAAAGTTTGATGAAATCCTATTGAGAATAGACAACTTACAGAGGAGTATGAGTGAAATAATGGAACTGAAGAATATAATACAGGAACTCCGAGAAGTATGCACAGGTTTAAACACTCGAATTGTTCAAGCAGAAGAAGGGATATCAGAGGTCAAAGTCCAACTTAATGAAATAAAACGTGAAGAAAAGATTAGAGAAAAAAGGATAAAAAGGAATGAGCAAAGTCTCCAAGAAATGTGGGACTATGTGAAAAGACCAAATTTACGTTTAATAGGTGTACCTGAATGCGACGGAGAGAATGAATCCAAGCTGGAAAATACCCTTCAGGATATTATTCAGGAAAATTTTCCTAAACTAGCAAAGCAGGTCAACATTCAACCCCAGGTAATACAGAGAACACCACAAAGATATTCCTCAAGAAGAGCAACCGCAAGGCACATAATCGTTAGATTCACCAAGGTTGAAACGAAGGAGAAAATACTAAGGGCAGCCAGAGAGAGAGGTCAGGTTACCCACAAAGGCAAGCCTATCAGACTTACAGCAGATCTCTCAGCAGAAACTCTACAAGCCAGAAGAGAGTGGGGGCCAATATTCAACATCCTCAAAGAACAGAACCTTCAGCCCAGAATTTCATATCCAGCCAAACTAAGCTTCACAACTGAAGGAAAAATAAAATCTTTTATGAACAAGCAAGAACTCAGAGATTTTATTACCACCAGGCCTGCTTTACAAGAGCTTCTGAAAGAAGCATTACACATAGAAAGAAACAACCAGTATTAGCCTTTCTAAAAATATACCAAAAAGTAAAGAGCACCAACATAAAGAAGAATTTACACCAACGAATGGATAAAACAGCCGGTCAACATGAAATGGCAGTAACCCTAAATTTAAATCGACTAAATACCCCAATCAAAAGACACAGCCAAAACCCAATGGCATGTTACATCCAGACCTGTTTCACATGCAAGGATGCACAAAGACTCAAAACAAAGGGATGGAGAAAGATTTACATACCAAATGGAGAGCAAAAATAAATAATAAATAAATAAAAAGCAGGAGTTGCAATTCTCATATCAGATAAAATAGATTTTAAAGCAACAAAGATATAGTGGTAAAAGGATCAATGCAACACCCAGATACGAGACTTAGATTCAATGAGACAGAAAATTAATAAGGATATCAAGGACTCGAACTCAGATCCGGAACAAGTAAACTTAATAAATATTTATAGAGCTCTCCACTTCAAATACACAAAATATACATTCTTGTCAATACCACATCACACCTACCCATAAGTTTAAATGAAACATTGATTGGCCATTATTAATACCCAATTTTTTTTTCAAAATAAAGCAGTATTTCCATTTACTCTCCCTCTTTCTCTTCCTCTTTCTTCCTCTCCTTTACTTATTTTTTTTTTCTTTCCTTCTCTCAAAAAAAAAAAGAAATCAACTTGTAAACCTCTAGATCCAGGTCGGCAATGTCTCTCTCATTGCTTGATTTCCTTTCTTCCCTTCTCTTCCTCCCTCCCTCCCTCCCTCCCTCCCCTCCTTTCTTCCTTCATCCCTTCCCTCCTCCCTACCGTCCTTCTTCCTGCCCTTCCTGCCTTCCTCCCCCCCCCAAAAAAAAAAAGAAGTCACAATTTAAAAATATTTTAAACCCTTCCAGGCCGGGCGCGGTGGCTCAGGCTTATAACCCCAGCACTTTGGGAGGCCGAGGCGGGTGGACCACGAGGTCAAGAGATCGAGACCATTCTGGTCAACAAGGTGAAACCCCGTCTCTACTAAAAAATACAAAAATTAGCTGGGCATGGTGGTGCATGCCTGTAGTCCCAGCTACTCGGGAGGCTGAGGCAGGATAATTGCTTGAACCCAGAAGGCGGAGGTTACGGTGAGCCGAGATCATGCCATTGCACTCCAGTCTGGGTAACAACAGCGAAACTCCGTCTCAAAAAAAAAAAATTTTTTTAAACCCTTCTTTGCAATGATAAACAGATATATATCATTCCTTAATTTGTGCAGAAGTTTCTGTGTTTATTTTGTGGTTTCTAAAATGCTGGGCATATCTCTGCTTGGTTGAAAAAAACCCAGGATGGTACTTTCATACTGAGCATAATTCTCTGCTTTAGAGAAACATGTTCTGAAAATCAGGATTGAATCTCCATTTGCTTAACCTGAATAACCTACCAGTCTGTCTCAAGTTCGTTGTTGTTGGCTACATGACAGGTTTGTATTTTAAAATAATAATGGAAGAAAGTTGTACTGTGGTTATCAACTGCTGAAGAAAAAAAGGTCTTTTAAATGAAAGTTTCTATAGGTGTTTATGAGTAAAGACAATATTGTAGTCAAAATAGTTTCTCAACCTGATATACTACTGTTAGCTTGCTAGACTTAAAATAATTTTACTTTCAAAATGTTATATAGTAACTAGCCCTAAAGGAACAACTTTTTAAAAATGTCCTTTAATGATAGATTTATTTGTTGACAATTTTTTATTCTAGCATTATAGTTCAGTTTTATTATGAATTAATAACCTATGTATTTAAAATGAACCACAATCATAAATGTTGCTGAAGAATCACAGATGGTACATTTTAAAAAGATGTTTCTAAAATCTTTTAACTAGACATTTTGAAATATGAATGATCATTTCAACTTATTTAAGGTAATAGAAATGATTTAAATTCATACACATTCCGAAAATTGCTTCTTTTCCTGATCAAGCCTTTGTCATGCATAAGTCCTGGCTTTGGAACACAAGAGTTTGAGTCCTACTTCTAGCAGGCTCTAGTTGAATGGTTAAACACTGAGCATGCTTCCTTACTGATTGTATGGGTATAACGGTAATACCTAAAAAGTTTATTTTTTATCAAATTCTGAAATGACTAATGAAACATTTTATGAATTATAAATGTAAATTAGTACTAAACACAAATAAATGACAAAACAACAGATACGCTTGTTTCAAGTACTAAAAGAAGTTATTGACCTTAGAAAACAAAGATAGTACTCACATTGTAAGTTTTCTGTGTTCTGCTACCATACTGAAAAAGCAAAGAATATTAGAACACTCAGTAAATTAAAGGCATGATTTAACCTGGAATAACTGAATCCGTGAAGTAATGGGGAACTTCAAAAATTGTTTCTAGATTATTTCTCATGCTAACTCCAGATGGAATATGTTAATGCAATTTAGCAAAAAAATTATAAATGCCCTGCCACATGAAGTTGACAGATAATGTGTGTTAGAGAGACTGTAAAGATGAGTAAGGAAGAAAAAATTAAACATTTATCGAGGAAGGGACTCAAGATGGCGCCGTGAGAACAACCCAGGATTGAAGCTCTCGGTGAACGCGCAGAGGGTGAGTCAGGGCCGCATTTCCAGATGGATCTTTGTTGCCCACAGAACAAGGAAATTCCCAGGTATAAGAGACGCGGGACGCCAGGCAGAGGTTTTGGCTGGTGCTGTAGCGCAGCAGCGCTCCGCACAAAGCACACTGGTCCAGGTGCCCTGTTGAACTGGCAATCTGAGACTTGAGAGGGCAGATTGGCATATCTATCTGACTGAACAGGACTTGGACAGTGAGCCAGGCCAGGAGATTCCAGGGAAACTGAGTGTGGGGTAGCGCAGTGGGACAAACAAAACAGCGATTCCAAACGCTCCGAGTGGAGAGTTTCACTGCGGGCACAGCTGAACCCAGGACAGTGCAGCTCAGTGGGGCAGGGGCGTCCACCATTACTGAGGCAATCTGCCCCTACTGAGGTACACGCCCATTGCTGACGCAGCCTGCCGTTGCCGAGGCAACCCGCCACAACAGAGAGACTCTGCTGCAAGACATAGCCCAGGGCAGCAGGGCGGAGACCGCAGCAGCAGGGCAGAGCCTGCAGCGACAGGGCGAACCTCACACCAGCAGGGCAGAGCCTTGACAGGCAAATAGTGACTAGACTGCCTCCTAGCTGGGCAGGACAGCGCAACGGACACTCACAAAGAAAGCCCCAATCTCCCAAGACAAAGCATCTGAGAAAAAAAGGGGTTTTTTTATGAGATCTGCTGCAGCAGAATTAAACGTAGCAGCCTAACAGCACTGAATGAACAACAGAGCTCACAGCTCAGCACTTGAGCTCCTACAAAGTACAGACTGTCTCCTCAAGCAGCTCCTTGACCCCTCTATATCCAAAAGACTGGCATTTGGCAGGCATCATTCTGGGACAAAGATAGCAAAAAAAGAAACAGGTAGCATCCCTCACGGTTCCGCATCTGCTATAGGTGTACCCCAGACAAGCAGGGCCTGGAGTGGACCTCAGTAGTCGTACAGTGGAGGGGCTAGACTGGTAGAAGGAAAACCAAGTAACAGAAATACTTCATCATTAACAATCTGGGCATCCACTCAGACCCAATCGAAAAGTCAGCAACTACTCAGACGACAGGTGGATAAATCCACAAAGATGGGAAGAAACCAGCGCAAAAAGAAGGAAAACACCTGAAACCAGAACACCTCACCTCCTAGAAAGGACCAAAACTCCTCACCAGCAAGCGAACAAAGCTGGACAGAGAATGACTGTGACAAAATGATAGAATTAGACTTCAGAAGATGGATAATGAGAAACTTTTGTGAGCTAAAAGAACATGTTTTAAATCAATGCAAAGAAACCAAGAACCTTAAAAAGAGATTTTAAAAAGATTCGAGGAAATGATAACAAGAATGGATAACTTAGAGAGGAATATGAATGAATTAAAGGAGCTGAAAAACGCAATATGAAAACTTCGCGAAGCACGCACAAGTTTCAATAGCCAAATTGACCAAGCAGAAGAAAGAATATCAGAAGTCGAAGATACACTCAATGAAATAAAATCAGAAACCAAGATGAGAGAAAAAAGGACAAAAAGGAATGAACAAAGTCCCCAAGAAATGTGGGACGATGTGAAGAGACCTAACCTACGTTTGATAGGTGTACCTGAATGGAACGAAGAGAATGAATCCAAACTGGAAAATACTCTTAAGGACATTATCCAGGAAAATTTCCCCCACCTAGCAAGACAGGCCAACGCTCAAATGCAGAAAATACAGAGAACACCACAAAGATATTCCGCAAGAAGAGCAACCCCAAGGCACATAATCGTCAGATTCAACAAGGTTGAAATAAAGGAGAAAATACTAAGGGCAGCCAGAGAGAAAGGTCGGGTCACCCACAAAGGGAAGCCCATCAGACTCACAGCAGATCTCTCGGCAGAAACACTACAAGCCAGAAGAGAGTGGGGGCCAATATTCAACATTCTTAAAGAAAAGAACTTTCAACCAAGAATTTCATATCCAGCCAAACTGAGCTTCAGAAGTGAAGGAAAAATAAAATCCTTTGTGAACAAGCAAGTACTCAGATATTTTGTCACCACCAGGCCTGCTTTTCAAGAGCTCCTGAAAGAGGCACTACACATAGAAAGGAATAACCAGTACCGGCCATTCCAAAATCACACTAAATGCTAAAGAGCATCAACATAATAAAGAATCTACAACAACTAACGGGCAAAACAGCCAGCTAGCATCAAAATGGCAGTATCAAAATAACACATAACAATATTAACCCTAAATGTAAATGAACTAAATGCACCAATCAAAAGACACAGACTGGCAAATTGGATAAAAATCCAAAACCCATCAGTGTGCTGTATCCAGGAAACCCTTCTCACATGCAAGGATACACAAAGGCTCAAAATAAAGGGATGGAGGAAGATTTACCAAGCAAATAGAGAGGAAAAAAAAGCAGGAGTTGCAATTCTCATCTCTGATAAAATAGACTTTAAAGCAACAAAGATCAAAAGACACGAAGAAGGCCATTACATAATGGTAAAAGTATCGATACAACAAGAAGAGCTAATGATCCTGAACATATATGGACCCAATGCAGGAGCACCCAGATACATAAGGCAAGTTCTTAATGACTTACAAAGAGACTGAGACTCCCACACAATAATAGTGGGAGACTTTAACACTCCACTGTCAATATTAGACAGTTCAACCAGACAGAAAATCAACAAGTATATCCAGGGCTTGAACTCAGACCTGGAGCAAGCAAACCTGATAGACATTTACAGAACTCTTTACCCCAAATCTACAGAACACAATTCTTCTCAGCACCACATCACACCTACTCTAAAACTGACCACATAATTGGAAGTAAAGCACTGCTCAACAAATGCAAAACAACTGAAATCATAACAAACAGCCTCTCAGACCATAGTGCAATCAAGTTAGAACTCAGAATACAGAAACCAACCCAGAACCGCACAGCTTCATGGAAACTGAACAACTGGCTCTTGAATGTTGACTGGGTAAACAATGAAATGAAGACAGAAATAAAGAAGTTCCTTGAAACCAATGAGAACGAAGACACAACATGCCAGAACCTCTGGGACACATTTAAAGCAGTCTCTAGAGGAAAGTATATAGCAATAAGTGCCCATATGAGGAGAATGGAGAGATCCAAAATTGACACCCTATCGTCAAAATTGAAAGAGCTAGAGGAGCAAGATCAAAAAACTCAAAAGCCAGCAGAGGACAAGAAATAACTAAGATCAGAGCTGAACTGAAGGAGATTGAGACACGAAAAACCCTTCAAAAAATCAATAAATCCAAGAGCTGGTTTTTTGAAAAGATCAACAAAATAGATAGACCACTAGCCAAATTGATAAAAAACAAAAGAGAGAACAACCAAATAGATGCAATAAAAAATGATAAAAGGGAAATCACCACAGATTCCACAGAAATTCAAACCATCATCAGAGAATATTACAAACAACTCTATGCACATAAACTAGTAAACCTGGAAGAAATGGATAAATTCCTGGACTCCTGTGTCCTCCCAAGCCTAAACCAGGAGGAAGCTGAAACTATGAATAGACCAATAACAAGGTCAGAAGTCGAGGCAGCAATTAAGTGCCTACCACTCAAAAAAAGCCCAGGTCCAGATGGATTCACAGCCGAATTCTACCAGACACACAAAGAGGAGCTGGTACCATTCCTTCTAAAACTATTTCAAACAATCCAAAAAGTGGGAAGCCTTCCCAAATCATTTTACAAGACCAACATCATTCTGATACCAAAACCCGGCAGAGACCCAACGAGAAAAGAAAACTTCAGGCCAATATCCATGATGAACATAGATGCAAAAATCTTCAATAAAATATTGGCAAGCCGATTGCAACAGCAAATCAAAAAACTTATCCATCATGATCAAGTAGGATTCATTCCGGGGATGCAAGGCTGGTTCAACATATGCAAGTCTATCAACGTAATTCACCACATAAACAGAACCAAAAACAAAAACCACATGATTATCTCAATTGACACAGAGAAGGCATTTGAGAAAATTCAACAGCCCTTTATGCTAAAAACCCTCAATAAACTCGGTATCGATGGAACGTATCTCAAAGTAATAAAAGCTATTTATGACAAACCAACAGCCAATATCATACTGAATGGGCAAAAACTGGAAGCATTCCCTTTGAAATCTGGCACTAGACAAGGATGCCCTCTTTCACCACTCCTATTCAATATAGTACTGGAAGTTCTAGCCAGAGCAATCAGGCAAGAAAAAGAAATAAAGGGTATTCAAATAGGAAAGGTGGAAGCCAAATTGTCTCTATTTGCAGACGACATGATAGTATACCTAGAAGACCCCATCGCCTCAGCCCAAAAACTCCTGAAACTGATAAGCAACTTCAGCAAAGTCTCAGGATATAAAATCAATGTGCAAAAATGACAAGCATTCGTCTACACCAATAACAGACTTAAAGAGAGCCAAATCAAGAACGAACTGCCATTCACAATTGCTACAAAAAGAATAAAATACCTAGGAATACAACTCACAAGGAACATAAGGGACCTCATCAAGGAAAACTACAAACCACTGCTCAACGAAATAAGAGAGGACACAAACAGATGAAGAAACATTCCATGTTCATTGTTAGGAAGAATTAATATCGTGAAAATGGCTATACTGCCCAAAGTAATTTACAGAATCAACGCTATCCCCATCAAGCTACCATTGACTTTCTTCACAGAACTGGAAAAAACCACTGTGAACTTCATATGGAACCAAAAGAGAGCCCACATAGCCAAGTCAATTCTAAGCAAAAAGAACACAGCGGGGGGCATCACACTACCAGATTTCAAACTATACTGCAAGGCTACAGTAATCAAAACACCATGGTACTGGTACCAAAACAGAGATATAGACCAGTGGAACACAACAGAGGCATTGGAAGCAACACAACATATCTACAACCATACAATCTTTGATAAACCTGACAAAAACAAGCAATGGGGAAAGGATTCCCTGTTTAACAAATGGAGTTGGGAAAACTGGCTAGCCATGTGCAGAAAGCAGAAACTGAACCCCTTCCTGACACCTTACACTAAAATTAACTCCAGATGGATTAAAGACTTAAACATAAGACCTGGCACGATAAAAACCCTAGAAGGAAATCTAGGCAAAACCATCCAGGACATAGCAGTAGGCAAGGACTTCATGAACAAAACACCAAAAGCATTGGCAACAAAAGCCAAAATAGACAAATGGGACCTAATCAAACTCCACAGCTTCTGCACAGTAAAAGAAACAGTCACTAGAGTGAATCGGCAACCAACAGAATGGGAAAAAATTTTTGCAGTTTACCCACCTGACAAAGGGCTGATATCCAGAATTTACAAAGAACTCAAACAGATTTACAGGAAAAAAACAAACAAGCCCATTCAAAAATGGGCAAAGGATATGAACAGACACTTTACGAAAGAAGACATATATGAGGCCAACAATCATATGAAAAAATGCTCATCGTCACTGGTCATCAGAGAGATGCAAATCAAAACCACACTGAGATACCATCTCATGCCAGTTAGAATGGCGATCATTAAAAAATCTGGAGACAACAGATGCTGGAGAGGATGTGGAAAAAAAGGAACACTTTTACACTGTTGGTGGGGGTGTAAATTAGTTCAACCATTGTGGAGGACAGTGTGGCGATTCCTCAAGGCCTTAGAAATAGAAATTCCATTTGACCCAGCAATCCCATTACTTGGTATATATCCAAAGGACTATAAATCGTTCTACTATAAGGACACATGCACACGAATGTTCACTGCAGCACTGTTTACAATAGCAAAGACCTGGAATCAACCCAAATGCCCATTGATGATAGACTGGATTGGGAAAATGTGGCACATATACACCATGGAATATTATGCAGCAATCAGAAATGATGAGTTCGTGTCGTTTGTAGGGACATGGATGAATCTGGAGAACATCATTCTCAGAAAACTGACACAAGAACAGAAAATGAAATACCGCATATTCTCACTCATAGGCAGGTGATGAAAAATGAGAACACATGAACACATGGAGGGGAGTACTAAACACTGGGGTCTATTGGGGGGAAAAGGGGAGGGCCAGTGGGGGGGGAGCTGGGGAGGGATAGCCTGGGCAGAAATGCCAAATGTGGGTGAAGGGGAGAAAGGAAGCAAAACACACTGCCATGTGTGTACCTATGCAACTGTCTTGCATGTTCTGCACATGTACCCCAAAACCTAAAATACAATAAAAAATTAAAAAAAAAAAACATGAGTAAGGAAAAATTTCTGCCTTTAAGAGCAAAGAGTAATAAAAGTCTTAGCTATCCATAATTAGCGGGAATTGTTGCCTCCAAAATTATTTACCCCTTATCACTCTCTGATTGTCTCTCTCTCTCTCGCTATACATCTGCATATATTAAATCTATGCATGTGTACATGAACAATTGAATATATGCTCACACATACTCTTAGTAGCCTTCTAGAAGCTGTTAAGAATATGTAAAGGCTGTTAAGAATAGGTATGTGCATATATTCAATTGTTCACATTCAAGGAACAATTGAATATATTCAATTGTTCTTTACAAAATTACATATTTTTGTCTGATTCCTCCTATCTCAGTAAAGGGCATCATCATCAACCTGGCTGTTTAAACTGGGAAAATACAAGTTAAAATAAGCATTATGTTATAAATATGCTTGAAATCCTAAGGGAAGATAATAATAATAGTTCATAATGATTGAATGCTTATAGAGCTTATCCTGACCATCTCATTTCAGCTTCAGAACAAGGTTACCACCCCAAACCACATAGAACTACTGGTTCATACTATATTTCACATTAAGCCACAGAAGCAAAAGCCATGAAAATAAAATGAATTGCTTAGTTTTTTTAATCAAGTTGAAGCTAAATAACAACTTCTTGTTGCTTGCAGCTTGGTGGTGACTAAAAATCTTTTGTTAATATAATGCCGGTAGTGATTTATTTTTGCTATTTAAATTTGTGAATTGCAGGATTCTAAGCAAACGTCCCACTTACCCCTCAAGGGTAATATACCAGATTTTTAAAGGTTATGATAAAAATCCTGAGTCTTTCAAGTGATATGATTTAAAAACTGGGATACCTAAGCAAATTATAAATAGAAAATGATTAATCTCAAGGCCTTTTTCAGTTTATTTGGTTAAAAACATCATAAATTAAATTTAGTGAAGCTGAAGAGCTTGAGAAAAAGAATAAGAAAAGCCAAACAAAAATCAGAAATTCTTTTACAATACCTGGAGACAGAGTGAGGTTAATTTTTTTCTTTTAATTCTTGCCAACCTGGGAAAGAGATGAAAAAATGAGCTCCACAGCCTACCTTCAACTATATAGAGGACATTTGCTTTTACCTTCTCCTCCACTAAAGTTAAACAAGAGCTACTTAGGTCAGCAGTATTTCCCTGGGCTGCATTCCAGATTCCAACCACCCTTTCATGGTCATCTGGTGAAATTGGAAATGGCCAGAATATAGACAAAACCAAAGACTAAGAAAGATTCCTGAATATCAAGAGATATTTTAAATGCACAAAATGTTGACTCAAAAAACCTCTGTAGAAATTCTGGAAATAAATGCCTTCTGTCTGCCTCATTTGTCACTCAGTTTATCTTTAGAGCTGATGGGTGACTAGGGTGGTTGAGAGTCCCATCTTCTCTAAGTCTCATGTATTCTTGCCACTGATCTGAGGTCAACCTATGAGGACAATATTCCTCTCCAAGTATACATGAGTAACTGCATTCTACAAAATTTTCTTCCCTAAAAAAGATCTATTTGTATGAGAATATTCAGGAAATATCTTGAAATTCCAATAAATGACAAGGAACCTCACATTCTAAAAATCTTTAGCTTTTCGACCCTTCCAAACCTATTTATGTATTAACCTAACAATCTAGGTGACATAACAAATTTAAGAAATGATTGATATATGCCCTAAGCTCTGAGCTAGAAAACAAATGTTAAAAGTAAAGAAGTTTCTAAAAAATAAAGAAAAGCAAAGAAATTTACAAACTATAAATTATTATCTGTAAAATTATTTAGATAAGAGTCTCAATCATTACAATCAGCACAAAAATGATTCTGCTGAATGGAGTTCTCTGATACAAAATGAAATACTAATAATATACTATATTTTTCTTAAATTCTAATTTAAGTGGTTAATATATGCATGTGGTTCAAAATTCAAATGATATATACCATAAAAAGTCAAATTTCTAACCTGTTTTCTCACTATCCAGTTTCTCTGCCTACAGTTACTTGTGTGCTCTTCTCAACATATTTTATGCCTTCACAGGCAATATTCCCCACCCTTACCACCACAGGTTTTTAAAATATAAGCGGCTACCTTAAATTTGTATTTTATTCTACAATGCATATTACAATAAACGTACACTTATGTCTTTAAGTTTCCGATCTCCTTGAGGTAGTCATTTGTTCCAATTTTACAAATTAAGACACTGAGGAAACATTTAAAACATCTGTCCACAGGCAGAGATCAACACTTCTTGAGGTAGGCATTTATTTCCATTTCACAAATAAGGGCACTGAGAAAACATTAAAACACTTGCCCACAGGCAGAGACAACAAATCTACCTCTTCTTATTCCAATCAACATTCTTTTCCCTGCACTTTAGCATTTATTCATTCATCTATCTATTTATTTTCCAAATATATACTAAGCTCTCATTCTATGCAAAAAATTATGTTAGGTATTTTGAAATATGTATATTTTGGTGAGACACAATTTCTTCTTCTTAAGCTTAATTGTATAGCAGAAATAAAACAGATACAAACAACATAGATAGTTAGAATGATTTTAGGACCAAAAAATAAATATGGAGATCCTAAGGAGAAAACAACTATTTTTTCTGAAGACATCAAAAAAGGTTCATGGTGAAAATAACATTATTGTCAAGCGTTAAACTACAAATAGAATAGAAAACATTTAAACATATCTATACAATTAAAATGTGTTTGTTTGCAGACTGTTATATACAAAGCAGAGGGCTTTAAGTAAGTAAAACATTGTCCAGAGATATAAAATGTGAAACCTCCAAACTTCATTAATTCATTCAATAGTCTTACCTGATTCAAAATCAGAATCACATGTTTAGTGATAAATATGGATTTTTTATATAGAGTATAGCATACTTTGGGCATTCAATAAAAAAGTAAAAACATACTCATCTTCTAGTAATGGCAAACAAAGTAATCAGACCAATCCTTCCACTGAGAACAGGTAAAAAGAAGTGAAAAAACATATATATGCAAACACGGATCTCACAGCATCAAAGCACTAAAAATATAGAGAAAAATTAGGTGGCCAAATTCTGGGAGAAACCCAGAGTTAAAACCAGGCATATCTGGCTGCTTTTCCCCTAGGAATATCTGCCAATTCCAGAAGACACAGTGGGGGACTGAGAAGCTGAGTATGGATGTAAACAGATTTCATGGTTAATAGAACATCACTGGGGTTCAAGACCTGCCAAGGATTGAACAAAAACTACAGGTCTTCTGTTGGAACCCCAAAGGGCATAGTAGGAGTAAGGTAATACTAGAGTTTGACAGGGCTTTTCGGGGACTGATATTCAGCTTAATACACTAATTCCTGATTATGTATCTGGATTTGTAAACGTAAATCATTCATTTCTAGCAGAATATGACATCATCCTAAACTTCTAACTATCTATAATTTTCAAATACAATTTTGAATGACCAACAATCAAAAGTAATAAGACATATGAGGCAAGACATAGATACACCAAATGAGAAAGTAGACCTACATGAGATACAAATAGTGGTTATCAAACATGTACTTTTTTAAAAACCATGATGAATATAGTTAAGAAAATTTTTTTAAGATTTGGAAGGTATAACATCAGGGAGGGACCAAGATGGCCCATTAGAAGCAGCTGCAGTCCACATCGTTCACAGAGAGGAACAAAAAGGGTGAGTGAATACAGCACCTTCAACTAAAATATCCAGGTTCTTGTACTGGGACTGATTAGGGAAACAACTCGACCCACAGAGAACAAAGAAAAGCACAATGGGACAAAGGCCCATCAGGGAGTGACGCGGAGCCAAGGGAACCCCATTCCCAGCCAAGGGAAGCTGTGAGTGATTGTGCAACCACAGGAAACCAGGCTTCTCTCATGGATCTTTGCAACTCATGGATCAGGAGATCCCCGTGTGAGCCCATACGACCAAGACCTCAGGTCCAACACACTGAACTGTGTGGAGTCTTGGCAGAGCAGCTGTTCAGCCATGCAGAAACCCAGGTGTTTTACATACTCTGGCCCCAGGATTCCCAACAAACATATTTGCAACTCAGGCAAGACAGGAAGTGGGCAGAATCCCAGAGAGCTGAGCAGCATTGCTCCACAGGCCGCACTTTCAGGGCATGTAAAAAAGTAAGACTCACTGGCTTGGAATTCCAGCCAGCCACCAGCAACAGGGTGTAGCCTGCCTGAGATCAGATGGAGCCCCCAGTGTGGGGAGGGGCAGGCACCATCTCTGCTGTTTAGTCAACAGCTATTCCAGCTGGCAGAGAGAATCCAAACAGTTGGAACAAGTAATGGTCCCCCAGCAGCACAGCATAGTGGCTTTGCCAGATTGTGGCCGGACTGCTTCTTTAACTAGGGCCTAATCCATTCCTCCTCAATGGTCAGGACCACCCAACCAGGTCCTCCAGCCAGGCTACCTTCACCTATTATGGACAGAGCTCTGATCTTCCCCTAAGATGGAGTACCCAGGGGGAAGGGAGGGCCACTACCTGGGTTGGTTAAACAATTCAGCCATTCCAGCCTGTGGGCTTTGGAGAATCCAAGTAGATAGGGCCAGAGGCAGCTCCCAAATACAACACAACTGTTTTGTTGAGGCATGACTAGACTGAATCTTTAATTGGGACCCTGATTCACTTCTTCTTACAGGTCAGGTACTCCCAGTGGGGTTCTCCCTGCCAGGGCCTCTAGTCACCCCCACCCATATTCTACCAACCAACGGAGCCCTACTTTCTCCCTGGGACAGAGTGCCTGAGGGTAAGGGCAGTGGCTGAGAAGGCTTGGCCACTTAGGCTTCTCAGCCAGTTCAGCCTGTGGCCCTTGGAGAGCCAAAGCCAATCAGGAGCTGAAGTGATCCCCAACACAGCATAGCTGCTCTACCAAAAAGCAGCCAGTCTGCTTCATTAAAGGAGTTCCTAATCCCTTTCCACCTAACTGGGTGAGACCTGCCAACCATGGTCTCCAACCACTTCCTACAGGCACCCTTGGGCTAGCAATAGGTCAGTCCCACCCGAGACAGAGCTTCCAGAGGAAGGAGAAGGCTGCCATCTTTGCTGTTTTACAGGCTTTACTGGTGATACCCGTTCGTATGGGGAAAACTAAGGCAACTAGGGTTGGGAGCAGGACCCCAGCAAATTGCAGCAGACCTATGGAAGAGTGGCCAGACTGTTAAAAGAAAAACAAACAGAAAACAACCACCACAAAATAAAAAAAACCATCCATCAACCACAAAGATCAAAGGCAGATAAGCCCACAAAGATGAGAAAGAATCAATGTATAAATGCCAAAAACCCAAAAAGCCAGAGGGCCCCTTTTCTTCCAAATGACCGCAACACCTCTCTACCAAGGGCTCAGAATTGGGCTAAGGCTGAGATGGCTGAAATGACAGAAGTAGGCTTCAGAATGTTGGTAAAAACTGACTTCACTGAGCTAAAGAAGCATGTTGTAACTCAATGTAAAGAAGTTAAGAATCATGATTAAACAACACAGGAACTGATAACCAAGATAGCCAGGTTAGAGAGGAATATAACCAACTTTGTAGAGCTGGAAACACACTGCAAGAACTTCACAATGCAATCATGAGTATTAATACAGACTAGACAAAACAGAGAAAAGAATCTCAGAGCTTAAAGACTATCTTTCTGAAATAAGACAGGAAGAAAAAAATACAGAAAAAGAATAAAAAGGAATGAACAAAACATCTGAAAAATATGAGAATATGTAAGGAGACCAAATCTACAACTGATTGGGGAGAATAGAACCAAGCTGGAAAACATACTTCAGGATACCATCCAGGAGAACACCCTAACCTAGCAAGTTAGGCCATCATTCAAATCTAGGAAATGCAGAGATCCCTGGTAAGATCATTGCTAAGACACATAACCAACAGATTCTCCAAGGTAGAAATAAAAGAAAAAATGTTAAGGGCAGCTAGAGAGAAAAGCCAGGTCACCTATAAGGGGTAGCCCATCAGAATAACAGTGGACCTCTCAATGGAAACTCCACAAGCTAGAAGAGATTGGGAACCAATTTTTAATTACTAAATAATTCTTAAAGAAATTCTTAAAGAAAAGAATTTCCAACCCAGAATTTCGTACTAGCCAAACTAAGCTCCAGAAGTGAAGGAGAAATAAGATCCTTTTCAGACAAGCAAATGCTGAGTGAGTTCATTGCCCCCAAAGCTGCCTTGCAAGAACTCCAGAAGAAAGTACTAAACATGGGCCGGGCACGGTGGCTCAAGCCTGTAATCCCAGCACTTTGGGAGGCCAAAGCATGTAGATCACGAGGTCAAAAGATCGAGACCATCTTGGTCAACCTGGTGAAACCCAGTCTATACTAAAAAAAATACAAAAAATTAGCTGGGCATGGTGGCGCGTGCCTGTAATCCCAGCTACTCAGGAGGCTGAGGCAGGAGAATTGCCTGAACTTAGTAGGCGGAGGTTGGGGTGAGCTGAGATCGCACCATTGCACTCCAGCCTGGGTAACAAGAGCGAAACTCCGTCTCAAAACAAACAAACAAACAGAAAGTACTAAATATGGAAAGGAAAAACCGTTACCAGTGACTTCAAAAACACATTGAAGTATACCAATTAGTGACATTATGAAGCAACCACATAAACATGTCTATAAAATAACCAGCTACCAACATGATAGGATCAAATCCATATATAGCAATACTAATCTTAAATGTAAATGGGCTAAATGCCCCAATTGAAAGACACAAAGTTGCAAGCTGGATAAAGAACCAAGATCCATTGATATGCTGTCTTCAAGAGATCCATCTCATATGCAAAGACACACATAGGTTCAAAATAAAGGTATGGAGGAAAAAATCTACCAAGCAAATGGCAAACAGAAAAAAAGCATGAGTTGCAATCCTAGTTTCTGACAAAACAGATGTTAAACCAACAAAGATCAAAGAAGACAAAGAAGGACATTACATAATGATAAAGGCTTCAATTCAACCAGAAAATCTCACAATCCTAAATATATATATGCACCCAACAAGGAGAACCCAGATTCATAAAGCAAGTTCTTAGAGGCTTTTTAGAGACTTAGACTCCCACACAATAATAATAGGAGACTTTAACACCCCACCGACAATATTAAACAGATAATTGAGACAGAAAATTAACAACGATTTTCAGGACCTGAATTCAGCTCTGGATGAAATAGACCTGACAGATGTCTACAGAACTCTTTACTGAAAAACAACAGAACATACATTCTTCTCATCCCTACATGGCATTGATTACATCCCTACATTAACACTGATTACATAATCAGAAGTAAAATATTCCTCAGCAAATGCAAATGAACTGAAATCATAAATAGTCCTTCAGATACAGCACAGTCCAATTAGAAACCAATATTAAGGAATTCACTCAAAATAGCACAACTACATGGAAATTAAACAACCTGCTTCAGAATGACTCTTGGGCAAATGATGAAATTAAAGCAAAACTCAATAAGTTTTTTAAATCAATGAGAACAAAGAGACAACATACCAGAATTCCTGGGACACAGCTAAAGCAATGTTAAGAGAAAAAGTTATAGAACTAAATGCAGAGATATCAAAAAGCTTTGCCTGCATCAAAAAGCTAGAAAGGTCTCAAGTTAACAACCTAACATCACAACTAAAAGAATTAGAGAACTAAGAACAAACAAACAGCAGTGCTAACAGAAGACAAGAAATAACCAAAATCAGAGCTGAACTGAAGGAGATAGAGACGCACAGACAAAAAAAAACCACTTCAAAAAAATCAACAAATCCAGGAGATGGTTTTTTGAAATTATTAATGAAATAGATAGACTACTAACTAGACTAATAAAGAAGAAAAGAGAAAAGATTCAAATAAACACAATAAGACATAATTTGGGGGTATCACCCCTGACCAACAGAAATACAATCATCAGAGAATAATATAAACACCTTGATGCACATGAACTAGAAAATCAGAAGAAACTGATAAATTCCTAGACAATTATTCCTAGACATAATTTCACCCTCTCAAGACTGAACCAGGATGAAATTGAATTCCTAAATAGACGAATAATGAGTTCTCAAATTGAGGCAGAAATTAATAGCCTACCAACCAAAAAAAAAACAAAAACAAAAACCCAGGACCAGACAGGTTCACAGCTGGTTCTACCAGAGATACAAAGAAGAGCTGGTACCATTTCTACTGAAACTATTCCAAAAAACTGAAAAGGGGGGACTTTACCCTAACTCATTCTATGAGGACAGCATGATCCTGATGCCAAAACCTGGCAGAGATATAACAAAAAAAGAAATATTCAGGCCATTATCTGTGACAAACATTGATGCAAAAATCTTCAATAAAATACTTTCAAACTAAATCCAGCAGCACATCAAAAGGCTTATCCACCACAATCAAGTAGGCTTATCCCTGGGATGCAAGGCTGGTTCCCAGTATACAAATCAATAAATGTGATTCATCACATACACAGAGCTAAAGAAAAAAACACATAATTATCTCAATAGATACAAAAAAATGGCCCTCAATAAAATTCAACATTCCTTCATGTTAAAAACTCTAATAAAGTAGATATTGAAAAAGCATACCCCAAAATAATAAGAGACATATATGACACACCCATGGCCAATATTATACTGAATGGGCAAAAACTGGAAGCATCCTCTTGAAAACTGGCACAAGACAAGGATTCCCTCTCTCAGCACTCCTATTAAACATAATATTGAAAGTCCTGGCCAGAACAATCAGGCAAGAGAAAGAAATAAAGGGTATTCAAATAGGAAGAGAGGAAGCAAAATTATCTTTGTTTGCAGATAACATGATCCCATATTTAGAAAACTTCATTGTCTCAGTCTAAAAGCTAATTAAGCTGATAAGCAACTTCAGCAAAGTCTTAAGATACAAATCAGTGTACAAAAATTACTAGCATTTCTAGACACCACCACATGTGAACCAAGAGCCAAACCAGGAATGAACTTCCATTTACAATTGCTACAGAGAATAAAATATTTAGGAATACAACTAACAAGAGAAGTAAATGACCTTTTCAAGGAGAACTACAAACCACTGCACAAAACAATCTGAGATTATACAAAGAAATGAAAAAATATTCCATGCTCATGGATAGGAAGAATCAATATTATTAAAATTGCCATACCACCCAGAGCAATTTACAAATTCAATACTATTCTCATTAAACTACCATTGACATTTTCCACAGAATTAGAAAAAACTATTTTAAAATTCATATGGAACCAAAATAGAGCCTGAATAGCCAAGAGAATCCTAAGCAAAAAGAACACTGGGAGGCATCATGATACCTGACTTCAAACTATTCTATAAGGCTACAGTAACAAAAACAGCATGGTACTGGTACAAAAACAGACACATAGACCAATGGCACAGAATAGAGAACCCAGAAATAAGACCACACATCTGCAATTATTTGATCTTTGACAAACCTGACAAAAACAAGCAATGGGGAAAGGAGTCCCTATTTAATAAATAATGCTGGGAGAACTGGCTAGCCATATGCAGAAAATTAAAACTGGACCCCTTCTTTACACCATATACAAAAATCAACTCAAGATGGATTAAAAATATAAATGTGATCTTTTCTCCTCCCATGGAGCCACCACCATGAAGGTCAAGCTGTGCAGTTTCAGCAGGTACAAGATCTACCCCGGACACAGGAGGCCCTATGCCAGGACCGACGGGAAGGTTTTCCAGTTTCTTTTTTTTTTTTTTTTTTTGAGATGGAGTTTTGCTCTTGTTGCCCAGGCTGGAGTGCAATGGCACATCCTCGGCTCACCACAACCTCCACCTCCTGGGTTCAAACGATTCTCCTGTCTCAGCCTCCCAAGTAGCTGGGATTACAAACATGTGCCACCATGCCTGGTTAATTTTTTTTGTGTTTAGTAGAGACAAGAGTTTCACCATGTTGGCCAGGATGGTCTCGATCTCTTGACCTCGTGATCCACCCACCTTGGCCTCCCAAAGTGCTGGGATTACAGGCGAGAGCCACCGCGCTTGGCCTGGTTTCCCAGTTTCTTAATGCAAAATGCAAGTTGGCGTTCCATTCCAAGAGGAATCCTCAGCAGATAAACTGGACTGTCCTCTACAGAAGAAAGCACAAAAAGGGACAGTTGGAAGAAATTCAAAAGAAAAGAACGCGCCGAGCAGTCAAATTCAGAGGGCCATTACTGGTGCATCTCTTGCTGATATAATAGCCAAGAGGAATCAGAAAACTGAAGTTAGAAATGCTCAACGAGAAAAAGGAAAAAAAAAATGAGAAAAAGCTATCAGGGCTGCCAAGGAAGCAAAAAAGGCTAAGCAAGCATCTAAAAAGACTGCAATGGCTGCTGCTAAGGCAGCTACAAAGGCAGCACCTAAGCAAAAGACTGTGAAGCCTGTGAAAGTTTCAGCTCCCCGAGTTGGTGGAAAACGCTAAGCTGGCAGATTAGATTTTTAAATAAAGATTGGATTATAACTCTTTAAAAATATATATATATAAATGCAAACCAACCAAAAACTATAAAAAACCTGGAAGAAAATCTAGGCAATACCATTCAGGAGATAGGCATGGTATAGATTTCAATGATACATACACCGAAAGCAAAGATTGACATATGCAATCTAATTCAATGAAAGAGTTTCTGCACAGCAAAAGCAATGATCATTAGAATGAATAGACAACAGGCTGGGCGCGGTGGCTCACGCCTATAATCCCAGCACTTTGGGAGGCCGAGGCTGGTGTATCACGAGGTCAAGAGATCAAGACCATCCTGGTCAATGAGGTGAAACCCCGTCTCTACTAAAAATACAAAAATTAGCTGGGCATGGTGGCGCATGCCTATAATCCCAGCTACTCGGGAGGGTGAGGCAGGAGAATTGCTTGAACCCAGAAGGCGGAGGTTGCAGTGAGCTGAGATTGTGCCATTGCACTCCAGTCTGGGTAACAACAGCGAAACACTGTCTCAAAAAAAAAAGAATGAACAGACAGCCAGAAATTATCATTAGAGTGAACAAACAACCTACAGAACAGGAGAAAAGTTTTGCAATCTATCCATCTTAAAAAGGCCTAATATCCACCATCTACTAGGAACTTAAACAAATATATGAAAAAACAACCCCATTAAAAACTGAGCAAAGAACATAAACAGACACTTCTCAAAAGAAGACATACATGCAGCCAACAAACATGAAAAAAAGCTCAACATCACTAATCATTAGAGAAACGCAAATCAAACCACAATGAGATACCATCTCACTCCACTCAGAATGGCTATTACTAAAAAGTCAGAAAAACACAGATGCTGGTGAGGTTGTGGAGGGAAAAAAATGCTTTTACACTATTGATAAAAGTGTAAATTAGTTCAACCATTGTGGAAAGCAGTGTGGTAATTCCTCAAAGACTCAGTGGCACGAATACCTTTTGACCCAGCAATGGGATTGCTGAGTACATACCTAAAGGAATACACATTATTGTTATAAAGATACATGCACATATATGTTTATTGTAGCACTATTCACAATAGCAAAGACATGGAATCAACCTAAATCCCCATCAATAATAGACTAGATAAAGAAAATGTGGGCCGGGCGCAGTGGCTGTAAATGTGGGCCTATAATCCCAGCACTTTGGGAGGCCGAAGCAGGTGGATCACAAGGTCAAGAGATCAAGACCATCCTGGTCAACAAGGTGAAACACCGTCTCTACTAAAAATACAAAAATTAGCTGGGCATGGTGGTGCATGCCTGTAGTCCCAGCTACTCGGGAGGCTGAGGCAGGAGAATTGCTTGAACCCAGGAGGCGGAGGTTGCAGTGAGCCGAGATCGTGCCATTGTACTCCAGTCTGGGTAACAACAGCGAAACTACATCTCAAAAAAAAAAAAAGAAAGAAAATGTGATACATATACACCATGGAACACTATGCAGCTATAAAAAATGAGATCATGTCCTTTGCAGGAACATGGATGGAGCTGGACATCGTTATCCTCAGCAACCTAACAAAGGAACAGAAAATCAAATACCACATGTTCTCACTTACAAGTGGGAGCTGAATGAGGAGAACATATGGACATATTGGGGGGAACAACATGCACTGGGGCTTCTTGGAGGGTACAGGGTAGGAGGAGAGAGAGCATCAGAAAAAATAGCTGGGTTTAATATGTAGGTGATTGAGTGATCTGTGCACCAAACTACCATGGTACATGTTTACCTATGTAACAAACCTGTGCATCTTGTACATGTACCCCTAAACTTAAAATAAAAGTTGGAAATCAAAAAATAAATAAAAAGTAATATTAAAAAATATTTAGAAGATATTCAGAAACTCATAACATTTTTTTTAACTAAAGAGATCTCTAGAAAAAATAAAATTCTGTCACATGATACAACATGGATAAATCCTGAAGACATTATGCTAAGTGAAATAAGCCAAGAAAAAAAGGATAAATATTGTCTGATCCTACTTACATGGCATACCTTTAGTAGTCAAATTCACAGAGACAGAAGATGGACTGGTGGTTCCCAGGGATTATGGTGTCATTGTTTAATGGGTATGAAGTTTCGGTTTTGGAAAATAAAAATGTTCTAGAGTTGGATGGTGGTAATATTTGCACAACAATGTGAATAAACATAAATATATCAGCAATTATATTAAAATATATTTGTCCATTTTCATGCTGCTGATAAAGACATACCCAAGACTGGGAAATTTATGAAAGATGGAGATTTAATGGACTCACAGTTCCACATGGCTGAGGAGGCCTCACAATTATGGTGGAAGGCAAAAGTCACATCTCACCTGGTGGCAGGCAAGAGAAGAGAATGAGAGCCAAGCATAAAGTTTCCCCTTATAAAACCATCAGATCCCATGATACTTATTCAGTACCACAAGAACAGTATAGGGGAAACTGCTACCAAGATTCAATTATCTTCCATTTGGTCCCTCCCACAACATGCAGGAATCAGGGGAGCTAGAATTCCAGATGAGATTTGGGTGGGGACACAGCCAAACCATATCAAAATATAAATGGATTAAGTGTCCCAAATAAAAGACAAAGATTATCACACTGGATAATAATATTACAAACCCATCTGTAGTCTGCTTACAAGAGACACATTGTAAAATATTAGAATACAACATTGAAATTAAAATAATAGAAAAATAATATACCATAAAAATGTTAACCAAAATAAAACTGGTATAGATTTATTAAAATTAGAAACTAAGCTTTAAAATACAGAACACTTTTTACAGATAAAGAGGGCAATTTAGGCCAGACATGGTAGTTCATCCCTGTAATGCCAGCACCTTGGAAGGTTGAGGCAGGCAGATCACTTGAGGTCAGGTGTTAGAGATCAGCTTGGCCAACAGGGTGAAACCCTGTCTCTACTGCAAACACAAAACTTAGCGAGGCATGGTGGCATGTGCTTGTGGTCCCAGCTATTCAAGAATCTGAGGCATGAGAATTTCTTGAATCTGGGAGGCAGAGGTTGCAGTGAGCTGAGATCATGCCACTGTACTCCAGGCTGGGTGAGAGAGTGAGAGTCTGTCTCAAAAAGGAAAAAAAAAGGTCTACATCATGGTTAAAAATGTTAAGTCACCAAGAAATTATAATAATTATAAATTTTGATATCTAAAAATATAGCCTCAAAAGATATAAAGCAAAAACTCAGCAGAATTCAGAGGTAAATACATACATTTATAATTATTTATAATTCATGTGTAAACACAGCAAGAAACTTCACTATGTCTTCTTCACTAACTAGAACAATTAGACTATAATATTATTAAGTCTAGAGAAGTTTTGAACAATACAAATGGGAATGACCTAATTGATATATAAAACACTTCACTTAAAAACCACAATCATGCCTTCTTTTTTTTTGAGATGAAGTTTTGCTCGTTACCCAGGCTGGAGTACAATGGTGCGATCTCGGCTCACCGCAACCTCCGCCTCCTGGGTTCAGGCAATTCTCCTGCCTCAGCCTCCTGAGTAGCTGGGATTATAGGCACGCACCACCATGTCCAGCTAATTTTTTGTATTTTTAGTAGAGACGGGGTTTCACCATGTTGACCAGGATGGTCTCGATCTCTTGACCTCATGATCCACCTGCCTTGGCCTCCCAAAGTACTGGGATTACAGGCTTGAGCCACCACGCCTGGCCAATCATGCCTTCTTTGAACACTTTCTGGGCTATAAAACAAGTCACGAATTTCAAAAGTTGCAGTGATGCAGAGGATATTCTCTCACCACAATGGAATTAAGCCAGAAATCAGTAGTGCAAAGATAAAATCCTCATATATTTGAAAATCTAAAAATGCAATTTATAAATAATTCATAAGTTAAGAAAATTGTGATGAAAATTATAAACATATTTTGTCTGAGTGGCAAAGGAAATAGTAAATTCTAAAATATTTAGACTGCAAAAGCCTATCTTTAATACTCTTAAAATACATATACTGAGAAAAAAGAAAGATAAAAAAATCACTGACTTAAGCTCAATTACCAAAGGAAAAAGCATAGCAAACTGAACTCAAAGCAATTACAAGAGAAAAAAAGTGGCCCGAAATAATAAAATGAAAAATAAACATGGTAAAAAAGATTGACCAAGGCTAAAAATTATTATTGGAAATAGAAAAATACTGATTGATCCCTGTCAAGACTTATCAAAAAAAGAGAGAAAGAAGATATAAAATAAATTATGTTGGGAATTTTTAAAGTGACATCTCTCTGGATCACAAAGCTATTAGAAACATTATAAGAAAATATTATAATAAATAGTATCCAAATAAATTTGAAATTTTGCATGTAATCAATACATTCCTTTAAAAAAAATAACCTCCTATAATATTAGATCACTTTCAAAAGGCTATAATGCATACCACCAGAGATTGGGTAATTAATTTACAAAGAAAAGAGGTTTAATTGACTGTCATAGCCACATGGCTGGGAAGGCCTCAGGAAACCCACAACCATGGCTGAAGGAGAAGGAGCAGAAAGCACCTTGTTTACAAGATGACAGGAGAGAAAAGTGTTACAAAGGAGGAAATTCCAAACACTTACAAAACCATCTGACCTTGTGAAAACTTACTCACTCCATGAGAACAGCAGGGGGGAAACCATCCCCATGATCCAATCCCTCCCTCAATGTAGGGATTACAGGTTCCTCCCTGAACAGGTGGGGATTACAATTTGAGATGAGATTCGGGTGAAGACACAGAGCCAAACCATATCATCTTAGAACTGACAAAAGAAGAAATGGAAAATCGAAGTAGCCATATAATAATTAAAGGAATTGAGTCCATAATTAAAATGCTTTCCACAGAGAAATCCCCAGGTTTAAAGAGCTAGAAAAATAAAATTCTACCAAATATGCTAAGAAAAAAAAGTATAGGTCTTTCTTATTTGTGACTAATGGAAATATCCCAAACAAAATAACAGTAAAATGAATAGAAGAATATATAAAAAGGATGATGCATTACAACCAATTTGAGATTATTCAAATAAAGAAAAATTAGTTAAAATTTTAAAATCAATTGATAAAATTCTTCACATTAACAAAATAAAAGAGAAAACATAGAAATATCTTATTAAATCCAGAAATGTTGATTCATTTATAATTAAACATAAACTATAAAGAGAGTGTATATTTCTTAATTTCCAAAGGGCACCCATAAAGTGATTGCAGAAAATATTAGACTTATCAATTAAATATTAATAATGGAGTCTTCAAGAGCCTTCAAGAACAGAAAAGAGATAAGGATACTTCATAACAGCTTCTATTTTACACATTGGAAATCCTAGCCAGCAAAATAAATTAAGGAAAAGAGATGAAATGGTTAATAATTGAAAACTTTTTATTATTTGTAATTGATATAAAAATATATACAAAAAATTACAGATAATTATTTAACAATCTGAGTTCGGCAAGTTTACATATACAAAGTCTACATTACAAAAATAAACTGTTTTTCTATTTATATTATATGCATGTATGTATGTGAAAAAATTAGATAATTAAAATTTGACAACACATACTTATATTAGTATAAATAAGTATTAAATAATTGGAAATAAATCTAATTTAATTTTAATTTTTTAAGTATACAAGATGTCTACAGGGAATATTATAAGACAATATAGGGAGAAATTAAAAGAAACTATATAAACTATATTAAGGTTCTGAAAGTCTCAATATTGTAAAGATGAAAGCACCAAAAAGATTTATAAATTAATTGCAATCTTAACAAAAATTATGGCAGATTTGTATATGTGTGTTACTTTTCAAATGAATTCTTTGTACAGACATTTTGAAAGAACAATTGAGATGACCTGCTCCATCAGCTATCAAGAATTATTTATTATAAAGCCACAGTAACTGAGATACCATAATTAGATGATACTGGAGCAAGGCTAGACCAACCAATGGACAAAACAGTGCCCCAAAACAGAGGGCACAGAAAACAGACCCACATATGCTGATATTGATTTTGTTTAAAAGATAGCACTGTAGAGAATCTATGAAAGGCTGGCGCTGGGTTAGTTAAATATTGACATAGAAGAAAAATGAAGCATTACTCTGCTTTCCACTATAAACAAAAATCAATTCCAGTTGGTTTGTAGATTTAAATGTGGAAGGTAAAACATCAAAGTAACATGATTGACAGAAGATACCATGGGAGAATATCTGGATTTGGGGTAGGGAAAGATATTTTAAACAGGACCTAAAAAACAAAACCATAAATGAAGATATTAATAAATTAGAATAGATTGAAATTATGAATCTAAGTTCATAAGACGACTCCATTAACACTACAAAAAGTGGGATAATTATCAACTCTGACCACCAAAAAGAGTGCACACCCAGGACTTATGAAGAATCCTACAAATTGATATGAAAAAGAAAAATAAAATAAATCAATTTAGAAATTGTTCTCTTAAGGAGAATCTTCACAAAAGAAAATATCCAAATAGCTAATAAACATATGAAGAGCTTCTTAATGTCACAAGTCATCAAAGAAATGCAACATATCCACCAGAATATCTAAAATTATAAGATTAATGATATTAACTGCTGAGAAAAATATAGTACAATAGGAATGTTTATCTCCTTCAGGTGGAGTACAAATTAGTATAACTTTAAAAAACAATTTTTAAAAATAGCATGCATTTCCTATAACTCTTAATAGCAGGACCCGTTATAGAATCTGGATGTTCAATGAAAAATAAAAATACAGGACTGGTTTTTCAAAAGGAAGGAGAAAGTGCTGTTAAAGGTACTGAAATATAAAGAGACTGAGACCCCAGTCTGTAGGTAACGTGTCATGATGTTTATTTGCTGTTTATGTCATTCCAAGAGAAGAATAAGTTTTAAAGTAATAGCATAAATTTTATTAGTCATTTCTATATTATGCAATGCCAGCTTTAAGTGCAAATATAGACAAATTTAACTCATATGTAGAATCACCAAAATTACACAATTTGGGTTTCATAGTTCACACATGGATATACATTTTATTCTACCAAAAGAGTGAAACCATCACACAAAATTAACTCTCCTGTTATTATCTCACTTCTTGATATGCTCACAACCTATCAGCATTCTCTACCTTTGGCTTATTGATGAGTTAGGGACTAAAAGGAAAAGAAACTAGAGTTTGCTCATAACTCCCTTTTCTTCTATATTATCATTTTCATTGTTAAGTGGTTGGCTAATAAAAGAAGTCATATTTCTTTTTTTTGTAGTAGTTATTTTAACATAGATTTTTTTTATTGCATTTTAGGTTTTGGGGTACATGTGCAGAACATGCAAGATAGTTGCATAGGTACACACGTGGCAGTGTGATTTGCTGTCTTCCTCCCCTTCACCCACATCTGGCATTTCTCCCCATGCTATCCCTCCCCAGCTCCCCCCCATGCTGTCCCTCCCCTATTTCCCCCAATAGACCCCAGTGTGTAGTGCTCCCCTCCCTGTATCCATGTGTTCTCATTGTTCATCACCCACCTATGAGTGAGAATATGCAGTATTTCATTTTCTGTTCTTGTGTCAGTTTGCTGAGAATGATGTTCTCCAGATTCATCCATGTCCAAGAAGTCATATTTCTTAAAATACATTGTGTTCATTCTGCACTTGATGCAAGTTCTGATTCCAATGAAGGCATGGTCTCTCAAGGCTGTCAGTGCCCCCACTTATTCCATATGTGAAATATGCTTATCTTAAACTTGCTTAAAGTTCTGGATGAACTCCTATGAATAGTGAATCTATAAGAATTCTGTGCCTGTGGACATTTGATTTGTCATATGCAAATGAAGCCACCAGGAACTGCGAACATGAACATGCAGATCATACCTTTCCCCTCTCCTTATGTGTGTGCTCATTTCCCATCAGACTTTAGTTACAAAATATAAATTTAAAATAAATAATTTCAAGAGAGCAATAAATAAGAGAGCTTTAAACCAACTGCAGGGCCCTTCTGAGCAGAGGGACCTGTGTGCCTATAAAGGTTGCAAGGCCATGAAGCCAGCCCTGCCCAGCAGATATACACCTAAATTTGTAGGAACAGAAATGCATACATATGTATACCAAAAGATTTGTTTGACAGTATTCATAATATCACTATATCTAATAGCCCTAAACTGGAAATAATTTAAAGGTTTATAACCTTAAATAAGTAATTCATGTATATTCACAAAATGAAATACGATGGAGCAATTAAAATAGAATAACTGTAGCTCCTCGCAACATAGATGAATCTCACAAACATAATGATGAGCAAAAGAAACCAAATGCTAAAGAATACATTCTGTGTGGTTCTGTTCATATAAAGATTAAAAGCTGCCAAAACGGCACAAGAAGTCAGAATAATGTATTCTGAGACTTTGTGCAGGATCTTTAGTTGTAGCTGACCTCTTCTTTTTAGTTTCACAGAGGAGTATGTTACCGAGGTATTTCTGGTGTTGAAGCTTTGGGGTGTGATCCAGTAGGTGGCACTGACAGTTTATTGAGCCGAACACATAATTTACTCATTTTTCTGGGTTGACATACTTAATTCTAATTTTTTCAATTTTAAAAATAGGAATATAAAAAATATCTTTATTTTGTTTATTATACTCTACAGTGGAAACTAGAAGTTGGTAAAAATTATTTTGAGTTGACAAAAGTGTGATGATGATATGTAGCGCCTGCAGTGATGATCTTATAACCCATTAGCAAATAAGGACATTACAAACATCTAAGTTTGATGTTTACGAAGTGTCTCTTTCATCAACATTACAAATCGCCATCAGATATAGCATTACTTTTCTAATTGTATTATTGCCTTCTGATACATATTAATATAAGTTGCTTTACCTCAATATGACAATTGAATGATTTATGCAATTATTGTTTTTATTAATATCTCCTACAAAGTTATAATTTTGTCAACATACATATATAGGCATTTCTTATATTTCTGCTTGTAATAATCATACGTTAGGACAAAATGAAAATGGAACAAGTTTGGAATTCTATATGGACTCTGGTACAAGAAAGTAGCAGTAACAATCTCCAACCAGTCGGTGATAAAAAGGATGTCTTGATTCTTACTACTGGTAATCACATAAAGAAGACAAATTAATGATAAATAAGGTTCCCACTTCTAATGAGTTTCTTATAGGAGTAAGAAAGCAGTAAGAAATAATCCTTTATTTTTTATATAACTCTAGAAGAGGAATCTGTGAGAAACAGAATTCTGTAAGGAGATGAACGCTGGCCACGAGAGGGCGATATGAGGTGTGAAGCACACTAATTCCTAGGCTGTGAGACCTATGGCCACAGGTACTACAATACAAATCAATAACATCACCTCAATCACTAGCTGTATTCATTCCAAATCCTGTGCAGTTTTCTGCTCTTGGCCAAGGAGGATAAAAGTACTCAGTGGCAGCTCTTTTTCCTGCTTCTTGATTGTACTCAGTAATAGACTTCTTCCATGTTTAGGAACCTGTTCTTGAACATTCAATTCAAACAGCTCATATATTAGGGAAAATTCAATAAGCTCCTTTTTTCCATCCTCAGTTCTCCTAGTAAACTTCATTCTATTCCTACCAGAATAACATATGACAACAGAACTGTTCCAGAACCATTCCATCATTTTATACCATTGTAAGTTACCTATAGACTAACACTGATTTGTTGACTAATACTAGTCTAATAGTTAACACTAATTAGTCTAATACTATTAGACTGATACTGATACTAATACTACTAGACTAAAACTAAGACTAATATTCTGCTCTACTAAGACTAATATTCTGCTCTACATCTACGTGAAGAAGAAAATAAAGGGGGAATGAAAGTGAAAGTTGGCAAGGTTCTATAACAACTACATACCTCTGTAAGAGGTACAACTACATTATGTCTGTAATAATATTTAATGGCAGCTTTTTATTTTATAAATTTGTGAATTTTCTTTATAAAATATTTAGGTTGAAATGAATTGGCTGTTCAAAGTTAACTAGAAGTCAACAAAAGAAGTATTTACAATGACAAGGTAGATGATGAAAATTCTTTGATCACATACTTAACCACTAATCTGAAGACATTTTAAGATAAAGCCATCAGTAAGAGTTGTCCATTTTCACACTATGGCAAAAACAGGCTAACTGATGTCACTACTTTATAACCTACCCACAGATGCAAGATATTTTCCTTTTCACCTGAGCTATAGTATAAAAACGTAATGACCTTTTCCTTTACTGCCTTCATATAATACTACTACTTAATTATTTACTTTTGGGGAAAGTTGGGTTACTTTAAGATATTTTTATATAAAATTTTATATTGTATATCTTAAAGTCCCACTGGAAAACAAAGACGTTAAAGCTATTTTCTTCAGTTAGTATGTTGCCTGTGGTGGTTTAGAAAGTATGTCCACAAATTATTTGACTCTCCTTCCTTTAAGAGGTATAGCCTAATTCCCCTCCCCTTAAGTATAGGTTGGTTTTAATGACTAATTCCTAACAATTTGAATACACCAAAAGTAACAGTATTTGCTTCTAAGACTAGGTTATTACAAATCTACAGTTTTTACCCTTAGAATCTGCTTTCTTTGTCCCTGGGGGAAACCATGTCGGGAGCCTTATGGAGATGCCCAATGTGGAGAGGAACTGAAGCCTCCTGCCAACAGCCATAGCTGACAGTCAAGTACCTCCTCCAGACTCAGTTAAGACTCAGATGACACAAGCCCTGGAAGATACCTTGACTGAAGTCACATGAGAAATCCTGAACCACAACTATCCACCTAAGCCTCTGTCAGATTCCTGACCCACAGAAACTCTGAGACCATAAATATTTTTATTTTCAGCTGATAAGTTTTAGGTGATTTTTACACAGCAATAAATGAGAAATATATTGACATATGCTGATTAGATGGACAAATTTCACAGAAACTTAAGTGAACAACAGACAGAGCTCCTCTTGTTTTTCCAGATGTTTAACAAAAAGATGTTACAAAAATAGACCAAATGCTTTTTCTATTACTACTGCTATTGTTCTATGACTGTTTATGGCTAACAAAACAAAAGGTACAATTCAAAATTTTCTTAGCTTAACTTTATTTTTTTTATCCATATAATAAATTAAGAATTTTCAAGGACTATGAGGGCAATAAATCCCATAGAGGAACACAGAGTTCACCTCCCTATCTAATAGACTGACAAAATTTATGATTCTAGGTCATTTTGACAGCCCATATGCGGGGAGATGGTAGTGCCAGACATGAAGCATGATAGAACCGATGACCTCATAAATCCTTTAAGAGTGGTTTTTAAATCATCTTTACTAGTTTTCATCTTTATTAGGATAATTGGTGTTTTTCCCATTTTACTAATAAAGAGCCTGGGAAAGAGAAATACTACATTCCTAAGCCAATCAAATATCATGAGAATTCAAGTAGAAATCCATATCTCTTTAATTTAGATTAACAAGCTTTTATTGAGTTTCTGCAATATTCTAGACACTGTGCTAGGCACAGGAAGTACAAATAAAAATAAGTGTATCTCATTTAATCCAGAAGCTTAAAATCTAGTAAATGTAAAAGTAAATGGTAAGAGCTATGATAATAGCAATATATAAAGTACAGTGGAACCAACAAGGAGGAGCACTATCCATATTTTCTTATGATCTGGATGATACCTGGGCTTGAGTTTCTAATGATGAATAAGGATACTTATTTTTTCTATTTCTTTTGTATCCCAATGAACTCTAAATTACCTGTATCCTAATTCTCATTTTGCTATGAGAATCCCTTTGATTGATATATTTTGTTGTATGAGAAGACATCAGAGAGGGATTTTTATCTCACACATCAAGATACAATAGATATTGAATCCCAAAGTAAGTGTCAGACTCTTATGTTTTCAAATAAAATTATGAGAACCAGTTTTGATACATTTAAAACCTGTCATGCAGATCAAAGACATAAAAAGTTGAGAATAGACATAGAGGGTAGAATGACAAAGAAACTTACCTCTTGAAAAGAGCTCTGTCGTTCAAATAGGTCTAGGAAGTGTTTCAGGAGACCCTTGGAGACCTTAATCAGTGTTGCCTGCAGTTAGGGAGCACACTGGGCTGGTGTGGGACGCAAGTCTGAGCTCTCTGTGGCAGGATATTGTGACTGTTTGCCTGAGAGATCCAGAGACATCTAAGTCATCTGCTGCTGTTGGCTTTTCAGGAAACGATATCTGGGAGGATATCTGCCTGGAATCATTATGGCAGTGATCCTGCCGGGTCAACCAGGGCTTTGTGTAGATGGCAGGAGGATTCTAGCAGAGTCTGGACTCGGCACAGGCTTCTTAAAATCCAGAAGCTAAGGGGGAGTGGCGGCGATCAGTAGAATGAGGACGCTGCCCATGCTGTGTCAGGTATGGTCAGAGGGGCCCAGCAGGGGAGCTGCCAAAGACCCCAGACTGGCCCGACAGAGAAAAGTTTACCTTTAAACATCAGTCAGGCTCGGAGAGTAAAATGACAGAATTAAAGTGTCAGTCAAGTGAGAACCTTCTAGTCCCTTTCCTCTTATCCTTCCCTAAGCTCTATACTTGGAAAGACCTGAAGGTGCGTAAGTGGGAAAACCAACCCTCTGCCCTCTCTGCCAAGGCAGGTTAGAAAGCAGTAAGGAATAGAACAGGGCAGGAGAGGAAGGAAGTCTTACCTTAAATAAAGATTAAAATTTGGACTAGAATTTCTAATTTCTAAATCAAATACTGTTTTGCAACTTAAACCAACTATGTTTTTTTTTTTCCAAATTCCCCTTGGCTTTTATCCAATAGTAGGAAAAACCTTTATCCTACTAAAGATACTTGAAAGTAACATTGGGAGATTAAATTAAAATTGTTTTCCCTATTACATTGCAAAACCCATGCTTAGCCAATATATCAGTTATATTTACATTAATGGAAATATTATATTGGTTAGCATATGAATAAGAACAATAATTTAAATAAAATACTTTACTACTATCATGAAAAAAATATGATATAAATAACAGCCACAGGCCAGGAGGCTGTTGCCTTAATCCCAGCACTTTCAGAAGCCAAGTCAGGAGAATTGCTTGAGCCCAGGAGTTTGAGACTAGTTTGGGCAGCAAAGTGGGACCTTGTCTCCAGAAAAAAAAAATTTTTAAATAAATAGTTGGGCATAGTGGCATGTACCTGTAGTCCTAGCTACTCAGGAGGCTGAGGTGGGAGAATTGCTTGAGCCCAGAATGTCAAGGCTGCAGTGTGCCATGATGGCGCCATTACACTCTAGCCTGGTCGATAGAACAATACTCAGTCTCTTAAATAAAGACATAAATACAAGCCGCAATGCCTTAAATCTAAAAAACTTTTCAAAAACTTAAAAGTCACTTTTACATCTATATTTCATTATCTCTACAACACTTCACAGTGTGGAATATATTAAGCACCACACAGAGATCCACATGCACATAGTCAACAAAACTTGTCAAGGAAAACAGTCTGTTGCACATCAAGAGTGATGCTGTCTTGAAGCAAAACCACCGCAATGGCCAATGTTTGACCTCTACATACCAAGGTGTTCTGCAGTAAGTTATTTACATAATGCCTGCAGCATACATAACTTCTCATAAAGATGCTTCTCTAATCTCTCCATAAGTTTTGGCAAGAAAGTCTGAAACCTGACTAACTACACATGTTTTACCCTAAAATCTTGCTTTGTAAAAATACTTTCTAGAGGGCAGGTATACAGATCCACCATCTAGTGACTGCTCAAGACATTGCTTCTATTTGTATATCCCTATTAAATGTTTCTTTCTGAGAAACTGGACTTGTCAGCCTCTTTCTTCAGCCTGTCAGCTCCCTCAGCATTTGAGGATAGGTTTGGGGAACATTTGGTGATTTGCCTGGGGGACCTGATAGCAGAAGCTTCGTGGTGGTTTAGACACTATACTCGGATGTTGTTTATGGTCTTGTTTTTGCCTTTACTGTTACTGTGGAATTGGCCTCCAGTGGAGCGAATGCACTGCTGTTAAGCTGTACAATGTTAGGGACATTTCCCCTAGACCGAGGGACTAGTGAGGAAGAGGTAAAAGAGTAAGACTGTAAGGGCCAGTTTGTGGGGGAGGGGTGGTGGAGGGTGGAGTGTAAGGAAGCACCATGTTCCATGGTAAGAGTGATGCTGTCTTGAAGAAAAACTGATGACTGACCCCACATACTTACATGTTCTGCAGTAAGGTGTTTAAACAATTTCTATAGCACAGAATAATTCCTCATAAAGATGATTCCCTAACCTCCTAGGTGGTCATGTGTCTTTGCAAGAAAGTCTGAAGATATGACCAGCTGCATATGTTTTACCCGAAAAGCTTGCTATAGAAAGGATACTCTCTGGATGGAAAGGAGCCAGATGGCTGAATAGAAGCCCCCAGCTATCATTTCCCCTCATGAGAACACCAAATTGAACAACTATCTATGCAAGAATGCACTTTCATAAGAACCAAAAATCAGGTGAGCAATCACAGTAACATCATATCATAGAAAGAGGCACTGAAGAGAGTAGAAAAGACAGTCTTCAGTTGCTGACACAACCCCTCTCCTCTCCCCAGCAGCAGCCATGTGGCATGGAAAGATAATCTGTTTGCCACAGCCACCTGAGACATCCCTTCTTCTTGTAAGTCCCTATTAAATATTTTTTGCTTTCTAAGAAACCAGATCTGTCCATCATTTTCTGTATCCTTCAGCTCCCTTGCCTTTGGAAGTATGTTTGCATAGACCATTTACCACAGAACACTCATAGCTTATAATCTAATATAGACTAATAAAATTAGATATATAAAGGGCCTTGGGTCTAGCTCAGCCCAGTTCCTGACCTCTATATTTTTCCCCCCCAGAATCACTGGATCTGTATCCAGGTTCACACCAGTCAGTTCCTTCCCTAGACCTGGCTTGAGACTGCCCCATCCCACATCATCTCAGAGCTCCTTGTGGCCACCATCATTCTTAATCTGACCTTGGCTCCGGGCCCCATTTCTGATAAGTGGGACTTTGCTGCATCACCAAGCTTTGGCATCTACCTCTGTGGCTTGCCTAAATATTCACCCCAGTACACAACATCCAGTTGCAGCTCCCCTTTAGCAGTTTATTGACAGGTCATGGCCCTGCCTATGAGCCTGTTATCATGGAAATAGCTGATATGCTCCTCTGAATCCCAATAATAAAGAGTATGCATGTATTAATATCTTAATAAGTTCCAGTCACTGCGTAAAGTATTGTATTATTTGTTTTTACAACCACCCTGTAAAGTACATATTATTGCCTTTTACAAATGAGGAAATTGAGATACATACTGGTTATATAATTTGCCTAATATTAATTGTTTATAACTAGTAGAGACAAGGCTTGAATAAGCCATGTTGTGGGTTTTAGTACAACTGCTCATTTAATGCATACACATTCACCAGGGGAAAAAGAATTAAACTAATTCAAGAAATGACATTGAAAAACTGAAACCATGTATGCAGAAAGGCTAAATGCCCTTTAGAAAAAGGAAAGACAGGTAACAACAAATGGCTCTATAACTCTTAATACACAGGTGAGGAGAGCTGGAAAGAGAAATAAAAAGCTTCATTCAGTTGAATACGCAGACTTGGCAACTAGACAGTATTTGATGTGACATAAGAGAAAAAGACTGGCCTCTGAGGAAGGACCATTGATTGCCAAAACCCTAAAGAGGGAAGGAGTTTGAACTCAGTCCTAGTTGAACAAGAGCTGGACCTGCTCCAGAGAGCTGCGGGAAGTGTATCCTGGGCACTTTAGCTGTCTATCCAGGAAGGTTTCTCACTACCTCATGAGAAAATAAAGTGTCGTGTCTCAGTTTGGAGTCCAGTCGAACTAGGGTCCACAGAATCCCGGCTTAACAGTTTACTTTGAGACCAATTATTTTATCTGTCTCACTTTCCTCAATTATAAAAGGAGGATTTAGTATCTACTATCTAAGATTATGAAGAAGATGAAAAATACCTATGTAAATAATCACCACAGTGCCTTAGACCAGCGTAAATGCTTAGCAAATACTTAACAATCATATCATTGTGATTTGTGAGGGGAGAAGTGGAAGGATGATCATGATGCCAAGAAAAAGACTGTGAGCTCTCTATGGGTAGTCTATTTTTTTTTAACTGTCATATTTCCAGCTCCTGGCAAAGTTCCTGGCACATAGCAGGCAATCAACGATACCTGCTGAATGAATGAAGGAGTAAAGCAAGGAATGAATGAATTCTAGTGACTTCACCCCTATGGCTCAGTATACAGTTACTTGCAAAGAGAAGGCAAAATACATGCTGACACTTGATGTGTCACCCAAAGTTCTGTCCTTCTCTATGTCTCATGAGGTTTCCAGGTCCTGCAGGTTCTGAGGCAGGATCCAGGGCTGCTGCCACACTGGGCTGTTGTAGGATGTTCTCATGCTTTTCTTCAGCATATAGGATTCATTCAAAGTAAGAGATGTCACACCTACATCACCTCATAACTCTCATGTGTCTGATGAGTGTCTTTTAAGGCTCTACTTTTACCCTGGAGGAGGAGTAGGTCAAGAAAAGGATAAACCAGTCATTCAAAAGCCTAGATCCCTCAACTGCCTGCCTAACCTCCTGGTCTGTATTCAAGTAGTGGGAAAAGGGTGGTAAAGGGCATTATTGAAAACAGACACAAGATATTCTAGAGTAGTAAAAATGTGACATCCATTATCTTGAAGAAGAATTGAAAGCTGTGGGGAAGCAACTCAAGGAGTGCCAGGAATAGGCAGGGTAGATAAAGGAAACTTAGTATAGAATGAAATCATACAATAAAAATGCAGTAGTCATGTGGTAAAAATATTTCCCCACATTCTGAGAGATGGGCTATGCTTGCTCCACATTAATAATGAAATAAAATACATCATAACAGGCCAAAGATTTTGAATCTTGTGATGCTTTCATAAACAGAGAACAAACAATTATTTGTATTTATGGCATTTCAAAAATATTTGAGACCACTGAATGATACCAATACATACTAAAATTAATAAAATCTCCAGGGTCTGTGATATAGAAGGGGAACCTAGATGCCTTCAGGAACTCACCCTTTGTGTGAGGGTTGAATCTCTACAGCAGTAATAAATGCTAATGCAAAAAACTGATGATCAAAATAAATGACTTGAGTCATCATATAATAGTTGGTTCAAATCTAAGTCAAACATCAAACCAACCTTTGGCACTCTAAGATCTTTCCTTCTACGGGCCGGCACCATCCAACAAATAGCCCATTTGTGTTGCTAGAGATAGCACCAATGAGAACTGATTTTCATTTACATAAAGACAGACTTCAATGGCTAATATGATCTTAAATATGATATGATTTACTTATAAAAACTGAGCATTAAATATGCCAGTAGGCTACAATGTGTACAACGAATCATTTTCTTACAAGCAGTTTTAGTGTTTTTCAAGAGCCTAAATCCACAATTTGGAAGGGCCTAAATTGTTTTAGCTTAAAGGTAGCTAACTAGAAAAGAAAAACTATTTTACATGTACTGGAGTACAACAAGCTGGCCCTTTTTACTATATATATATATATTCATTATTTCCTTCCAAAATATCCATAGTCTGTGATATAGAAGGGGAAACCTTTTTTTTTAGTTGTACTTTTTATGGTTGGCAAGATCATTCTTTTAAGGAAAGCATGCACTTTGGAGTCATATGGACCATAATTCCTTAATACTTATTAGCTGTATAGCTGTGGTTACCTCTAAGCCTCTGTTTCTGCTCTGCAAAATAAGGATAGGAACATCCATCTCAAAAAATTGCTCTGAGGCTAAATGGGTTGCTGGGAGAGCACTTAGGAAAGAGTCTTTAAAAACTATGTATTAAGTAAATATTAGTTACTAGTGTTTCTTTCTTCTACCCTCCATATTCCAAGAGAAGAAAATATAATATTTTTGAATAAAAAGTAATGTTCTAAATTTAGCACTACATCCAAATGGATATATTTTTTTAGGAAGTGGCTCAGTTGTAATGGTAGCAGACGGTATGTCTGCTAGCTAAAGCTAGTACGCAAAGTAAGTGTTTAAAATCTAATTATTAATTATGTTTAAATCACAGTTCACAATTTAAAAGAATCCTGTGAATTATCCTTGCATAGAATAAATACCCACTCCTAATTAGTCATTTTCATAATTTTAGGTTTGTGATCTCCATATGAATAGTTAGCTTAAAATGAGATACATCTCCTCTTAGTTTTCTGTAAGCCAATAATTGTATATGCATCCATCAATGGCAGTAGACTTTGCAAAATAGTATTCTATAATGTTTGTTGGAATTCATATCTGAAAATAAGCTATTATCAGGAAGAAAATAAGATTTGATTTATTCAAAATCATGGGACGATTGCTACATTTCCATATTCCAAGGTCTGCCTAGGGTATGTATGTGCTATAATATGTGTTACATATATCACAACTATGGCAGAGCATCAAGAATTATCAAGAGGAAAAGTGACATTGAATACATCAAAAGGGTCTGGTCCCCTTTATTGAAAGGTAACTTCATCTTTTCTTAAAGAATCTAAACAGAGTTTATATTTTTAACTGCAATCTGCAAATTCTACATTTTTAGTTATCTGGTATTACATTAATGCTTATGGTTTGGTAACCAGCAAGAAATTTTACTAAAAAACAATCCTGAAAGATACACATAATTAACAGAAAAAAAAATTACTTTTTTTCATTATGGATATTTGGTTGTGGGTAACAAAATACAATTCAGACTTGCTTATGTAAATTACAAGAAGAATAAAGGGACATCTCATGAACCTCAAAAGTAGGAAAGATAATTAATCCTCTTAAAAGGATGGGACCAGAAAGCTACCAGGGACCTGGCTTACTCTCTTCTCTCCAAAATTCAATGGTCTCTCATCTCTGCTTCTCTCTGGAGATGTGCAGTTGTCCTCCTCCATCTCTCTTACTAGTTTTCCCTGCCCCAACATACACACTGGGCTGCAGCCTAGGCTCCCCCCAGGATGCTTTCATCCAAGCACTAACAGAACCTAAACCAAAGCACCCAGTCTCTCTCCTGGAAATTTATATTTGGGTTTTAGAGAGATATCTTTATCTTGACTTGTGTGGGCATTGAAGGAAAGAAATGGTTATAAAGACAGATTCACTGCAAAATGAATACATCTAAAAAAGAAACATAGAAACATTAGACATTGGTATATGCAAAATACAGGCTAGATTGTTCTAGTTGTAATAAAAAATCAAAGTAGACTGGGTAAAGTCACTCATGCATGTAATCCCAGCACTTTGGGAGGCCATGGCAGGAAGATTGCTGGATCCCTGCATTCCAGACCAGCCTGGGAAACATAGTAAGACCTCGTTTCTACTGAAAATTTTTAAAAGTTAGCTGAGCATAGTGGATGTACACTTGAAGGCTGAGGCATGAGAACTGCTTGAGGCTGGGAAATCAAGGCTGCAGTGAGCCATGATCATACCACTTCACTCCAGCCTGGGCAGCAGAGAGAGACCCTATCTGCCCCTCACCTCACACACACACACACACACACACACACACATCAAAATAATGATAACAGTAAACTACAGGCTAGTGTGATTTTGTAGGGAATTAAATTTCATAAGTGGTCATCTAGTGGCAGATACCAATCATTAACACCACTGCTTCTCAGGTCAGCTTAAGCCAGTTGTGATCTGAATCTATTTCCACTGGTACAGATAAAGAATCACTTCCTAAGGAGAATTTAGTTTTCAGTTATTCTAGAATCTGTCCTAAAAAACCTTAAAGAAAGATTGAAATGCCATCTGCTAAAAAATATTCTGGCACGACAAATTTAAACAATGTGGAACCCAGAGATTAAAAATGTAGCTCAATCACATTACCATTCTTTGGCTGGCATTGAGAAAGCAGATGTTATAGGAAACTGAAAAGTATTCCATTTGAGCATAACAGGTCTTAAATGTCCTTGTTATAACTCCAGAATATTCATATTCCAATGGGGTCTTTGTGATTTTATTATCGGAGTTATTAACTTGTTAGATTGCTCTGGTTTTTCCGGGTCTAAAATCATACATTCTGTTTTAGGAGAATAGAAGAGTTATTGTTTCATGATTAAAATCATCACTTTCAAATATTTCTATGATGTTTAAATGGTACATCATTTGGAGTTGTGGCTACCATACTTGAAAACTGCTTGAGAATTACTTATTTGATAATATATTTTGAATGAGCAAAACAAAGTGAGAAAGAGATTTCTTTTATTTTTTGAGACGGAGTTTCGCTGTTGTTACCCAGGCTGGAGTACAATGGTGTGATCTCGGCTCACCGCAACCTCCACAACCTCCGCCTCCTGGGTTCAAGCAATTTTCCTGCCTCAGCCTCCCGAGTGGCTGGGACTACAGACACGCACCACCATGCCCAGCTAATTTTTGTATTTTTAGTAGAGACGGGGTTTCGCCTTGTTGACCAGGATGGTCTCAATCTCTTGACCTCGTGATCCACCTGCCTGGGCCTCCCAAAGTGCTGGGATTATAGGCGTGAGCCACCGCGCCCAGCCGAGAAAGAGATTTCTAACTTTAATTACATGTTCACTGAGGTATATCAACTTAGTTAGGTACCTAAGTTCTTCTTTCATTGAAGTCTTATTCTTACTGAATAGGTTTCTCTTAAATCTAATCTTAAAAGGCAAAGTTCTGAAACGGTCTGTAAGATCTACTTCACGAAACCTCTTCAATGAAAGAAGAAAGCAAATGCTTAACCCACACAACAACCAATAGTTCAGTCTGCAAATCATCCTTCATTTTCTTCATATTAACTACATCATATTGTCACTTTTTAAAGAGAGAGCAGGCGTATGCTCTGTGCACAATAAAGCTCCTCCTGAAGAAATCCCTGTAGGGTGCTGCTGAAATTGCTGTTTATGTAGCACCGAAATATCTAGCACTTGACTTAGAGGCATGTAGCACCACTTGAAATCTCTCTACTGCCATTTAGTTTGAAGAAGGATATTTGCCATGCAAGCATTCTTGCTTTGAGGAAACAGCCCCACCCATTTCTTTTTTTCTTTTCTTTTTTTTTTTGAGGTGGAGTGTCACTCTTGTTACCCAGGCTGGAGTGCAATGGCGTGATCTCGGCTCACCGCAACCTCCGTCTCCTGGGTTCAGGCAATTCTCCTGCCTCAGCCTCCTGAGTAGCTGGGATTACAGGCACGCGCCACCATTCCCAGCTAATTTTTTGTATTTTTAGTAGAGGCGGGGTTTCACCATGTTGACCAGTATGGTCTCAATCTCTTGACCTCATGATCCACCCGCCTCAGCCTCCCAAAGTGCTGGGATTACAGGCTTGAGTGACCGCGCCTGGCCGACCCCACCCATTTCTAAACAAAATAATTTAAGCATCTTGTATGGAAATGGACCTATATGCAATGCTGCCAAAATTCTCATTTCTTGAATAATGACCAAGAGATCCCAAATTGTTGAGCTGTGACAAGGCTGACTCAGAAGGCTGAGGCCAAAACCAAGGGCATTTGTGCTACTGAAGGGCCACTGGGACAATCATTGGTCCTGCCCCAGAACTCCCATGCATGCCCTTGTTTTTTGCTCACTATTTTATTCTCTCATCTATTTCCTTTTCTTCATTCTTTTCATTTCTCTCTTTCAGCTCTTCCCGGAAGCCTTTGTGTGGGTAACAGACAAAGGTAGGCCTTAGAGTCAGACAGGCTGCATCTGAGACCAACTCGAGCACCAACCTCAACGACCTGGAATAATTAACATTTTATTCTCTTCACCTAAATAAAGGGGTGACATCTAGCTTATGATGTTATTACAATAATCTGAATTAACAAGTATAAAGTTCCTAAACAGAAAGTGGCAAACAAAAGTAGTCATTATATTATTTTGATTGCTATTATACAACAAACAATTATGTTATTATGACAAGTATTATTAGGAGTAGGAATAGATTCTTGCAACAGCTGTTTTTGAGCTCCATTCTAAGGGTGGTTACCAGGCTACAGTATCCATATGTAGCCACTGTGGGTGTTGGCTGCTCTAGACTCACACTACTTTCTTCAAGAGATGCTTGGCAACTTATGCCCCCAACATCACCATTCCTTTAAAGCTTTCTTTTGAGAGGACTCCCTCAGTAGATCATCTACAGAAGAATTCACCTGTTGGGATTTGCTTCTGACACACTAACCTAAGAAAATTATTATTATTATTACAAATACATCTTAGGCCTTTCTAGTAACCAAAAATACTTGAAGCACTCAGCTGAAAACAATGCTAATTTCTTCTGGATCAAAATTGCCCCCTTTCCAGTTCTACTTCTGGCATGACTATATGAGAATCTCAATAGTATACACTTCAGTAAAACTGGTGAAAATTAATTTTAAAACAGTCACTTAAAGTCTCTGAAAAATAGTCCTGTGTGCATATAGCAAAAAAGAAAACATTTATATGAGAAAGTGCACTAAAACTCCATCAATTTGTGAGAGTCTGTGGTATTTGAACCAAAACTCACAACCTCCCGCCTCATTCCCAGCTCAGTATGATGACAACTTCACTCTACACTAGTGTCCAAGGGATTCCAACCAAAGTGACTCCATCTTGAGTGAGGACTAGGAAAAATGAGGCTGGGACTTGCTGGGCTACATTCCCAGAAAGGTATTCCTAGCTTCTAGAAGTTAGCAGTTAAGGGAACAGATTAATAATGTTTTAATATTTACTAAGCAGACCCTGACTTAGAAGTATCCTGATAACCTGATATCTTGAGAACAGATGCATTTCTAATTTTGCTTTAGAGATAATAATATTGATTCTTGCAAAATATAGTCACTAAGAAAATTAATCCTTTATCACAAACCCATGTAGTGGAGCATATCTTCCCATGATCTTTTTTTATACTGTATATAAACAAGTATTGTACCGAGGGTGGATGCATTCCTCCTCTCACTGTTGGGAACATCCTGCTTTGTCTATGGAATAGTTGTACCTTCACCACTTTACTTTCTTAATAAACTTGTTTTTGCTTTGCACTGTGGACACTCCCTAAATTCTTTCTTGTGCGAGATCCAAGAATCCTCTTTTGGGGTCTGAATTGAGACCCCTTTCCTGTAACATTAGTATAGCCGAGAACACAAGGTTCTGCCTCCCCCAGCTTCCATCTGGAGAGTTACATTCCTGGGAGAAGTGGGACATCCACATTTTCCTGACTGCCCCCAGTTACATGTTGCTAGGCAAGGTTCCTGGCAAATACAACCAAAAGAGGGGAGCTCCATTCTCCCACTTAGCTGCCACTCATGGGATCAAGGCTGCACATTGGCCACAGGGTCACTTAGAACCCTAGGGCCCCACTGCCCTTACCCTGATTCCTGGGACAGAGGTTCTACACCAAGAGAGACAAGCCAAGGACACCTGTATCCACTGAACACTTAGTTCTTTAAACTGAGTGTCACTTACAGAGAGATGCACAATTGTCCCTCCCTCAGCACGAGGTGTAGGTCAGAGAGTTTGCCTGGGAGAAGCAGGCCATATCTCTGCTTGAAATCTCTCCCCAAAGAAACCGACTTTGTTTGTGACAGAATGTAAAATTCGAGCCTAAGAGTTTTCTCAAAAACAGTGTAAGTTGGTGAAAGGTAATTGGGAAAAGAATGATGAATAAATGTATTGGAGGTATAGGCTAAACTCTAAGCCCTTTAGTTTCTAGAGAAAAATGAGGAAAGCCTTAGAAGAACCCTTCTAGAGTCTGAATAAACCTCAAACACTAATCACGGGAACCATCCCTTCGAAGAAGATTAGTTTAATTGGATTTGTGTGTGAAGCAACTTATGCCCTGAAACATTATTGCAAGCAATAACACAAGCAGCAATTAGTGGCACTTCACAAATGTGTGTCCTCAGGTAATAGGTATGGAGCTTTGGCATACTGAGGACTTATGAATTAAAGGAAAGTAGAAGACTTTAGAAGTCACCTCAGAACCAAAGACTACCTAACATTCTCTTACTTCTCCCTTCACTGCATCTCCCAGCGAAGGTGGGGAGGGTCTCTCTGAAAGTTCCTTTATCAGACAGAAAAATTTCTTTACAGAGATATGCAATTGTCATAAGACTCACTCCCTGGGATTCTCATCAAATAACCAGAAATAATTAACTAGTGGAAAGAAGAAAAATGTCTTTGCCACAGGCCCAGAAGACTTCTGATTTCTTCTTCTGAGGACCACTCCAAGAAATTACCTGGGAGATATCTACATATTGTATGGTAACTCCATGTTGAAAATTTTGAGAAATTGCTCTTCTCTTTTCCAAAGTGGATGCACCATTATATAATTCCCCCCACTACAATGGATAAGGATTTCAATTTCTCATTATATTCACTGAGATTTGCCATTGTCTTTTCATTTGATTCATCCTAATGAATTTGAAGTAGTATTTTGTTACGAGATTTTTTTTTAAACATTTATTTTTGGTTTGGGGGTACGTGTGAAAGTTTGTTACATAGGTCAACTCATATCAAGGGAGTTTGTTGTACAAATTATTTCATAAACCAAGTCTGTTCCTGCAATAGTTTGCTAATGATAATGGCTTCCAGTTCCATCCATGTTCTTGAAAACGAAATTATCTTTTTTTATGGCTACATAGTATTCCTTGGTGTATATGAACCACATTTCCTTTTCCAAATCTGTCACGGATTCACATTTCCCTAATGATTAATAATGTTGAGTGTCTTTCCATGTGCCTGCTGCCATTTATATATCTGTTTTGGGAAAAATATCTATTCTAATCCTTTGCACATTTCCCCCCAATATTTTAGTTTGGTAATAAAATTTACCATCGTAGCCATTTCAAAGTGTACTTTAGTGGTATAAAATGTTTTTATAATGTTGAGTTCATTTGATTCACAATGTTGTGCAACCATCTAAACTGTCCATCTCCATAAATCTTTTTATTTTATAAAACTCAAACTCTATACTCATTAATTAATAAGTCCCTGTTCCCCTGTCTCTGCAGTCCCTGACATCTACCATTTTATTTTGGGTCTCTATAATTTTGACTATGCTAAATACCTCACAGAAGTGGAATCCTACATTATTTTTCTCTTTATGACTAACTTCACTTAGCATAATGTCCTCAAGGTTCATCCATAATATAGCATATTTCAGAATTTTCTTTCTAGGTGGAACAATATTCCATTATATGTATCCCAGATTGCTTTTCCATTTATTTATCAGTGGATATTTGTGTTGCTTCTATGTTTTAGCTATTGCAAATAATGCTGTTATGAACATGGGTATACAAATATCTCTTTGAGACCATACTTTCAGTTCCTTCAGATATTTACCCAGTAGTGGAAGTGTTAGATCATACAATAATTCTATTTGTAATTTGTTTAGGAACTGCCACACTGTTATCCACAGTGGCTCTACCATTTTGCATTCCCACCAAGAATACACAAGGGTTCCAATTTCTCCATATCCTTGCCAATGTAATTGCCCTACAGGTTCATCTTGCCTACTGCCTAGAAATGCCAATGCACTGAGAAGACCAGGTTTTTGCCACAAAGAAAGAGTTTAATAATCTCAGGACCAACCAAGCGGAAGATGGGAGATAATTCTCAAATCCATCTACCCAAAATCTCAAAGGCAAATTTTTGAGGATAATTTGGTGGACAAGGAGCTGAGGAATGGGTGTTGCTGATTGGTTGAGAATGAAATTATAAGAGTGTCCAAATTGGTCTTCATTTGCCGAGTCAGTTTCTGGGTGGGGAATCACAGGATCAGTGGAGCCAGTTCCTTGGTATTGCTTATGGGTCTAGATGACATCTGCTGGTCTCTCCAAATGCAAAGATGTAAGAAGTACCTCAAAGACCAATCTCAGGTTTTAACAATAGGGATGTTATCTATAGGAGTAAGGGGGAAGATACAAATCTGACCTCTGGAACAGTGGCTGGTTATTGTTTACGGCTTCATCTCAGCAGAATTCAGGCATCTCCCATAATTCTAATTTAGTTGTCTTTCAATTGTTTTGCAAAGATGGTTTTAGTCCCCAAACAATGAGGGGGTAGTTTTGGGACGGGCAATTATCATCCCTGCTTTAAGATTAGACTAGAAACTAATTCCTCCCATAGTTAGTTTGCCCTATGGCCAAAAATGGGCAAGGGGAGTTGTTAGCTTGTGAAGTTAGAGGCAAACTGGTGTCAGCTATGTCAGATTTTTCTTACTGTCATAATTTTTGCAAAGCTGGCTTATCTACTACCTGTAACTTTTTGGTTTTTTTCAATAGTAGTTGTCCCAATGGGCATGATATGTTATCTCATTGTAGTTTTGATTTGCATTTCCCTAATGATTGGGTGATGTTGAGCATCTCTTTATGTGTTTACTGGCCATTTGTATAAATTATTTGGAGAAATGTCTATTTGAGTACTTTTCCTATTTTTAAATCAGCTTGTTTGTCTGTTTTTGAGATTCAGGAATTCTCTATATGCTGGATATCAATCCCTTAACAGATATATGATTGCAAATAATTTCTCCCATTCCATGCTGTGCTTTTAAACTCTAATGATAGTGTCTTTTTGATACACAAAACTATTTACTTTTTGTATTGTTCTATTTGTTTACTTATTCTTTTGTTGCCTGTGTCATTGGTGTCATATCTAAGAAATCACAGCCAAATACAATGTCTTAAAGTTTTTACCTTATGTCTTCTTACTGGTGGCATCATTTTAGGCCTTACATTTACTTTGATTCATTTTGAGTTAATTTTTGTATATGGTATATGGTATCAGGTAAGGGTCCAACTTCATGTTTTTGTATGTGGATATCCAATTTTATCAGCACCATTTGTTGAAAAGACAGTTCATTCCACACTGAATGGTCTTAACATCCTTGTTGAAAATCCTTTGATCATATTTGTGAGAGTTTATTTCTGAACTCTTTATTCTATTCCATTAGACTGCCTGCCTGTCTTTACACCAGTGTCACATTGTCTTAATTATTATAAATTTTTTTTTTTTTTTTGAGACGGAGTTTTGCTGTTGTTACCCAGGCTGGAGTGCAATGGCACAATCTCGGCTCACCGCAACCTCCGCCTTCCGGGTTCAAGCAATTCTCCTGCCTCAGCCTTCCGAATAGCTGGGACTACAGGCGCGCACCACCATGCCCAGCTAATTTTTGTATTTTTAGTAGAGACAGGATTTCACCTTGTTGGCCAGGATGGTCTCGATCTCTTGACCTCCTGATCCACCCGCCTCAGCCTCCCAAAGTGCTGGGATCATAGGCGTAAGCCACCGTGCCCGGCTGATTATTATAGAGTTATAGTAATATAAAAAATTTTATATTACAGATTTAGAGTAATATAAAAAAAATCAGAAAGTGTTGAGTTCTCCAGCTTTGTTCTTCTTTTGCAAGATTATTTATGGCTATTTGGTTTTCCTTGCTATTTCATACAAATTTGAGGATGATTTTTTTTTTTATTGTTGCAAAAAAAGAAAATCTTTGGGATTTAGATAGAGATTGCATTGAATTTGTTGATTGCTTTGGGTAGTATTGACATCTTAACAATATTATGTCTTCCAATCCATGAACATCAGATATGTTTCCATTTATTTATTGCTTCTTTAATTTTCTTTAGCAATGCTTTATAGTTTTCATAAGCATTTTATTCTTTTGATGCTATTTTCAAAGGAATTGCTGTTGTAATTTCCTTTGCAGATTGCTCATTGTTAGGATGTAGGAATGCCCCTCCTCATTTTTGAGTAATTTTGTCTTCTGCTGCTTAACAATAGAAATCATTTATTGGCCGGGCACGGTGGCTCACGCTTGTAATCCCAGCACTTTGGGAGGCTGAGGCGGGTGGATCACGAGGTCAAAGAGATCGAGACCATCCTGGTCAACATGGTGAAACCCCGTCTCTACTAAAAATACAAAAAATTAGCTGGGCATGGTGGCGGGTGCCTGTAATCCCAGCTACTCGGAAGGCTGAGGCAGGAGAATTGCTTGAACCCAGGAGGCGGAGTTGCGGTGAGCTGAGATCGTGCCATTGCACTCCAGCCTGGGTAACAAGAGGGAAACTCCGTCTCAAAAAAAAGAAAAAGAAATAATTTATTAATGCTAACAGTTTTTTGTGAAATCTTTAGTTTTTTTCCATATATAAGATCTTATCATTTAAGAGCAGAGTAATTTTTACTTTATTCTTTTTCAATTTTATTTTTAAAATTTCATTTTCTTGCTTAATTCCTCTGGCTAGAACTTCAAGTACTGGGTAAAATATCACTGGTAAAAGTCTGTGTCCTTGTTTTGGTGCTGATCTTCAAGGAAAGCTTTTATTCTTTCACTATTGAATATGATGTTCACTGTGGGTTTCTATTTATGGCTTTTATTATATGGGCATTTCTTTCTATTCCAAATGTGCTAAATGTTCTTATCATAAAAGTGCATTAAATTTTGTCAAATACTTTTTCTGCTTTAATCGAGGTAATCTTATGATTTTTTTTCCTTCGGTTTATTGATACTGTGTATTACATTGATCAGTGTTCTTATGTTGAAATATCCTTGCACCAGAAATAAACTCTAATTAGTCTTGATGTATAATCTTTGTAATATGCTGCAGAATTCAATTTACTACTATTTTGTTGAAAATATTTGCATCAATGTTAATAAGTAATGTTTGTCTGTAGGTTTTATTTTTTTCCTTGTAGCATCTTTGGCTTTGGTATCAAGGTAATGTAAGCCTCATAGAATGAGTTTTAAATTGTTCATTTTCTTCTATTCAATTTTTTGAAAAAGTTTCAGAAAGACCTTTTTTTATGTGTTGTTCAAGTCCTCTATTTTCTTTGTCTAGTTGTTCTATCCATTTTTGAGAGTGGCATATTGGAGTCTTCAATTATTATTGTAGAATTGCCTATATTTCCCCTCAGTTCAATGAGTTTTTGCTTTGTAAATTTTGATAGACTGCCATTAAGTGTGTAAATATTTGTAATGGTTATATCTTCTAGCTATATTGAATATTTTATTCATATATAATGTCTTCCTTTGTCTTTTGTTATCTTTTTACTTATTTGTCTCATATGATAATAGCTATCTCTACTATCTTTTTGTTATAGTTTGCATGGATCATCTTTTTCCATCTTTCACTTTCAATCTACTTTTGTCTTTAGATCTAAAGTGAGTCTCTTATAGACAGCATATATTTGAATTCTGTTCATTAATCCATTCTGCCAATCTCTGTTTTTTAACTGAAAGTATATCCCATTTACCTTTAAAGTAATTACTAACTGGGAAGAACTTAATTCTATCATTTTGCTGTTGCTTTTCTATATGGGTGATAGCTTGCTTTTTCTTCATTTTCTGCATTACTGTTTTCTTTTGTGTTTCATTGTTTTTTTCTTGTAGTGAAACATTAAATTCCCTAATAGTTTCATTCTTTATATATTTTTTAGACATATTTTTGTGATCACCATGGGAATTACATTTAAATTCATCAAATTAGAACATTCTAATTTGCACTTCAAGTAGCATAATTCAATAATATCCAAAAATATGTTCTTTTAACAGTTCCATCCTTGCCCATTTTATTTGTGATGTCACAAAATTACCTCTTTATACATTGGATAACCCACACATAAACTAATAGTTTTTTTTTAATGTGTTAGTCTCTTGAATCACATAGAGAACAGAATGTGGAGTTACAAACCAAAACTACAATTTGCTAGCTTTTAGACCAATTTTTGTTTAAGAGATGAGGTCTCACTATGTTGCCAGGCTGGCCTTGAACTCCTGGGCTCAAATGATCCTCCTACCTCAGTCTCCTGAGTAGCAGGGATACAGGCACATGCCACTCCACCTAGCTTTAGACCAGTATTTTTTAAAAAGTTATTAGTCTCTTAAATTGTATAAGGAACAAAAAGTACAGTACAAATCACCTTTATAATAATATTTGCTTTTATTAATGCTCATGTATTTACCTTTACTGAGGTCTTTATATCTTTTTACAGCTCCAAGTTACTGACTAGTAAATTTTAATTTTACTCTTCAGGTTCCCTTGAGCATTTCTTGCATGGGTAGGACTAGTGGTAACAACACCCCTCAGCTGTTGCTTGTCTGTGAATATCTTAATTTCTCCCTTTTTGAAGAACCATTTTACCAAATACAGAATTCTTGGTTGATAAAAACTGGTTAACAGGCATGCCTGTAATCCCAGTACTTTGGGAGACCAAGGCGGGCAGATCATGAGGTCAAGAGATCGAGACCATCCTGGCCAACATGATGAAGCCCCATCTTTACTAAAAAGACAACAATTAGGTGGGCATGGTGGAATGCATCAGCTACTCAGGAGGCTGAGACAGGAGAATTGCTTAAACTGGGGAGGCAAAAGGTGTAGTGAGCTGAGACCATGCCACTGCACTGCAGCCTGGTGACAGAGCAAGACTCCATCTCAAAAAACAACAACAACCAAAAAAAAAAAATCTGGTTGACAGGTTTTGGGTTGTTTTTTTTCCCCTTTTAACACTTTGAATATATCAATTGTCTTCTGGCCTCCAAATGTTTAATAAAAAAAAATCTGTCTATAATCTTAAGAGTCACTTCTCTGTTGCTATTCTAAAGATACTCTCATTATCTTTGACTTTCAAAAATTTGATTATAATGTGTCCTGGTGTGGGTTTCCTTGAGTTCATCTTACTTGGAATTCACTTAGCATCTTTAATGTTTATATTCATGTCTTTATTTCAAATAGGAAGTTTCCTGCCATCATTTCTTCAAATAGTCTCTCTACCATTTTTCTCTCTCATTATGGCACTCTCAGAATACATATATTGGTCTGTTTGAGGTTATCCCACAAGTTACATAGGGTTTTCTTCAATTATTTTTCTTTCTGTTCTGAAGACTCAATATTTTCCATTGTCCTATCTTCATTTACTTCTGCCTGCCCAAATTTGCCTTTAAATCTCTCTAATAAATTTTTTATTTTATAGTAGTTTTCAGCTTCACTTTTTTTTTGTAATTTTCCATCCTTTAATAAATAATATTTCCATTTTATTCATATATTGTTTTCTTGAATTTCTGCAAAACTTCCTTTAGTTATTTAAGCATCTGGAAGACAATTTAAAGTCTTTTTCTAGTAGATCCACCATCAGGTCTTTTTTAGGAAAAGGTTTTGTTGACTTTTTTTCCTTTCAATAGCCTATACTTTCCTATTTCTTTGTATGCCATGTAATGTTGTTGTTGTTGAAAACTGAACATTTGAATTTAATAATGTGGCCACTTTGGAAATAAAATTATTTCCTTCCTAAGATTTGTTGGGCTTTGATATTGATTTTGTTTTCGTGTTCTTGCAGTCTATTTCTGTGCCAAGAATCAGCCTGAGGTATAAAATCAAAGTCCTTCGGGTCTGTGTTAGGCATGCCCCTTTCCCTGGGCATGTGTGGTCACTTTTGAATTTCCTGTATTTCCTGTATATACAATTCCTTTTGAATCTTCCAGCCTTTAACATCTAGCTCCCAAAAGGGAAGAAAATAAAATGAAATGGGAAAACAGCATGGCTCCTTAAAGCACCTGCAATTCACTTCTGCTAGAAGTAGAGGGGCTAGAAACAATTGGGGTAGATGTAATACCAATGAACACCTGACTCTTTGTCTGCACCTCTGTCTTCAGAAGAACCAATCAAGGATCACAGCACATATGCCCAACATTTGGAGGGCAGGGTTCCTTTTGCTCACCTTGGCTCTCACCAGCTGTGTGTAAACTGCTCCTGAAACAAATTAACAGCTATCTGCCATGGAGGAGGGGTAGGAATAGGGGTGGTGTAACTTCTACTGTGCTAAGAATCGAAATAACTAAAATTAACAGCAATTTGTTGTCCATGCCTTCCCCTGAAACCCACAAGCCTTCAATAGACTCCAGAGTTTAAAAACAGGTAGATTAGACAGTGTAATTGTCGCCTAAGTAAAACAAAGATGCTTCCTACTCTGCTTCCCCTGTTCCCAGAACCCTCTCCCTTTGTCCATTCTTTTAGTTCACTTATTTGACTTTTTTTTAATTGCGCTTTTTATTAGGCTATTCTTGTGTTCCTATGAAGAACTATTCGAAATTGAGTAATTTATAAAGAAAGAGGTTTAATTGGCTCACAGTTCTGCCGATTGTACAAGGATGGCACCAGCATCTGCTCAGCTCTTGTGACAGCCTCAGGGAACTTTTACTCATGGTAGAAGGAGAAGTGGGAGCAAGCATGTCACATGGCAAGAGTAGGAGCAAGAAAGCAATAGGGGAGGTGCCACATGCTTTTAAACATCTAGATCTCATGAGAACTCACTATCACAAGGACAACACCAAGCTAATCATTAGGGATCCACCACCATGACCCAAACACCTCCCACCAGGACCCGCCTCCAACGTTGGGAATTACATTTCAAAATGACATTTGGAGTGGACAAACATCCAAACTATATCAATTTTTATACATTCTGGATACAACTCCCTTATCAGATACATGATTTGGAAATATTTTCTACCATTCTGTGGCCTATCTTCTACCTTAACATTGAACTTTTAACTAATGTTGTCCCTCTCTACTTACAAAGACCAAGAAAGATATCACATTTGTACAAATCTATAGATGTAAGAGCTCTGAAGGAATGGCAGAAATACAAGGCAAATAAATGAAACTTGGCATGAGTGAAAATCATGTCATCTGCCATACTGAAACAAATCTTAACTTGCAACATGGCAAAATATCTCTATTCTATTCCTAAAGTCCAGGATTTCTGAACACCAATCAGCATCTGCCTTCAAAAAACCAATCAACTAAGGATTGACTACAGTGTGAACATCTCCAGCAGAGAGGACTAATGCTGTTTTAAATATTTTGTGTTAGTTGCTCTAAACTTAGAAAAGGCTTAGGAAGAAAGCAGTTACCACACTTTCCCACTGCCACACACCTAGGCATATAAAATGAAAAGGCATTTATTCCATGTTAATGAACACTTTATTCACCACCCACTATCCCCAGGTACCATGGTAGGCATTGGAGTACAAAAGTGGGGAAAAGACATACTCAAGGAATTTAGAGACTAGTTAAGAAGTTTGCCTCAATTTCCTTATCACCTGCTTTCTCTCGTCAATCAAGGAAGTATCTAGTAACTAATCGTCCCCTTCTCTATCGCTAACCACACACATATATGTATAAAAAAATATATGGATTAATTGTCCTTATTTGAAAACAGTAAGTTCAGGAGGTTGCTATACTTTGGATGTTTGTTCCCCAAAAACTCATGTTAAAATTTGATCTATAATGTTGGAGGTGGGGTCTAATGAGACGTGTGTGGTTCATGGAAATGAATTCCTCATAAATAGATTAATGGATTAATGTCCTTGAGGCTGGGGAGGTGATCACTCTTATTAGTTCCTGCAAAAGCCAATTGTTATAAACAGCCTAGCACCTCCCACCCCTCTCTCTTGCCTCCTCTCTCACTATCTAATTCCTATATTCTGGCTCCCCTTCACTTTCTGCTGTGAGTGAAAGTAGCCTGAGTCCCTTAGCAGAAGCTGAGCAGATGCTGGCACCCTGCTTCCAGCACAGTCTGCAGAACTGTGAGTTAAAGAAACTTCTTGAGGTAGGAAGTGCAGGGCAGCACTAAGAAAGTCTTAGGCAGGACACAGGGGAATCTAGCCCAGGAGTTACTACTGGAGCAGTCCTGCTTTGGGTAAAATATGGTCAGGCCTGGTATCTTCATTATGCTCAGTTATTGACAGGGAGCTGCTTGGGGAGAGCTTGACTGTCCTCAGTTGAGCCAAAAATATGATAGAAGTCAGAACTGCATAAAGAAGCAGGTTCTTGAGAGAGATTTCCAAGATGGCATGGTAGGAACAACTCAGGATTGCAGCTCCCAGTGAAGGTGCAGAGGGTGAGTCCTAGCCACATTTCCAGACGAATCTTTGTTGCCCACAGAACGGGGAAATTCCCAGGTGTAGGAGAGACATGGGATGCCAGCGCAACCATTTCAGCTGGCACCGCAGCACAACGGCACCCCGCACAAAACGCACTGGTCTGGGTGCCCTGTTAAACTGGCAATCTGAGATTTCGGAAGGCAGATTAGCATATCCATCTGATTAAATGGGACTCGGACAGTGAGCCAGACCAGGAGATTCCCGGGAAGCAACATTTGAGCTGGCGCAGTGGGTCGCTGCACGGGAAATCATACAGATCCCGGTGCCCTATCAGCAGGCGACTGAAACACCTGGGAGAGAGTCGACCATTCAACTTTAAAAAAAATCGAGAAAAAGGGCTCTGAGGCAGGGAGCCAGGTGATCAGGCTCGGTGGATCCCACCCCTACAGGGACAAACAAAACAGCAATTCAAAACGCTTGGGGTTGAGAGTTTCACTGCGGGCACAGCTGAATCCAGGACGGTGCACCTCGGTGTCGGAGGGGTGTCCGCCACTACCTAGGCGTTCCGCCCTACTGAGGTTCACTCCCATTGCTGACACAGCCTGCCGTTGCCGAGGCAACCTGTCATAACAAAGAGACTCCGCCAACAGGGCAGAGCCCACGGCAACAGGGCAGAGCCCATGGCAGCAGGGCGGACCCCACGGTAGCAGGGCAGAGCCTCTGCAGGCAAATAGTGACTAGACTGCCTCCTAGCTGGGCAGGACAGCGCAATGGATACTCATAAAGAAAGCCCAAACTCCCCAAGACAGAGCATCTGAGGAAAAAAAAGGGGTTTTATAAGTTCTGCTACAGCAGACCTAAACGCACCTGCCTAACAGCCCTGAATGAACAACAGAGCAGACAGTTCAGCACTTGAGCTCCTATAAAGTACAGTCCGTCTCCTCAAGAAGCTCCCTGACCCCTGTATATCCAAAGAGTCACCTCAAAAAGGCCTGATCAGACTGACATTTGGCGGGCATCATTCTGTGATAGCAGAAGAAGAAACTGGTAGCATCCCTCACTGTTCCACAGATGCTACAGGTGTAACCAAGACAAGCAGGGCCTGGAGTGGACCTTAGCAGTCATATAGCAGAGGGGCTACACTATTAGAAGAAAAACTAAGTAACAGAAATACTTCATCATCAACAATCTGGGTATCCACTCAGAGACCCAATAGAAGAGTCAGCAACTACTCAGATGACAGGTGGATAAATCCAGAAAGATGGGAAGAAACCAGCCCAAAAAGGAGGAAAACACCCGAAACCAAAACACCTCACCTCCTACAAAAAACCAAAACTACTCACCAGCAAGAAAACAAAGCTGTACAGAGAATGAGTGTGACGAAATGACGGAATCAGACTTCAGAAGGTGGATAATGAGAAACTTCTGTGAGCTAAAAGAACATGTTGTAAATCAATGCAAAGAAACTAAGAACCTTGAAAAAAGATTTGAGGAAATGATAACAAGAATTGACAACTTATAGAGGAATATGAGTGAATTGAAGGAGCTGAAAAACAAAACACGAGAACTTCACAAAGCATGCACAAGTTTCAACAGCCAAATTGACCAAGCAGAAGAAAGAATATCAGAAGTCGAAGATCAACTCAATGAAGTAAAACGAGAAACCAAGATTAGAGAAAAAAAGCACAAAAAAGAATGAACAAAGTCTCCAAGAAATGTGAAACTATGTGAAGAGACCTAACCTACGTTTGATAGGTGTGCCAGAATGTGACGAAGAAAATGAATCCAAGCTGGAAAATACTCTTCAGGATATTATCCAGGATAATTTCCCCAACCTAGCAAGGCAGGCCAATATTCAAGTCCAGGAAATACAGAGAACATCACAAAGATATTCCACAAGAAGAGCAACCCCAAGGCACATAATCATCAGGTTCACCAGGGTTGAAATGAAGTAGAAAATGCTAAGGGCAGCCAGAGAGAAAGGTCGGGACACCCACAAAGGGAAGCCCATCAGACTCACAGCAGATCTCTCGGCAGAAACTCTACAAGCCAGAAGAGAGTGGGGGCCAATATTCAACATCCTTAAAGAAAAGAACTTACAACCCAGAATTTCATAACCAGCCAAACTGAGCTTCAAAAGTGAAGGAAAAATAAAATCCGTGCAACCAAGCAAGTACTCAGAGATTTTGTCACCACCAGGCCTGCTTTGCAAGAGCTCCTGAAAGAGGCACTATACATAGAAAGGAACAACCAGTACCAGCCATTCTAAAAACATACCAAATGCTAAAGAGCATCAACAAAATGAAGAATTTGCATCAACTAACGGGCAAAAAAGCCAGCTAGCATCAAAATGACAGTATCAAATTCACACATAACAATATTAACCCTAAATGTAAATGGGCTAAATGCACCAATCAAAAGACACAGACTGGCAAATTGGATAAAAAACCAAAACCCATCAGTGTGCTGTATCCAGGAAACCCATCTCACATGCAAGGATACACAAAGGCTCAAAATAAAGGGATGGGGGAAGATTTACCAAGCAAATGGAGAGCAAAAAAAAGCAGGAGTTGCAATTCTCGTCTCTGATAAAATAGACTTTAAAGCAACAAAGATCAAAAGAGACAAAGAAGGTAATTACATAATGGTAAAAGGATCGATACAACAAGAAGAGATAACGATCCTAAACATATATGGACCCAATACAGGAGCACCCAGATACATAAGGCAAGTTCTTAACGACTTACAAAGAGACTTAGACTCCCACACAATAATAGTGGGAGACTTTAACACTCCACTGTCAATAGTAGACAGATCAACCACACAGAAAATTAACAAGGAAATCCAGGGCTTGAACTCAGACCTGGAACAAGCAAACCTGATAGACATTTACAGAACTCTCCACCCCAAATTTACAGAATATACATTCTTCTCAGCACCACATCACACCTACTCTAAAATTGACCACATAATTGAAAGTAAAGCACTCCTCAGCAAATGCAAAAGAATGAAAATCATAACAAACAGTCTCTCAGACCATAGTGCAATCAAGTTAGAACTCAGAATTCAGAAACGAACTCAGAACCGCATAGCTTCATGGAAACTGAACAACTGGCTCTTGAATATTGATTGGATAAAGAAGGAAATGAAGGCAGAAATAAAGAAGTTCTTCGAAACCAACGAGAATGAAGATACAACGTACCAGAATCTCTGGGACACATTTAAAGCAGTCTCTAGAGGAAAATATATAGTAATAAGCACCCACATGAGAAGAGTGGAGAGATCCAAAATTGACACCCTATCGTCAAAATTGAAAGAGCTAGAGGAGCAAGATCAAAAAAAAACTCAAAACCTAGCAGAAGATAAGAAATAACTAAGATCAGAGCTGAACTGAAGGAGATTGAGACACGAAAAACCCCTCAAAAAATCAATAAATCCAAGAGCTGGTTTTCTGAAAAGATCAACAAAAGGATAGACCACTAGCCAGGCTGATAAAAAAGAAAAGAGAGAACAACCAAATAGATGCAATAAAAAACGATAAAGGGAAAATCATCACAGATTCCACAGAAATTCAAACCATCATCAGAGAATACTACAAACAACTCTATGCACATAAACTAGTAAACCTGGAAGAAATGGATAAATTCCTGGACTCCTGTGTCCTGCCAAGCCTAAACCAGGAGGAAGCCAAAACTATGAATAGACCAATAACAAGGTCTGAAGTCAAGGCAGCAATTAAGAGCCTACCACACAAAAAAAGCCCAGGTCCAGATGGGTTCACAGCCGAATTCTACCAGACACACAAAGAGGAACTGTTACCATAGCTTCTGAAACTATTCCAAATAATCCAAAAAGAGGGAATCCTTCCCAAATCATTTTATGAGACCAACATCATCCTGATACCAAAACCTGGCAGAGACTCAACAAGAAAAGAAAACTTCAGGCCAATATCCATGATGAACATAGATGCAAAAATCTTCAATAAAATACTGGGAAACCGATTGCAACAGCACATCAAAAAAACTTATCCATCATGATCAAATAGGATTCATCCCGCGGATGCAGACTGGTTCAACATACGCAAGTCTAGAAACATAATTCCCCACATAAACAGAACCAAAAACAAAAACCACATGATTATCTCAATCGATGCAGAGAAGGCCTTTGACAAAATTCAACAGCCTTTTATGCTAAAAACCCTCAATAAACTCGGTATCAATGGAACATATCTCAAAGTAATAAAAGCTATTTATGACAAACCAACAGCCAATATCATACTTAATGGGCAAAAATTGGAAGCATTCCCTTTGAAATCCGGGACTAGACAAGGATGCCCTCTCTCACCACTCCTATTCAATATAGTACTGGAAGTTCTAGCCAGAGCAATCAGGCAAGAAAAAGAAATAAAGGGTATTCAAATAGGAAAGGTGGAAGCCAAATTGTCCCTATTTTCAGACAACATGGTAGTATACCTAGAAGACCCCATCACCTCAGCCCAAAAACTACTGAAACTGATAGGCAACTTCAGCAAAGTCTCAGGATTCAAAATCAATGTGCAAAAATCACAAGCATTCTTCTACACCAATAACAGACTTAAAGAAAGCCAAATCAATAACGAACTGCCATTCACAATTGCTACCAAGAGAATAAAATACCTAGGAATACAACTTACAAGGAACATAAGGGACCTCTTCAAGGAAAGCTACAAACCACTGCTCAATGAAATAAGAGAGGACATAAACAGATGGAGAAACATTCCATGTTCATGGTTAGGAAGAATCGATATCGTGAAAATGGCTATACTGCCCAAAGTAATTTACAGAATCAACGCTATCCCCATCAAGCTACCACTGAATTTCTTCACAGAACTGAAAGAAAACCACCATGAACTTCATATGGAACCAAAAGAGAGCCAGAATAGCCAAATCAATTCTAAGCAAAAAGAACACAGCGGGAGGCATCACACTACTGGACTTCAAACTATACTACAAGGCTACGTAATCAAAACAGCATGGTACTGGTACCAAAACAGAGATATAGACCAATGAAACAGAACAGAGGCATCGGAGGCAATACAACATATATACAACCATACAATCTTGGATAAACCTGACAAAAACAAGCAATGGGAAAGGATTCCCTGTTTAATAAATGGTGTTGGGAAAACTGGCTAGCCATGTGCAGAAAGCAGAAACTGAACCCCTTCCTGACACCTTACACTAAAATTAACTCCAGATGGATTAAAGGCAAAACCATTCAGGACATAGGCGTAGGCAAGGAATTCATGACCAAAACATCAAAAGCATTGGCAACAAATGCCAGAATAGACAAATGGGACCTAATCAAACTCCACAGCTTCTGCACGGCAAAAGAAACAGTCACTAGAGTGAAACGGCAACCAACAGAATGGGACAAAATTTTTGCAGTTTACCCATCTGACAAAGGGCTGATATCCAGAATTTACAAAGAACTCAAACAGATTTACAGGAAAAAGACAAACAAGCCCATTCAAAAATGGGCAAAGAATATGAACAAACACTTTACAAAAGAAGACATACATGAGGCCAACAATCATATGAAAAAATGCTCATCATCACTGGTCATTAGAGAAATGCAAATCAAAACTACATTGAGATACCATTTCATGCCAGTTAGAATGGCGATCATTAAAAAATCTGGAGACAACAGATGCTGGAGAGGATGTGGAAAAATAGGAACACTTTTACACTGCTGGTGGGAATGTAAATTAGTTCAACCATTGTAGAAGACAGTGTGGCGATTCCTCAAGGCCTTAGAAATAGAGATTCCATTTGACCCAGCAATCCCATTACTGGGTATATATCCAAAGGACTATAAATCGTTCTGCTATAAGGACACTTGCACACGAATGTTCATTGCAGCACTGTTTACAATAGCAAAGACCTGGAACCAACCAAAATGCCCATCGATGATAGACTGGACTGGGAAAATGTGGCACATATACACCATGGAATATTATGCAGCAATCAAAAATGATGAGTTCGTGTCCTTTGTAGGGACATGGATGAATCTGGAGAACATCATTCTCAGCAAACTGACACAAGAACAGAAAATAAAATACCACATATTCTCACTCATAGGCGGCAGAGAAAAAATGAGAACACATGGACACAGGGAAGAGAGTACTACACATTGGGGTCTATTGGGGGGAATAGGGGAGGGACAGCGGGTGGGGGGCGGAGCTGGGGAGGGATAGCCTGGGGAGAAATGCCAAATGTGGGTGAAGGGGAGGAAGGCAGCAAAACACACTGCCATGTGTGTACCTATGCAACTATCTTGCATGTTCTGCACATGTACCCCAAAACCTAAAATGCAATTAAAAAAAAGAAAAAGAAAAAGAAAAAGCAGGTTCTCTCCAGAAGGAAGAATTAAGAAGTACAACTTCATGGCTTCAACAGGCTGGCTAAAATGCTAAATTCTTCTAAGCCACAAACCAAAGTTTAGTCTATTTGTATTTCTAGTATTTATTATAGTGCCTGAAACTCGGTAAGTGTACAACCAATGTCTAATAAATTAATATTTTAAGTGCAGTACAATGAATTAGGCATTGGGGAAGTAAAACGTATTAAAATTTATTATCTATTTGATCCTATACATCTTAACAGAAATATAAATGATATTGTAACGTAACAAAACCTGAGTAACAAAGGAAAAGGTACATAAGAAATTGCTATAAATCTTAAACACAATGGGCCCACTGGCAGTTCTAAAGGCCTGCTAAATTCCAGATTCCCATAAACATCTGGATAATAGATTCTTGTCATAGGTCCACTGAAATTACGTTAGAAATATGTTTATCCCATGCTGGGATAGCTGGGTAGGCTGGGAATGACAGATAAGGTGTTTAGAGCTGAGTATACTGGATGCACAGTGCTCCATCCTTTGCAGTCATACTGTACACTGTGTAACTCTGAAATTTATGAAATCTGCTGTGATCCCTGCTCAAACAACATATGCAACTATGTTCCACTGGTAGTTCCAATCTGAGAGTTCTATAAGCCTATACCTTTACCCATCATTCAACAGTGTTGTGATTCCTTTATTGTGTACTCTAATTGAGCTAATTTCCTTATGTTTATTTTAGATAATTAAACCTGATTGGATTTACCCCCCCCAAAAAAAGAAACTTCTTTGTCTTCTAAGTTACCCAGCCTCCAGTGTTCCCTTATCAAAAAACAAATGGACTAAAACAAGGGCCTTTGAGGCAAACTAATCAAAGTCTCCCATTTTAAAGATGAAAATTCTAAACACAAAGCAGGTAAGTGACTTACCCGAGATTGTTATCACAGGTAAGTTATAATACTAATATGGGACTTATGATGTTCCCAGAACTGCCTTAACTGCATTATATATTCAATCCTCACCACAATCTATTCCTCGAGCAGCAAACTAAGGCACAGAGAAATTGAGTAACTTGACAAAGACCAAAAAGTTCATAAGGACAAAACCAAGATTTGAACCCAGTAGTTTTGCTTCAAAATCCATGCTATGTTTAGGTAGCTATTTCTAAAGGTAGACATGAATTTCTGATACATGTTCATACACTGGCCAGCTATTTGATACTAATAATCATGGTTGTTTCCAGCATCTCCAAACCCAATTGGTCAGGAATTACCAAGGAAGTATCATGATATTATACTTAAAAGTCACAAAACACACAAGTTGAAAAGAGTGGTGTGATTGCCAATGTGGATGCGGATGCTACCAGGAGGAGGAAATGAAGACATCCAAAGTCATGACAAATATATTTGTAATAAACTAACTTTGGTAAATATTGCCACTTGTATATCATTCCTTTGTCATCCCTAATCACCCCCATGTACTCCCTCTTACTTCCAAACCCTGGTCTTCTATATGTGTTTTCAATCAAGTAAGAACAGGTTAAGCTGTAAAACCTAAAGTAGATGGAGTTGGGCTTAAATCCTGCGATGACCTTTCTCTATCCTATCCAAGATCGAGAAAATCTGTGTTTCAGCAGTCTCAGACCTCATTTCATTTATACATTCACTCATCAATGAATATTTATTCTGTGCCCACTAAAACACAGACCCAGTTACTAGAGATAGACCAGTCCCCGTGATTAATTTGGCCTTTTCCTTCCTCCCACACACAGTGTGGCAGCATTCCTCCAGAGGAGGTAAGAGATCTGCAGTCAAGCAAGTGTCATCTTTCAACCTCATGGACCTCTGAATGGTGCCTGAGCTGCAGGAAGTTTAACGGAGTGAACGCAGCAAGGCAAGGGACTGCTAATAGATTATTAGTCACTCTTAAGTATATGGGCCATAGGGGCAAGAGCACATTGCTTAGAAATGGCTATAATACATTATTTTAGTGATTTGTATGAACTACAAACCAGTTTATAAGTAAAAATTGTTATTGTATTTTGTCAGCATGCACATACCCTTTTTGTCCTTGGGGACCCTGAATAGTAAAATATGATATCTGCTTTTTGAATTAATAAACTAATTCTAGAAATTTCGGAAATTGAGTTCACTCAAAGATGAATACGAAACTGCAAAATTTCCATCACCTATACATCTATTTTCATCCTTCAATATGAGTCCCCACTTCTTTCCTTGTAATCACGCTACCTATAATTCCCCACCTACACTGAGGTCTTTGTCAGCCACCAAAATCTGTTTTGCTTACTAAAACAGCAGGTTTCCTCTGAAGCCCTAAGTTCTTTAATTCACTCAGCATGCCATTATTTCTAAAAATGTTTTTCCCACTTTAACCCACTCTATCCTTCATCAATATAATACCTAATTAATTACCTTTGTCCCTCAATTTTGTAATGAGGTAAACAAAACACATTATTTTAATACCCTTTGTCATAAGGTAACCAGGCTGCATTTAGCTATCAAAAAGCACATTTGAGTTACAGATATAAATCTATGTATCTTGTACATAGCTTGTATTAGGGGATTCTACTGGACCTCCGTATTTGCTCACATATCTGCTTACATATTTACCTGTACATTTTAAGTTTTAACTTCAAGCTTCTTATGAGAGAGTGTCCTATTGCCTTTATATGCTCCAGAAACAGAAATCTGATGGAGACGAAGAATCAGATATAAAGAAGGATGCAGAGATAAGTTAGTAGAAGAATAAGCAGAAAATTGGAAGGTGTGTTCGCATTTAGGTATGTAAGATTCAGGGACAAGGCCAATGAGGCTGGTCTTGTGAAACAGACTGAAAGTTTTGTTAGTCACAGCCTATCAGTTCATCACAGTCAACCCTCACATCCTTCTTAGAAATCTGTAGGACTGTACAGTAGAGCAATGGCCATGTAAATCATGTGGACTCAGGTATCTCCCAAAATTCCTTCAGTGCTTTGCACATTGTAGGCATAGAATAAATATTTCTGGAATGGTAAATAAATAAATGAAACAAAATGAATTCTGAGAATTCTGAAAAATGGACTAAACCCATCTTCTTATATAGTCCAGGATAGATCTAAAAAACACATTGAAAAAAAGAAACTCCTATCTAGACTGTTAATGGCTTGTCCCAGGTCTCTGGCCAAAAGAGCCACCAGTTGAACCCAAGAGAAGACCCCATGTCCAGTGCTCTTTCTGGCATACGTCTTTTCCTTTCCAGCTCTAAAAATTCTGCATCATGTTCTTTTATAACTTATTCTGAGTTTTTCCAAATTCTTAGTAAGCCACAGAGATCTATTAGCTCCTATTCTTAGAGAATCAGTTTGAGAATGAAATCCAGTATTCTATATGTATTATAATTAACAGATGGCTTTTTATTAGGCTGAGAACAGAAAAGGAAAACTCTACAGCTGCTGAGAAAAAAAAGGGAGAAATCAAGATCTAGCTGGTGTTAGATCTGAGTTACTCCAAACCCAAGAAATGGAAGAATTCAGTATGAGGAACTTCAGAAGTCAGCTGCTTTCACAGCACCAGGAAACCTCTTGCCCAGATTTCAACAGAGATCAGGGAACACAGATTGAATCCTCCCAGGGATCCCAGCAAATATCTCAGTCACTAGCAGAACTCATCAGGGCTTTTTTTAGACCACCTCGCAGCAGCAGAGGAGCACCAGTTCTGCTTTAATTGTGGACTTTCAGCCTGGGTTTATGACAAATATTTTCTTGGAAGTCATTTCCTTTTTACAGATAGGAAAAGGACAAGAGTCAGTAACTGCCTGGCTGCTCTATAGTGGATTCCCATATGTGACCCAGATGACAGCATATATCCTTTCTTTAAATGGGAAGCATGGGAAATTTTCAAAGAAATTTTTGGACAACTTCCCAGAAGACAGATCAACTGAGGATGTCAGGCACCCGCTGTAGGAATTGGTGTTTTTCCTAGGAGAAGGTCTGGAAGGTCACCTTCACAGCACTTCATAAGGAAGGGCATAGTACAGTTCAGGCAGAGTGAGCAGTCAGCACAGTGGGCAGTGATCAATTTTGTGTTAATTGATCCCCAATCACAGTCCCAATGTGAAATGGTCACAACTGGTTACTCTGTGTTCTTGCAGTCTGTGTTCTTGTTCAGCTAGTCTTGAACAATTGCAGTTTGAATTTCTAGATCAAGCTACCTTAATCTGAACACATCAGTAATATCCAACTCACCCTGTCTTCGAAGTCTCACCATTGAGCTCATTCTCCAAGGTTATTGTCAGAATTTGTCCCAGGCCCAAAGTAAACTCATTTCAAGTCTCCACAACATGTCAGAAAAACATGACGAACTGTTTAACCAAAAACAAATAACTAAAAATTCCTCATCAACAGTAACATGCTCAATCATATACAGCTGAAATAGGGGTATTCTGGCCAACTTCCTGAGAATGCAAAATTATGGGTGGCCTTGATTCATAGACTTTGCTTCTTTATTTTCTGATCTGACACTTCATTAGAACAAACTTGAACCATGATGCTGAGGCAAAATTTAAACATACCATGGCCGGGCATGGTGGCTCACACCTATAATCCTAGCACTTTGGGAGGCCGAGGCAGGTGGATTGCTTGGGCTTAGGAGTTCGAGACCATCCTGGCTAACATGGTGAAACCCTGCCTCTACCAAAAATGCAAAAATTAACCAAGTGTGGTGGCAAGTGTCTGTGATCCCAGCTACTTGGGAGGTTGAAGTGAGAGCATCACTGGAGCTCGGGAAGTTGAGGCTACAGTGAGCCATGATTGCACCAGTACACACTAGCCTGGATGACAGAACAAGACTCTGTTTCAAAAAAAAAGTTAAAAAAAAGAAAGGGTATACCACTAAAGAAACATTTTAATTTAGAACCCTGAAGGTGAACTTCCTCATACCTCTGCTTAGTATGATTCTCCCTTGGTCCTGCACCAACCTCAACTCCACTGTAGGAGGCTGTGTTCTCTCTGGGTATGCCTTCTCCATCAGAGTACAGTATCTTTAAGAAGAGAAATTACTATATTTATCTTGGCATTCTCCCTCACCTCTGTCAGGTACTCAGTGCTTTTTAAAATGTGTTGTAGGCATTCAATGTTTAATTAATAGACATAAATTCAATGTTTAATAAATCAGTGTCTTTAAATAGAGGATTTTCATTATCATAAAGTATTTTTCAAATACTAAATTGGAAAAGAACTTTAGTGCTGGATAATACTGTCTTCCATTAATCCTAAAAATTTTCTCAAGACTCAGAGAAAAGCAAACTCTTACCAAGGTGGCCACACGGAGCATATAGCTAAATGTCAATGTCAATGAGGGATCTTCTTTAAATTTTGGTTGTTTTTCAGGGAATCAGCCCAGAAGACACCTGCCAAACCCAAGAGTTAGGTGTTTATTTCATGTGGGCCATGGAATTCAACCACCAGATGACCAAATTGTAGTGACTGTTTCATTTTCTATTATTTGTGACTTTGCTCGTGTCACTGCATAGAAGAACTGGCCACACTTGCTGTTCATTCTCATCCCCTTTATCACCTGAGTATAAAGACCCTACCCTGAGGTATTCTTGAATTATCGTAGAAACAGAATATTTTCATACTGGCTTCTTCACCAGATTCTCAGCTTGCCAAAAAGAGCCAGGGGGGTGGGTTGGTTATTTTAAGATACAGTTTGGGACAGATAAGGCAAAGGTAAAAGATATATTCCTTATAAATCCTGCTCCTGTTTCAAAAGTTTAAGTTTCCTTCTCTTCATAATAGATTTCCTGACTAATTTCACCCATGTTGTTCAATCTTCATGTCCTTTGAGCAGACAGACGATACCCTTGATGGTTTTTTGTGTTCATCTAAGTTGTAGGCTACTGGGATCAGGGACCGAGTTTTATACTTCTTTGGTATCACCTATGATGTCTAGCACACTGCTGGGCACATAATAAGTATTGTGGGGGGGAAAACAAAACAAAACAGAATCTCTGGATCCCAAAATCACTATGCCAAAGGGAAAGTTAAGCTTAAGAACTGAGTCACTCAAAAAAATGCCTTCTTTTGTTACAAGGTAGCTGCAACAATAGAAGGCCCCAGATAGCCTCCCTCACAAACTGTTCACAGTGAAATTCCTTGCGGATCCCCAAATCTTTCACAGAATGCATACCCCTCCTATAAATTAGCCCTAAAAGAGAGTTCTGTTGAATCTCACTCTGACAATAAGTTAACAACTCATCTTCACAGGTATGGTATAAGGACCAGACTAGAAATCATCTCTCTGCCCACTCCAAGACAAATTCATAATTGACTCCCCCACCTATTTTCATGTTTATTTTATGTAAAATGTAGATTTACTGAGCATGAAAGGGAGATATAATCACTGTTCCTCTACCACCCCCTACTACCCCCTGCTTTCACATGTAAAATGTGAATTTACTGGGCACTAATCAAAGCCTCACAACAATGTAACCACTTGCCTCATTGCCTACTCTCCCACTTCCTTTTTTTTTCTTTTCTCCTTCCCCTCCGGCTAGCTCTTTTCCCTTTAAATATTGAAGTCCTCAAAAATGCTCTTTTTAAAGGCACAAACCACAGATGTTCCCTTATCTGTGCTTTTACTGGGGAATGTTCTCAACCTTTGCAAAATAAACCTCTAAAACAGTTGAGACCTGCCTGTCATTTTTTGGTTTACAGTGCTTAAAATCCATGATGGAATTTTTAATCACTATTTTAGACTTGGGTGAATCTGACTGTGGAAGTAGTAACAGAGTCTTTTAGAATTTTCTTCTATCAGAATTAATTAGAAAGTCCCTGAGAGAATTTCAGATACTCCTGTAAGGATCAAACCCTAATTGAAATTAGACTGACTGGTAGACATCCAGTGTGTCACACATATAAACTCAATAAAAATATATAGAATGACCAAGTGAACAAATGTTCTTTCAGGTTTTCCTTCAAGACTCAGAAAGAAGATATCTGCAATCCCAGAATGGACTGAGTGAACAAGTAAAGAACAGATCAGTGACACAAAGACAGACTTCTTTTTCCTTTTCGGGGTGACTTAAATTGTAGTCCTAATCTGAACAGTGCGAAACACAACTCCATCTCATATAACTTGATAGTTCATTTGCTATACTCCCATTTACACAAACTGCTCAGATGCTCCAAATGCTGAGTCTGTTCGTCTTCATTCTATTCCTTTGGGAGATGTCAGTACAAAGTTGTTTTTTCTTTCTTTTTTTAATGGAGATGTAATCGCCATAGCAACTAAAAGATATAAATCGTGCCTAATTGAATCATTGTGCTCGAGATAATGGCCAGGGCAGAGACTGAGTTAAAACTGGGGTGAGGGTGAGAGTGGGGAAATGCTTGAGAATAAAACTATTTATGTCCCTAGAATGTCTGGGTTTGGATTAACTCTGTTTTGTAAGGAATACTATTGAAATGCAGGGCCACTAGGAGAGAAGCAGGTGGGGCAGTAGCTGAGATGTCTCGGCAGTTGTTACGCAGTGAAAGGCAGGTTACAAGTATAGGGACAGCCTCTCTGCCATGTAGTCCCCTCCCTATCCTGAGAATAAGAACATTTGAGAGAAGCCAATGGTATTGGAGGCCCAGAATCTAACTTAAGCCGCTTAGTTGGTACAACTGTAAACCCTCCCTCACCGGGGCTGGGCCCTGCAACCTTTCTAAGCAGGGTAAAGAAAGGTAAGGGGACTTCCATGTCGAAGCGGTGCCGAGCTTTTCCTCAGGGCCCAACACGCGTAATATAAACGCCAAGTTACTCAGAGGCGCACACGTGAGAAGGCTGGGGCCCGACACACGCGGTGTACTACCGAAGTCACCAGGGTAGCGCGCTTGGGGGACACCCCGAAGCCCCTCTCCCTCCCGCCTCTAGAAAGCAGCCCCCTCTCTTTTCAGCTCCTCCGCGGGGCGTGTGGCTGCGCGCTGCTTCCTGCGGACCCAAGGCTGGGCGAGGGGGCCGCGGCGGCCACATGGTGCGCTCGGGGAGATGGCAGCTGCGCTTTGTTTCCAGCAGCGAGAGGTGAGTCACCGGCTCGCGCAGCCCCAGGGTTGAACAAACGCTCCGGCCCAGGCAGCTGGAAAATTCACAGCGGGAGCAGCTACCAAAGCGGCTGCAGCCTCTTCCTCCTCTTCCTCCTCCTCCTCCGCCGCTGCTACCGCCACCGCCTCAGTTGCCGCCTCCGCGTCCTGCCTCCGCCCAGTCCCCTCCTCCTCCACCCGCGAACTAAGTCAGCGGTTCGCGCCGCCGCGCGCCCATTGGCCGGCGGAACGCGCCGCGTCACAATGGAGCCGGTCGGAGGCGGCGAGCTGGGCAGCGCCGGGGCTTCCCGCTGAGCCCGCAGCCGCTGGCAGCAAGCGAAGTGCGGGCGCGGGGCCGCCGCCTGCGCGCTCGGAGCGGCCCGGGAGCAAGCCGCAGGCAGCGCGGGCGCCCGGGGCTGGAGTCGCGCAGGTAGGTCGGAGCGTGACACCCGGGTTCCAGGAGAGGGAGTCGCGCCGACAGAGGTGGTGGAGGGTTACGGGGGCGCAGCAGGTAGGGCTGGCCGAGCAGGTGCTGTTACCTGTCCATGCCTCACCTGTGAGGTAGCTGCGGGCCGGCTGCGCGGCTGGAGAGACGAGTGGCGGCTTCGCTCTGCTCCCTGCCTCCGGGAGAGAGGGAGCCCTACGCGGAGAGGACCTCTCCTGTGTGCTGGGGTCTTTTGGGGCAAGAGGAGTGGGCGGCCGCGCCGAGGCGGTCTCCTCTCTCTCCCTGGCAGTCTCCGCGCTGCACCTGAGCGTGAGTCCTCCGGGCCGGGCGGGAAAGGGGTTCCGCTTTCCCACGCTGGCGTCTCGCTCCAGGTGAGCGCAACTCCCCTGAGGGTTCCCCCATTTGGTCGCTCTCTTTTGCCCCCTGCCCTGGCGCTGTTTGTTGGGAAATAGTTTATGCTCCTGGATACTCGTTGTTTGCCTGTAATTTGGTGGTGGAGTTGATTTGTTTGAGAGAGAAGGGGCAAGCGATCCCAATTTAAAAAGAAGACTCGAGAGTTTTCCCTGAGCTTAGTTGAGCAGGTGCTGAGAGGTCAGAAGGGAGGAGGCTCAGTGTTGGCTCATTAATCTGTGTCCTCAACTGACTTCCTAAAGTCCATAGATTGCCTTTAGTCAGATGACATTTATGGAAGACTTTTTTCTTTGTGGTCAAAAAGACTCCCCTCTAAAAGAACAAAACCGACATGTGAACTTCCTTGAATAAATTCACCTCGCCTAAAGGCTTAAAACAAACAAAACACCCCACTGGTAAAATATCAGTATGAACATTTTAAATTGTAAATATGTAGCCAAATTAAAATAGGCAGTTAGTTCAGAGTATATTAAGAAGATATTAAATAGCATGATCCTTTTTTAAGAGACTTAACCTATTTGGAAATGATATAATGGTCTTTACAGAACACCCCAGAATGTAAAAACGTGTCTTTATCAGATGGTTCTGTCCCCTAAACCTAAGTATAGGAGTGAGCATGGAAAAGAAGTCAAACTGCAGTATAATTTTTTGAACAATTCCAGTACCCTCTATGTGTACGGGTTACTACTGAGAAGCCCAAATGCTCTTTGTTTGTGTGTGTGTGTGTGTGTGTGTTTGAAACAGTCTCGCTGTATTGCCCAGGCTGGAGTGCAGTGGCGTGATCTTAGCTCACTACAACCTCCGCCTCCTGGGTTGAAGTGATTCTCCTGCTTCAGCCTCCCAAGTAGCTGGGACTACAGGTGCCCGCCGCCAGGCGTGACTCATTTTTATATTTTTAGTAGAGGCGGGGTTTCACCATCTTGGCCAGACTGGTTTGGAACTTTTGACCTCAAATGATCCACCCATCTCTGCCTCCCAAATTGCTGGGATTACAGGCGTGAACCCAAATGCTCTTTGACTTGTGGGTGCTGGGGTGATTTTCTTTTTCTCCTGGCTTTCCTTGTCAGCAGCTCTACTCAGAGAATATAAAATGACAGCCAACCCCCCAGGTAATTGGGTCTGTGTAATTTTAGAATATAAGCCCTAACATGTCTGATATTTCTGTAAGCTAAAAAGAGGTCTTTTCGTTCTGGTAGAGAATGAGGGTGATGTTGGCAATTGAGTGCACCCTTGGGTCATGGCATTTTCCTTATACCTAGTATCCCCAAAAATATTTTTAAATCTGCATGTTGGAATTAAGTTTACTGTTCTTTGATACATGTTCTCTTTTTCTTTAATTGGTAAGGTGTTCCAACATGTTCAGCCTATTATGAATCTTTCCACATTTTCAATTATTTCATTTGAGTAGTTGAGATTTGCTTTTTTAAACCTCTTCTCTACCACTATCACCATTCCCCATTGCTATTTTAATTTTCAGAATTCTCACCAACGGTAATTAAAATGAAAAGGGGCTTAATAAACTTAAAGGATACTAAGCCCTTCAAGTTTTTTAGACTAATCTATCTTTTTCCTGCAGTGGCCTGAAATTTGTCATTTTTTGTTGTTTTTTGAAGTTGAAGAGGGAAAATATTTTAAAATTTAGGACATCCTTGCTTTAGCCAAGGTTTTTCTTATAAACAAGGGTTTTTGTTTTAGTTTTCATATTCTTCTAATAGTATCTCTTTTATGTTTTCTGGATTTTTTACTATTCATAGTCTATTTAATCCAGTCCCTGATTTTCATTTGGTGTCTCTAAAGTTGAATTATCTAATTTTACTCTTATTTCTCCTTCTCAGCATCCCTTCTGCCATACACTGATATTAGAAACGAAGGCATTCTGATTCTGTCATGTTACTACACACTTGGTGGAATGATTTGCATCCTTTTGCATGGAGCAGTTCCCCATTGCTGTCTGACTCCCAGAGCACTGTGTACATCAGTAAACAGTGTTGACCTCTGACCATTCAAGAGAAATTTAGGAGACCCAATAATAGCGTGGAATTTACTTAACCATTTGTAAAATGCCTTCTAATTTGTGTCATGTCTGTTTTCATATTGCGGCCTTTTATTGCTGTGGCTTACTTTCATTTTATTCCCCATCTGTATTTTCTAAACTTCCTACATGCCTTTATTATTAATTTCTCTGGTGTTTAAAATAATCCCTTTGGCAGACATAATAACCTATTTTTCTGATCATTAAGATTGATCTTAAATAAAATTAGGCCTAGCTCCAATCAGGGATCTCTCTCCTAAGTTCGTATCACTGTGGTTCATTTAGAAATTAAACAAAGGGTAACAATAAACTCCCTGTTCTATGACTGCCTTTCCTTTAGGATTCTACTCAATTGCAACACTATTTACATTTACTCTTTCAAAGCTGCTGTGAACCTGAGTAAAGGAAATGAATAAAAATGAGTTGTCAGGGTTTCAACCTTGACCTTTCCTTTTCACCTTTTTGACCTTTTTTTGCTGTTTTTGATATGGGTCATATAATTCTGCTTCTTTCTTTCTAGACTGTCTCTATTTAAACTTCATCTCTTGCTTTTTAAAATTTCACAGTCCCTTTAAATTATTTCTTCGTGTCTGTCATCCTGTGGCCATTTCCAGGTCTCCATTCTGCAATGTCTATTCTTCAACTAAGAAGCACAGCATCTTTCACAGAAGCTGCCAGCTGCACAGCTTCTATTTCTTTTGTGTATCCAGCTCCATGTAGGTGACTAAGGTCTTCCTCTGCTCATCTCTGATAGAGACCACATTCTTTATTGTCAAGTAGCAGATATTTTTTATTCTTTCTCAGGTAGCAGATTTAAGAGCATATTCAAACCTTCCTTATTTTCTTCTGTCAAATTCCTTTTCAGCATTTTGAAACAGTTTTTTTTCCCCCAAAATCTCTTGCAAATTATAAGCAAGAGTTTTTCAAGAAGAGAACAAACTTTGCAGACTGACAGGCCTGATTCTGAACTCTTTGCCATAACTTCGGATGAGTTGTGGATTAGTTAAAATTAGTTGCCAGTTACAGAGACTGCAAATAACAATGGCTTGGTCAAAATGATGTTTGTTTCTCTTTCACATTAAAAAAAACTTGCAGAGTGGCAATGTATGGCTAGTATGGTGGTTCTACTGTCTTTTGAGAACTAGGCTGATTCTACCTTTTGGATCATCTGTCATGTATAAGATGAGACCCTCAGCTTCATGATCCCAAAATGGTGCTTCAGCCATCACCCCCAAGATCCAGGTAGCAGAAAGAAGGAAAGAAGGAAAACAGAAGGAGGGGAAAGGCAAGAGCCCATAGTCTCTGAAGGAAAATTCCTGGATGCCATCATATAGTTCTTGTTATATGTCATTGTCCATGACCTCAGGTAGCTGGAATAGAGACTGGGAAATACTATCCTTATTCCAGATAGTCTAATTCCTAGCTAAATTAAAGAAAGAGGGAGGCTCAAATCCTTAGAAAAAAGTGGGGAGTTTTGGAGATATCCAAACACCATAGCTATCCTAAACCTCTTTTTTTCTTGATTAATACTGTCTTCTCACAGTATTCTTAGAATTAAAATAAATATGCTACCTGAAAGCATCTAATATAGTATCTGGCGTAATGCTGTTTATATTCCTCCTTATTTCTTTTTCTTGAATCATCTAGTTTCCCTGCTACTACATCACTGGCCCCCAAATCCCATTAATATTGTAAACACTGGGCACTTGGTGTTACCCGACTGCTATGTTCTGCCTTGAGATGGGAGGGAGATGGGGTTTTTGAGTGTCAGGGAGCAAGACATTATTACTCAATGTCAGCATTTATTCTTAGCTTAAAACCATAGCCAGTGAAATCAACTAGATCTGGACACAAATCCTCCCTCAGTATGTAACCATAGTCTCTCTCATTCTCAGTGTAAATGCTAATAACTGGCTATGAGGATTGAATGAAAAAAGTACATAATATAAAATATCAAAATACAGAATGGTTAATGATACAGAATGGTCAAGCCTTAACCTTCTTCAGCCTTAAATTATTTCTTGGCTGATCCACTCTCAGAAGCTAAACATTACTACCATTTAAAATATGTAACAGTATTTTTTTTTCAGTAGCTATTAAGCATCTAGTTTGTGCCAGGCACTGTGCTATATTTGGGGATGCAGTGATGGTGAACAAAAGTGCACATGGTCCCCACCCTCATGGAGATCTGGGACCATACTGAGGAGGACAGGTGAATCATTCACTCACTGCAAACAGATGAAAAGTTGTCACTGGAGGTTGTTATAAAAGAGACATATACTCACTGTGAAGGCATGTGCAAATGTCTTCTGCCTGGAAGCTGAATGATGACACTGGGAACAAAATTTGGCTAGTGAGCTGAAGTAACGGAAAGAGAAGGAGTATATCTTGAAATGAGCTCAGACATGACATGTGCCTACCCTTAGGCAGGGACCAGAATATGCCACAGGTTTCCATTCCAAAGGAGACATTTCAAAATGTTTGAAGCCATCTTTAAAAATGATATGTAACTTCTCAAAGTGAGACTCAGTCAGGAATAATGTCATTCTTAGACAGTTTCTTTGGGCTATATTAGCAAACTTCAAATACAGTTGCTGCCTTAATACAACAAGCAGATTCATCTGAGACAGGGTGCTGCAAAGTAAGATATTTTCATAGAAGGTCAGAGGATTGATCTGTCTCATCCTTAGGAAATGGAATTTGACACCATGTGGCTGAATGGGGAAAGACTGTTGGCAAAAAAATCAGTAGCCCATAAATCCATTGCGGAAAATGACCACAGGATGGGAATGATGTGTGTTTCAGAGGGTTGGGTGGCTGGACTGTGCATGGGATGGCCTTCTCAAAGCCAGTGGACAGCCCCAACAGCCAGTCCCTTTGTGCCTTTCAAATTTGCATGGACAGGAGCCAGCATGGCAGGGAGTGCTATTGGTGCATTAGAAGGTATCATTTCTCCTTGCCATGTCCTGCAGAGCTATTAGGGGAGTTTGTGGGGGGAATAATGCCTCTCTAATCCCTGTAACAGCCTTGGAGGATGGCAGAAAACACTCTACTCCATGCATCTTCCACGTATTGTGGTATCTTCCACGTATGGTGGTATGGCGTGAACAAGCTTTGGGGATGAAGCCGTCAGCTACTGCATTGCAGATTGTTCCTTGCTCTATAAATTTAAGGTAAATTCTGTTCATCTAAAGATTTAAATTCATTTCTCTTAGCAAAACTGAGTTTATTCCTGGCCCTATTTCAATGCTAAAATGAGCAGTCCTCAACTAAGCAATGACTTGTCTTTCAGAAGTATTTGTGGATCATATGGGGAAGTTTAAATTTTTCCCTGAAGGTTTGATAATTTGAGTCTATGAAACAAAGTGTTAATACACAGCTTCACAGGAAAAAAAAAGGTTTATAAATTTTATTATGTGCATATGTATGCACAGAAGTCATATAAAATATTTTTAAAACTTAAAGAAATGGCCAGATGGTTAATGTTTTTATACCATCTTGAGGTAACAGAAAGAACAGGGGCTGAGAGCATGGCTCAAACAGGTAATGGTGGTAAATCAGGTTATGGTGGCAAGACAGCTTATGGGAAGGAGAGAAGAGGCCCAGCTACCAAAGGTGGTCTTGTTATTTAGATGAACCTCTCTGATAGCAGCCCTCAGATAGAATAGATGGTAAATGTTTCTTTCAGACCTTTGAAGCTCTCAGACTCTCAGTTAATCTCTCCTAGATCCAGGCAGAGAAGGTGGAGCCTCAGAGAAAGCCTGGCTGCATCAATGCAGATATTCTGTGAATACAAATCTCCCCCATAAAAGACAGCGTTACAGGCCTACTTCTGTTTGCAGGCCCTCTGAGCAGCCATCTCAAAATATGTCAAAGAAGTATATTTTAGGGTCCAATATTTTGGTTTCCTTCCATCATAATGCAGTTTCCCAGAGGCACAGTGTTCTGCATGGTAGTCAGGTTCACAGGCAATCTCAAGAGTTTATGCTGGCCAGTGGTGCCCTGAGGTGCCAGAGTCTTTCGCCCACTCTCTCCCTGGAATCTCCTTGTAACTTGGACTTCCTGCTTTGAATTTGCCTGGGTATTTGCAGTTCCTCCCTCAGTGGCACAGCAAGCTCCTTCCTACCTCAGGGCCTTCTCAGTTGCTGTTCTTTCTGCCTGGAATGCTCTTTCCTTACGAATTTCACAACTACTTTCTGCTCAAGAGTCAGCTCAAATGTGACCTCAAAAATACCTTCCCCAGCCACCTTAGGGAAAGTACCCATACCCCCTACCCATGTTCCCATCATAGACTTTTAGACCTTGGTTTATTGTTTGCTTGCTTATTTATGCTCTCTTCCCCTCACCCCCACCAGAATATAGTTTCTGTGAAAGCAAGAACTTGGTCTCCCTTGTTTAACTGCTCTTAAGCCTGGTGTCAAAACTGCTGCATGTGATAGTAGACAAATAGTATTGCCTTGTTGATATGGTTTGGCTGTGTTCCCACCAAAATCTCATCCTGAATTGTAGTTTGTATAATCCCCACATAGAGATAACTGAATCATGAGGGCCGTTTCCCCCATCCTGTTCTTGTGATAGTCAGCCAGTTCTCACAAGATCTGAGAGATGCATTCCATCATGATTGTAAGTTTCCTGAGGCCTCCCCAGCCAAGCAGAACTCTAAGTCAGTTAAACCTCTTTTCTTTATAAATTACCCAGTCTCAGGTATGTCTTTAGTAGCAGTGTGAGAATGGACTAATACACCAATTAAGCATAAAATGGGGATAATAATATCCAGGTCACCTAACTCACAGAACAATTGAGGGCCCGGAATTAGTGGATTGAAGATACTTTCCTCAGAATTTGCTGTTCACCATTAGATTCTGTATTTTTTGCCAGCAGCAATACTATTTACCCAGTTATGTATCCCAAGAAACTTGGAATTCACTCTGGGCTTCTTGCTTTATTCTCCTCTTATAGGATTGGTAACCAATGGGTCTAGAGTCTATATCCTTCAGGTCCTTCTATCACAGACCTGTGATAGCTAGAGCATAGCTGTAGAGGGGCTATGGCATCCCATCATGGCCTGATTTAATAACCTTTAATGGCTCCCTTTGCCCCAGGATTCAATCCAAACACCATGGTGTGCCATGTGAGAAAATCTTCCTTTGTCTGGCTTCTGCGGCTCTTCAGCTTCATCTCTTGCCACTCTGTCATCTCTTTGTCCCCAGTGCATTCACCATGGACACAGTGTGCAGTCCCACCCCCATACACCAGCTGTCTTAAACTATTTGCAGTACAGGGAGGAAGGTTCTAGGTAGCCAGATGGCTTCATTCCATAGCTTTGTTCCTTTTCTTTATTTGGGATCCTCTTGACAAGCACATGACCATCTTTCAAGGCTCAGTTAAAGCATACCTCTTCTGAAAGACCCTTCCTGACACCTTCTCTCTGCCTCTCATCCTTACAGCTCCTCACTCTTCTGTGCCACTTCTGAGCTATTCCTGTTATCGTACCTTGACTAGAGAACAGGTTGGCCTCCTGGGTGCTCCTTCGTGATAAACAATGTATTTTGTTCATTTCCTTGGATTCCTGGGCCAGATGTCATACATGGCATACTGTGGGCATGCAGCGGATATCCAGGAGATAATTAGGGAATAAAACTTAACATAATTATTACCTAGTCTAGGGCTTCATTTCAATAATGTGCTTTTGACTGGTATTTGGCTAAAATCTTAAAGAATGTCTCCTTGAGGGTTGGAAGTAACAGGGTACATTATACATGCTGTTAACAGGTATCAGTTGAATAGCTAAAGTACTTTGTCTATGAGCTAGTGTTTGTTGAACATTTACTGTGTTCAGAATTCCAGATTTAGCAACTTGTAGGGGATGCTTGAGATGTCTTTTGTACTTTAATGAAATAATCCTGACTTTGGCTTTGTATTAGAAGTCAAAATTTTAGGTGGTTAACACAGGCGCTTGGCTTACAGGTAGTATATAACAGTATCTCTGAATGTTTTTGAGTGTCCTCTAAAAGGATTTTGAAAAATGATTTGTTGTCATACATTTTTTAAGTTAATGTCTGAAATTTTTCATCATCATTTTGAACAGTTGCAGATGGTTACGTTTCTAATACTGTAACTACTGGGTTTTAAAAATCACTCTTTTAAATGTACCCAATGGAAGTTAAATTAAATACCAAAGTAATTTGGTATCTCTCATCATCCATTTAAGAAACATATAAAAGTCAGGAATTTTACATAGATTGTTTTTTCTCATGGAGCTCATTTTATTCGTCTAGAAAACTTAATCCCAACGTAACACTGTTATATTTGAAAGTTTTTCGTTACCTTGTCTTACTTTCGTAACACACAAACACACACACACTCACTCACTCAGTATATTTGTTTTTTAAAAAAGTACTTGTATGCCAATAAGGCTCTAAATGTTGAATAACATTTCTTTTGAATTGTTATGATTTTTCACTAGTACGCAGTTGACCAGAACAGCACATATAATCAAAGCAATTGTTTCTTTTTAAATGGAAGTGCTTAAGAAATCTTGCCATATAAATCTATGGAAATGAAGTCAGTATAATTCCATTCTATCTTCTAAACTCCTGAGTTATATGCCAAAAGATATCTAGTGATTGATCACAAAAATTATTTTTCAGTGTTCTATTCTTGACAGTTTGATTAGGTCTTCTTCCAGTGTTGATCGAAGCAAAGAAATAGAAATTTTCCTCTGACTCCCAAAAAAGATTTTTCTCAGGCATGAAAGTCTTTCACTTTGTCAGTATCTGTAATCCTATGGGTATTTCAAATATGGCCTTCTGCTTGGGGCCCTGGAGATTTTTATACCCCAAGGCAGTGCACCATAAGCAGACTCCTGAGAAATAAGATATTTGCTTGCTTTTATACTTTAGTAAAAGGGTGACTTTGAAAAAGCGAAAAAGAATATGGCTGGAAAGAGCCAGCAGGGCAGTATGTATTTTGAAGGAGGTCCTCTTAGGCAGGGCTAATTGATCTGGAAGTAGATTCCACCAGATTGTCACTCACTCCAAATAAGACTCCCAAACCCCATACCCCAGATTGAAGATCGCTGGTTTGGATGCTAAAAAATATTTTCAGTCAAATTAGCTATTAACTCTTAGGTCCCTAGTAGACCAATTTAAAGATTCCCTCTTGGTGTACACAGGTATATCCAATAGGGAAAGAGCATGGTTAGAACACATCACTCTTTTGGAGCAAGGCTTGGTGGCTGGAGCCTGTAATCCCACCTACTCAGGAGACTGAGGTGGAATATGCAGTGAGCTATGATAGCACCACTGCACTCCAGCCAGAGTAACAGAGCAAGACCCTCTTCTATAAAAAACAACTGAAAAGAATATATCACCCTTATAAATATACTTAATAGAAACTAATTTGAACCAAAGTGATTTAATTACCATCATTCATTTTAAGAATGAATGAACAAACTCACCTAGAATAGTAAGAAATTATACACAATTGTTTGATATCCATTATTAGACTAGATACACAAAGAACATTTGTTAAAGATAACCGGACATTTGACTGGCAGTCATCTGGGTGAGTCAATGACTGGTTTCTAAACAAGTCTTAATCCCATCTGAAAAAAAAATGCTTAAGCATTTTATCAAGAAAGCTAATTTCTTGGAAGAGTTTGTGAATTCCAGCATGCCAAAAGGTTTGGTCCTAGGCTAGATTTGGGACATGTTTTTTTTCTCTACAGATAAATGCAATTGAGAGGGAGAGGAGTGGACAGCAGTTTGGAGTTGGGCCTGGCCATCACCTTGTTGAGTTGGGAGCCTTTCCTGGGGCCCTCTGGCTTTCTAGTTGTTCTGGTACTGTGTAAGAGGGTACTGTATAGCTGTCCCCTGCTCTATTGCCTTCATATAGCAAAACAACTTATATAGCAAATCTCTGCAGAAACCCCCCCAACACATCACTTACTATAGTAAACATTTGTCCACCACTGCTAACATATTAAGTGTTTATATTCACATTTATTCTCCTAATGACCTGCAGTAGGAGGGGCAAGCATTATCTCCATGATACAAATGTGGAAACTGAGTTCCTCAGGGAATATGTGGCTTATGTAAGTGAACTACACTGTTACCAGCTGATCTGGCACTTGAATCCTGACAAAGCAGCTTTTTCTATAATATATTGCTTGGCTCCTTTTCCAGGTGTATTATTTTAGAAAAATCTCTAAGGATTGGGAAACTTGTCTTAAAGTGATATTATAAAGACTGAGTTAGGTAAGTTCATAAAGTGCTTAGTAGAGTGCATGGCTCTTAGCAGGCCCTAGAGTTTAAAAAATAATAATAATGTATTTGAGTCTTTGTTCTGACATGTTTCATTTTACAGATTTTTAAAAAATTGCTAGGCACTATAACAGACACAGGGAATAAATCCAATAGAGAAAACAGGAAAAACCCTTTTTACAGGAAGCATACATGCTAGAGGAGGGAAAACAGGCAAATGCAAGGTATAATGTCATGCAATAAAGTACTATGAAGAACAGCAAAACACGGTGAAGGACTAGAGAGTGGTTCTTGGTGGGGACTAGGTAGCATGGTCAGGGATAGCATTTCTGCAGTGGGGAGTTTTGATACTGAGTATCATGCTCACCTGAGTCTGAGTTGTAGCTTTGAGTTTATTTGGGTAAGTTGATTCAAGTCATGGTATTGTAGAGTCATATGGAAGAGACCTCAGAGGGTACTTTTAATTTTTAACTTTTTTATATTATACATACTCTTGGGGGTCTTCCCCAGAATACACACATACTCACATGCGTACAATTTCAACATGCCTTGAAATCATCCTTAGAAACCTCAAGCTCATACTCCTGTTCTATTTCAGTCATTTCTTTTTATGGGTAAGATACTAAGATTGAGAAAGGCAAAGTAAAAATTGTCCACAGTGTTACAACTAATTAGTGACTGAATCAACCTAAGACTCCCACAAAGTCATTTATTGCTTTTTCCATTAGAAAGTGTAAGGAATGCCAGGTCTGGTAGGAGAGGCTTGAGGCTTGAGTTCAAGGCTGTGACACTATGATCATGCTATAAATAGCCACTACATACCAACCTGGGCAACATAGCAAGACCCTTTCTTTTAAGAAAAAAATGGGCAAGTAGCTGGAGTGTTTCTCTTGATTATTTTGTATATGCATTACTATGGTCTGAGTGTTGGTGTTCCAGCAGAATTCATGTGTTGAAACCTAATCCCAAGGTGACAGTGGTGACAGGTAGATGATTTGGAAGATGATTGGATTGCAAAGGCAAAGCTCTCATGAATGGGATTGGGGTTTTTTTGTTTGTTTGTTTGTTTAATTTTGAGACAGGGTTTCGCTCTGTTGCCCATGTTGGAGTGCAGTGCCATGATCTTGGGTCACTGTAAACTCCACTGCCTGGGTTCAAGTGATTCTCCTGCCTCAGCCTCCCAAGTCTGGTCTCAAACTCCTGACCTCAAGTAATCCACCCGCCTTGGCCTTCCAAAGTGCTGGGATTACAGGCATGAGCCACTGCGCCCAGCTAGGATTGGTGTTCTTATAAAGGAGGTGGGAGGGAGCTTGTTTGCCTCTTCCACCATGTGAGGATACACCAATAGGGCACCATCTGTGAGGAACCAGCCCTCACCAGACACCAAGTCTGCTGGCCCCTTGATCTTGGAATTCCTAACCTCTGGAGCTGTGAGAAATAAATGTTTGTTGTTTATAAGCCACCCCAGTATTTTGTTATAGGAACCTGAATGGATTAAGACATGAATAATTTTTATTTATGCAGAGTAAAACCTTCCCAAGTAGTTTATGTGTCTGGTAGGGTTCCTTGTTCTATTTCCTGACCAGTATCACAAGATAAATAACATTTCAATTGTTCCAGATGTCCTAGAAAATTGTGAGCAAGGAGAACTCTGGCTGGTGGCAGGAGAGAAAAAGGCTAAATGAGAAATGGAGATCTTGCAGTAGGAAGATTTCTCTTTCCTTACAGATGAAATTTTGGCATGACAAAGAGTAGTTAGGAACTGATAGTGCCTTTGAAGGTCTGAACCAATGGACAGCAGAGAATATCCCTCTTTCTTTCATAGAAGCAGTGACCACCTTGGAGTGAAATGACAGCCATCCCCCACCTCCACCCCAGTGATTTCCTTTGGGGACATTTTATACGAGACTTGGAAGATAAACTTGTCACTTTCAGGAAAATATTCATTGTAGTAAGTTATCTTCTCAACCACACTTCCCTAACAGATGTCTCAACTTCTAGTAGTACAAAATAGCTAAACATTTTAAGTAGCAGCCGTCCACACTGCCACATGAGTATGTCATTTCCAAAATTGGATGCTGTTTAAATGTTTCCATTAGCATCTTCAAGATTTTTTTATTTTATTTATTTATTTATTTATATTTTTGAGACAGAGCCTCACTTTGTTGCCTAGGCTGAAATGCAATGGCATGATCTCAACTCACTGCAACCTCCACCCGCCAGATTCAAGCAATTTTCCTGCCTCAGCCTCCCAAGCAGCTGGGACTACAGGCACACACCCGGCTAATTTTTTATTTTTTAATAGAGATGGGGTTTTGCCATGTTGGCCAGGCTGGTCTTGAACACCTAACCTCATGTGATCCACCCGCCTTGACCTCCCAAAGGTGTTGGGATTACTGGTGTGTGTCATCGCGCCCAGCCCCTTCAAGGTTGGTTTTTTTTGTTTTTTTTTTTTTTAAATACATCTGGCTTTAAAATCTCGGAAGCCTAGCAATACTACCTCCTAGAAACATTGATATTTACTGAATATTTTTTTTTTTTTGAGGGGGAGTTTCACTCTTGTGACCCAGGCTGGAGTGCAATGGCGCAATCTCGGCTCACCACAACCTCCGCCTCCTGGGCTCAGGCAATTCTCCTGCCTCAGCCTCCCGAGTAGCTGGGGTTACAGGCACACGCCACCATGCCTAGCTAATTTTTTGTATTTTTAGATCATTGACCAAGATGGTCTCGATCTCTTGACCTCATGATCCACCCGTCTCGGCCTCCCAAAGTGCTGGGATTACAGGCTTGAGCCACCGCGCCCGGCCTATTTATTGAAATTTTAGGCTATTTTCCATTGTTGCTTTCTTAAAGGCAAAGAAAACCTATTTTTTAGTCAGAAGTGCCCCTTAATGCATTGACAACTCTGATAAGAAATTCTAGTCTTTCTCTCTTAATCAGTAAAAAGTCCTTTTCCCCATATTGCCCTCTCCGCCCCCCATTTTTGGGTATTTCTAGCCTACTTTTTCATCTGTGTGCCTTGTTACTATGGTGACATGCACCATAGAAATAAGAGAACAAAGCAGATGTAATAAGCATCTACTACATGGTTCACAATGCTAAAAAGAGATCTAGAATTTTCAGTCATTGCTTTTTCTTCACTGAAAAATGAAGAACCAGAAATGAACCAGCCCAACATTGTAGGGGTACAGGCACTGGGGTTATGGGCTGATTTGGACCCTACAATTCGGATTGTCCTTTATTTTATCGGTCCTTTTTCTACCCAGGAGTCATGAAGGTAAAGAAAGGCTAATGGAAGTCTGCATGGAAAGTGTAATATAAAAATTGGGGCCACAAAAACAATCAAAAAGGACAAGATACTTTTGCTGAAGTATATTCCATGTGAAAGAATCTTGAACCAGCTGTAATGTTCTCTAGTCATTGATTTTTTGCTTGATTTTGCATTCTTCAACTTAACCTTTCAATAGAAAGTTTACCAGCTTAGGTTTCTCCCACTTTAAGGTACTTAGTCTATATTAGATTTTTTTAAATACAAAGAAAAATAAATCTGGCTTACTAATAACTTGCAATATTTGCTCCTCACCATTGTGGCCATTGAGTTTTTAAAAATAAGTAGTTAAACAACTAATACATGCTTATTCTGTGCTTGTTTTAGAATTATAATTAAATATTCAGCAGATATTGTGAAAGTTACTATTTTCCATAAGATCCAGGAGAAATTGTCCATATACTGTATTTAACCTTCTACATGCATGTTTATTCTTTTATTTATTACATCTTCATCCATCATATTTCTGGATATCGCTAATCAATTACCTAAAGATTAAATAAATTGTTACAGTTACTCAACTCTATCATCTTGGGCATCTTGGGCAATGATGTTTAATTTTATTATTTTTTAAGTTTCATGTTACTTATATTTTTATGTTTGGGGACCTGTATAGTTTTAAAATAATACTATGCTTAGAATATAAAGTTGTGGTACATGAATCAAATGTTTGGAACTGTAGAAGCTGAATGATCTATGTGCCCGTTGCATTGTGGTATGAGGGCCTGAAGCTCCTTCTACCTCTAAAGTCTTCCTTCTTTGCCTGCCTGGCTCTTTTCTTTTCGCTTGATGAGCAAAAAAGTATACTTTGTCAATTTTGTTATCTGTTATAATGACTCTAACAGTGATGTGGATATTGCTTGAATCAACCCCACACTTTGAGTTTTAAAAAACCCACACAGTAACCTTCCCCACTCATGTCAGC